>NW_020270976.1:7338538-7559773 GCF_002803265.2 Melanaphis sacchari
CGCGTAAATGCGCAAACGCGTAGATGCGCAAACGCGTAAACGCGCAAACGCGCAAACGCGTAAACGCGCAAACGCGCAAACGCGTAAACGCGCAAACGCGCAAACGCGTAAATGCGCAAACGCGTAAATGCGCAAACGCGTAAACGCGCAATTGCGTTAATCCTCAGGAGCGCCGTTGCGTTAATCCGCAAACGCGTAAATGCGCAAACGCGTAGATGCGCAAACGCGTAAACGCGCAAACGCGTAAACGCGCAAACGCGTAAACGCGCAATTGCGTTAATCCGGAAACGCGCAATAGCGTTAATCCTCAGGAGCGCCGTTGCGTTAATCCGCAAACACGTAAATGCGCAAACGCGTAAACGCGCAATTGCGTTAATCCTCAGGAGCGCCGTTGCGTTAATCCGCAAACGCGTAAATGCGCAAACGCGTAGATGCGCAAACGCGTAAACGCGCAAACGCGCAAACGCGCAAACGCGCAAACGCGCAAACGCGTAAATGCGCAAACGCGTAAACGCGCAATTGCGTTAATCCGGAAACGCGCAATAGCGTTAATCCTCAGGAGCGCCGTTGCGTTAATCCGCAAACACGTAAATGCGCAAACGCGTAAACGCGTAGATGCGCAAACGCGTAAATGCGCAAACGCGTAAACGCGCAAACGCGTAAAGCGCAAACGCGTAAAGCGCAAACGCGTAAACGCGCAAACGCGTAAATGCGCAAACGCGCAAACGCGTAAAGCGCAAACGCGTAAATGCGCAAACGCGCAAACGCGTAAAGCGCAAACGCGTAAATGCGCAAACGCGCAAACGCGTAAATGCGCAAACGCGTAGATGCGCAAACGCGTAGATGCGCAAACGCGTAAACGCGCAAACGCGTAAATGCGCAAACGCGCAAACGCGTAAAGCGCAAACGCGTAGATGCGTAAACGCGTAAAAGCGCAAACGCGTAAATGCGCAAACGCGTAAAAGCGTAAAAGCTCTAACGCGTAGATGCGCAAACGCGTAGATGCGCAAACGCGTAGATGCGCAAACGCGTAAATGTGCAAAGGCATAAACACGCAAACGCGTAATAGCGTTAATCCGCAGGAGCGCCGTTGCGATTAACGCATTTGCTCATTTACGCGTTTGCGCTTTAACGCGTTTACGCATTAACGCAACGGCGCTCCTGCGGATTAACGCTATTTTGCGTTTGCGTTTTTATGCGTTTGCAGATTAACGCTATTGCGCGTTTTCGCATTTACGCGTTTACGCGTTCACGGATTAACGCAACGGCGCTCCTGCGGATTAACGCTGTTGTGCGTTTGCGTGCAATCGCATTAATACACAAACGCGCAATCCTGTTAATCTACATGCGCGCATACACGCAATAACGTTTATCCGCAAATGCGCAATCCCTTTAATCCGTAAATGGGTAAACGCACAAACGCTCAATTACGTCGATCCTCAAACGCGCAATAGCGTTAATCCACAAACGTGCAAATGCGTACTACTTTTTATAAGCTAATACTTTTATACACTTTAATATGTTGTTATATATACGTATTTAATAATATGTATAGATACTGTATGTTATTGATCCTTTTTTTAACTAATAAGATTAAGTTTTACACATAAATCATAAGTACTTGTTTATGTGTTGTGAGTTTTGATGGTATTTTTAGATATAAATAAGGTTTTCTATATTTAATTCTGAAAAGTATTTTTTAGACTTATAATACGTTAATTTTTATTATGAAGTCGTGTAAATTTTTTTTTTATCACCTCGTTTTAATTTCTTAATTATCCACTGTTTCAATTAGATATATTTAACATTTCTTAAAATCTAATTTTTTAATAATAACATTGTTGATGAAAAAAAAAGGAGTGTTTAGCTATATAACATAAATTCAATAGCAGATGAACATTTCAGTTATCTTAATATTGTAGAGTTCAATGTATGCCTACATGTTATGAAGTGAGTCAAGGATCGACAAACGCCTAATAAGTCAAAACACGGCAAATGCCGACGCTGTTTGAATGCGGTCTCCAGAATGGGGTGACATGCGCGAATATCGACGAAAATTGGTTGGCAGACTGGTTTTTCTCTCGTGGAATAGACGTTAGGTATTGTACATTTCATGAAATAAATGTCCATATTAGTATGTATTTTTGTAAAAATTCACGATCTAAACGAATTTTACAATTTTGTAATGATATTCACATTATTACGTCACAAGGCCTTATAATTAAATATCATATTATTCATCATCCATCTTAATGCTCAAGTAAATATTCATATCATAAACAAATTACAATAGTATATTAAATTTATCATCAAACAATTAGTAATAATATAATTTGTTAAATACTTTATATTATAAAAAAAATACATGTTTATATATTAATACAAATGTAATTATACTAAATAAACAACAATAAATCAAAATGGAACAACAAGTAAATGATCAAGATTATAAGTAGAACCTCCATTCTGACATTAAAGTCAGTCAATTCTCCATCAAGGATTCTATCTCCACCGAGTAGTCTACATCCAGTTACCGCTCTTATTCTCAAAAGCAAGAGAGTATTAATTTAACAGTCTAAATTGATCTTTCACTCGTTGTAAAGTTTAAATCAAAGTTGTAAATCTTATTCGAATTACTGTTCTTATTTTATTCAAATAATGCATGTTAAATTTACATCAATATTATTGACATCCGGTTATCAACACCTATCAGGTAAGAAAATATATCTATATACTTAAGTACATTAAAGGCAGAAAGAATATCATCATTACAAGTAAAAATAATACACGTATAGACTCCGATGTTATAGGGAAGTTAAAAATAATCTATATTTATTAATCTGTATTCACGATCCCGAATTAAATCGTAATAATATATAGGCTCTAACAAATGATAAACGAGGAAGCAAAAGAACGTCCACATTCTTGGCTCCATCGTTTATGTTTTAAAGAAGCCTAACTATAACATCTAAAAATTAATATATTATTATAAGGTAAAGTTTCATCAATAGCTCTGGCCAAGCTTATTTTTGATTCATTACAATTTGGATATCCAGTTTATGAAATAAGTGGTTTCACTTTGTAGATATGACATATAGATTTATTAAGTAATCTTCGCGAGTGTGTGAACGATAATAACCACTAGTTTCAAAAAATAGTTTCTCAAACATATTGTTTTAGTATACGTAAATTATTGTAATAGATATTTAAAACATTATCAACTATTAAAGTAACTCATAAAAAAAAGGCTTAAATATAATTTATTGGTTATTTAAAGTTTGGTGTTGAGCTTGTAATTTATGTACCAAAGTCTTAAAAGTAAATATAAGTTTATTTATAGGTACTGCTTAGTATCACTGCTATAATTTTTGTTTGGGGTTGCCAAACGATTTTCATTGTGGGTTATATAGTTTAGAAATAATTATAAAAATAAATTAGTAATTTTTCAACATCAATAACTCGTTAAAATAATAAAATTTTTTTTAAATGTTTTTTTACGGACCAGGTCAATAAGAAATTTTAGGAACTGTTATATAAATATCCATAAATATAAGCAACAAATCACTAATTATTACTAATATTGTAATATTTTAGTATAATATTTAGAAATATCCTCGGGGTGGAGTGAATAACACAAGCGCTATAAAATATGTATTCCGTACTGAGTAATAAAAATATAATACATAATAAATCACAGGCAACGATTATGAATTGTGATATTATATCGTCATAAAATATAAAAGTACTTGTGTTTAACACGTATAGTTAACAGTAGAAATTATAGCTTTAAGGCTTTGTAGTCACTTGCTATCATACAATAAGATCGATATTATTTAAATTATTACAATTTTACGCATACGTTATTGTCGTTATTTATAATTATGTTAACACTTTAAACGTTAGTATTAACATATAATTACGTTGTTGAAAATTTAAGTTAAAAGTGTATTGATCAATGATAATAAATATATATGGAAAACATGCAGAGCACCCAAAATTTAATTCATATTTGAACGACTGTTTCATGATACACCTACATTATAAATTTCAATTTATTTTACTGATCATAAGGTGACCTATAGTTTATGCCAACACTTGTATTTGACTTTGTATTCATACATTTTTGTCTTAATAACTATGTACCTATCATTTATAAATTTATGGATAAATTACCGATTATTTAAAGAATTTTAATAGATAATAATATTATTATATGCGTATTAAAGTAGTATAAGTGTACAACCGCAACAAATTAAACACTATTGTTTTCATCATGCCAGGCAATAAACCCATATTACGCACAAATAGTAAATCATAAATTATTTACTAAGTTTGTTGCGATAAATGGGTATTGATAAAAATAAAAAAACAGTAAATGTGTAATAGCGATTTTATGACGATTGACTGATATACAATTATTTCTAAGTATTTTGTCTTTTTATTATATATATGTAAAAATGACATACCCGTACACCACCACAATTGCAGATGAATTTATATTTTCTAAAAGAATCTATGGTATTATATATAATAATTAAAATAAAAGTTTTTACATTAAAGTTCACCGTTTGTCCAAGAGTATCGAGCGTATATCATAGTAGAATATAGTTGTAGTCCAAATATTTTCCTTAAACACAGCATATGGCAAAAGGTAGGTTTTGACCTATAACCACGAGATACGTATCTCGTTATTGTTTATTTGTATCTGTTGGGTGTAAACTGTAAACACGATTACTCACACCCATATTTTAATATGTATTTATGTGATTGTCTCGTGAACTCAATTCAATAACTAGGATTTAATGGTTGTCATTATTTTTGTTTAAATTGGAGTCAATTGGAAAAATATTCATATGACTACACAAGTAATTTATAAATACCAAAAGAAAAATTTAATTAAATGGATTTAGTGTAAGCCGCCAATGAGTGCCATAGATATAACAGTATATCATGTATACGCAATAATGTTGAAGTATATTTTACCCGGGAACGTCTGATTGCGGCCAAAGTGATATAATTTTTCCGTTTTTATATTTCGATTGTGTACAAAGCATAAGTAGAAAATACAGTTTTAATTGGTTATTAAAGCTAAATAAACCCAATTGAATATCATGAATCTTTAAGTAAATGTTTAAAGTGTATTTACACAATGAACATCATGTGATTCATGATGTACTTCTAAGCGAAAAACAAAACAAAATTAAAATTTATTGAAAACTTGAAAATAAAACAATAATACTCTAATTTTAAATTAATAAAAACCAATGTATGATGCTTTAATACATTGTAATTTGCAAATATTTATTAATTTTCGCTATCAAAATGCGTATTTAAATTTTCTAAAATTATTGAGCTTTTAACCTTAACGTGTTATATTTTTGTATACTTGTAAGTTGACTGTATCAAATATTAATAATATGTTATATTTTATTTATCAGTAATTTTATTAGATTGACTAATATTTATAAATTTATATTTTCTGAGTAATGAGGTATACAAATAAAATAATATTAATAAATATAAATACATACCGTGTAGGTATCTATGATATTTTATAATACATAAAATTAATAACAACACTATATGTAACACTATGGTGTTCTTTTTTTAATCAATGTACTATTATGTTAAGAATTAGAACTCAATCGGGATACTTTAGTTAATGACAAAATAATAGTTTTATGCGAATTCGACCTTTTATCTGAAGTATATAAAGAACATAGGCCACAGATATACATTTTTAATTTTATTATCTGACAATTTAGATTTAAAACGATTGTTAAAAATATCTGTCGTATATCTATAGTAAAATAAAACATATACTGAAATTATTTTTTTACTATTAGGTTATAGTAAGATGGTAGAACTAGGTACTACGCACCTACTACTATTACCCTATACAATAGTATAAAGACGTAATTATATATTACATGCAGCATGAAAATGTACACGTACTGCAGGTTGCGTTCGTCGAGCAGTTGTCGATTCACGCGCGAGTTAAATCTAGTGACCGAACCGCATATTATAATATAATGTATTGTCATGTCAACTTTGTAAGTATAAATTGCGTTAATGTAAAAACAACGGCAACAAAATGCGAAAAGCCATAGAATTATATATTGTAACACAGACCACAGGTGCGCAATTAGTGCATTGGCTGCGAGCACGATGTGTATTTAAAATGTGTGTAGTGTGTTACAACGAGACCGCGTGTTGTATATAGGAACATACATACATATATATTATATATATAATATATATATACTCACGTTGACTTGTGGGGCGGTGAGTTGGTCATTCGGAATGCGTGTATTTAAGTTCGAATGACAAAAAAAAAAAAAAAAAATTAAAAAAAAAATAATAATAAAATAATCCCGTAGGTACCTACCATATTAAGTCGCCTATTAAATCGATTTTATCACCCACAACGTATATATAGGTAGGTAATATAAACTGGAACGTAAAAAGTAAAGCGATCTCGGTGCTCATTGGCGAGATGAAGTAAAACAATAAAAAAAAAAAAAAACAAACTACATACAACATACGTGTGTTTACGCCTCGCTATATCATACCTGGGTACGGACACGCACATTTATAGTTTGTCCATGTACATATTATATATATATGTGTTGTACACTTGTGTATGTGTAAATTGTGTATATCAATTAATTTTGATGACCATTAACCTCCTCCCTAGGCCATTAACGCTGTTGCTGAAGGCACAACAGCGTAATAATTGCTGTCGGTGCATTCGCGTGCGCCTATTCCCATATAATATACAGATAGACAGACTCCAGGGATATAAATATCTATTATATAATTATAATAATGGTTGTAATTATTGTTTAATCTTGGAACTGTTCTCGTTTTACTCTTTCTCTCAGAATTTTTATGGATTCCACACGCGTTATCGTGTCTTTTCGAGGGCTCTATACTTGTGGGTACGTTCCAACGATAATGCGACTCATAAATAAATATCGGTCAAGAGCTATTGACCACATAAAAACAACTGATGCATTTCAAACAATACACTTAGATAATTTCGCATAGGAAATAGTTGAATGTTTAATTGTTTAATTTGATATATATTTTAACAACTGTGCGATGATTTAATTTTATTATAATGGTGTATTGGTGTTCATTTAATAAATAAATATAAGAAATAACTTTATCTTAATAATTAGTACCTAATTCTTGGTTCACTCTAAGTTTGATTTTAGCGGATAACATTGGATTGAGTCCCGCAAATACTTTTGGGTTATCGGAGTTGAGTCTGACTAATATTCTTAGGTTATTCGAGTTGAGTCTCTTTTTTTAATTGTAATAATAAGTATAAAAAGTCACTTAACTAAAAAATATTTAAAAAAATAATAAATAAAGATACTTTTTACATGAAGAATATTTTTTATCGATAGTTATAGAAAAATACCAAAAAAAATTGAAAATTTGTCATACGTGTAAATATTTTAATAAAAAGTTAAATTTTTTTGAAAATTTTATCATAATGTAGATATTGAAAATAATAATTTTGAAATTTCAAGTGCATACTTATCTTCTTATTTTTGGGAATATAACAAAATATTAAAATTTCGTCACCGGTTATGTAGGTAGTTATAATATTTTATCTTTACGAACTCAATTTAAAGACATTAAGATAATAAGCTGGACTCAATTCAAACACATAAAAGTAGCATGGACTCAATTCAATATCATCGATTTTAGCATCCCACAGCTAATTTCAAAATATTAAGAATTATAAAAAAAAAATGTTAATAACAATAATTGTTATTGTATAATCACAATCATAATGGTTATAATTAAAATAGTACTTACCTACATTAAGTACATTTAAAATATTAAATTTTGTTAACACAATATTTTGGATTATTACGAGTCTATAACTATAAATATTGTATTTTATACAAAGAAGTAATAATATGATATTTTTACCAGAGTTATATTCATTATATTATAATATATCAACGATTTTCAAGCTTAAAAAAATATAAAAATAGCAAAACATAAATTAGTAAATAACCTACGCGTAGTTTCATAGTATGTCGAATAAATATTGTTTATTGCTGTTTAAAAATAAACTATTTTATTATTGCTAATATTTTGGAATAAAAAAAAAAAATGTTCATGGAATATTATAACTTACGTAACTAATCGTTTTCTTAGTTAATTCATGAAAAAGATAATCCAGCAGTTAACTATCAAAACGGATTAGCTATGATTTATTAGAATTGGATAAAAGTTTTAACAAAACAATTCTATTACACTTAAAAACAACTCTCTAATAGTGACAAAGTTTTAGCACCTCTTATATTCGTTTCATTCTCAGTTGCAAATAAGTAACCAACGATGTATGCAGAACGAGTGCAGTTGACAATTATTATAAATACGCTAATTTTATTTAACATACATGAAATAGAAAAAAAAAAATAGGATAAAATCAAGCGTAAGATTTATTTTTATTTTACACACATTTATGTACCTACGAACATAATAATATGGTGCAACTGGTGCATAATATTTAGGTTGACACGCGCTGACGTTTGTTCTGAAAACATAGCACCTCGTCCAACGTTTGCAGAGAAATACAACGGGTTTTATATACCTACTATATAACACAACGATATAAGTATCTGGTATATACTTAAATATATATATTTTATAATTATAATATACCATATATCATGAGGTCTGACCAAAGCTATGTTTCCACGCGTTATACCGCTGCAGACCGTTTTTCGGCGTCGTACGTGACTCCGTGCGGCGGTTATTATCATGGTTATTATCATCGTCGTGTATATCATTTCATCCGACGCGCATAATGTATAATAATAATAAATAATAATGATAAAAAAAAAAAGGCATGTACGTACGCACAGCATAATTTAACCAGGGCCAGAATATAATATGCAACACCCCTTTTGACGCAACGCGAGCACCGGCGGCGGCGCGCTAACAACGCGCACCACCGGCACGCGTTTCGTCCGTTTCGCCCGCTCGGCATATAATTGCATTGCATACATTATACTGCAATTATACGCTGTGAACTTGGCCTTGTCGTACGACTGGCGAAAAAGAAAAAAAAAACCGATATATCGTCGTCAATCTCGCCGGACCATTGTATAACTCCGTGAACGGCGGCGGTGTACCCATATTAAATATAGTATACGAGAGCACCGGGCCGCACATTATTGCAGGTAATGTTTCCAAATAACGTTTCACCGATCGATTTTTATCGTCCCACGGCCCGTCAGAATTATGGTAATAATTGCACTAATAACGAAACAGTCGGCATGCCATGTACCCGATGACTTTATGATATTGCAGGTGGGCATCGAAACAATATAATACGAGAATCATTATACGTTTGAACTTGCGGGCGCGAGTGTACCCGCGTGTACGTGTCGATCGTTATTTTGACGTCCGGAAGGTCAACGGAAAAATTTCAGATAATATGTTATAGATAAACAGTTTCGATTTCGAAACGATCCGCGATCGTACGGGCGGCCACTCGCGTACAGATCTATTATACTATACACGGGTGTACGTATCTACGTGACTTGTCGTTTTCGAGGAATGTAAAACCACCACCACCACCGCGGCGGCGGCGGCGACCGACCTAGTCATTAAACGAAACAACGAGAAAAGAGAGAAAAAAAAATATAGAAAAACCTCATCTGTCGTCGTCATCGTATAGTCGCAGTCGTCGGTTACGAAACCGTTTCACGGCTGGACAATCGCGTTTCGGATAATGCGTTATAATGATTATGATAATAATAACGTCATGATATTGTTATTACTGCATTTTCATATTGTCTTTTCGGGAAAATCGTGTGGGAAACGACGCGTCTCCACGAGGCGATTTCCTAAGACGTACAACACACACACACACACACACACACTCTCAAATTTAATTTAGCCGCGTGATCTGCGATATACGCCGCGCACCCAGCACAATCAACTCCAAGGCGAATTCCACCGCCGACATAGCCGTCTGTCGTGGCCATTATAAGGACTCCAAACACACACACATAATATATATAGGTTAAATATTAATATTATTATTGTTATTATTATTATTACCGGTATAATGGATCTCAAAGTCGCGTGCCTCGGTCGAGGTGTTACGATTTGTTTTCGTATGTACTCGCGTATATTACGATTTTTTTTTTCTTCTCACAATTTTCACCGTCCGCACAATGACAGAAGGTCGTCGGTGGCACAAAAGGTTAATAACCAGTTCGCGCGAGCCTATAAATATTATTATACTTGCATCCCACAATAGCGCTCGTCTGCGCGTGTGGATAATATGTTCGCGCGCGCGTGTGTGTGTGCCGCATTGTACGAACTTAGGTAAATAAATAAATATAATACATAGAAACGTATCGGTAAACACGATAATGTACTATGAATGTATGATATTTATACGAATATATAGGTACGAACTGACTGAGGTGAATTAGCGAGGGATTGTGTATGAATCGCGGGTGTATATATTATATATATATATATATATATATATGATTTTTGGTGTGCAATGTGAGTATATCGCGTTAACATGTTGACACGATAATAATATAGAATAATTGAATTAATATAAACACGCACACGTTCCCGAGAGCACAATGTAATCGGCCGCCGCTTATTTCGTGCGATAATATATGACGATGACGGGGAGCGCCTAAAAAAATAAGCGTTTTTACCTACGTATGTGTTATTATTATAATGTTTATATCACGGATAGTGTGTAACCATATCAGTATAGATTTCGAAAAGCTAGCAAAAGCGCGCGACGCAATAGCCAATAGCGTAACGACTGAAAATGCAATCGAGCCAAAAGGGAATCCGAGAACACTAAAATGATAAACTTTTTGTCTGCGGTCAATACATCTCTATTTCAGTGGGACAAACAATACAGAATTGCAGTGAATTAAGTCCATTTGGTCGTTAAATTAGAACGTTTACAAAAATTTGCTTATCTATGAATCGTAAAACAGTTATTAATTAGTTTAATATACGTAGTAATACAGTTATGTGAGGAGTACATGACACACGATGTCACAGTAACATATATTATACCAATTCATGTTTTGTTCAAAGATTTTTGGGCTAAAAGGTCCAATTCTTGTTTCAATTCGCTATAGACTTTTACGGAAATTAACAACATTTTATGTATAATGCTTAAAATGCAAAAAATATGTAAATAAATGGTTATATTTAACTATGAGGAAGTTTAATTTTAATTATTCGTTCGAACAAAACAAATAAAAATAAACGAATAGTGAGGTATTTATTACGTACAAAAATGTTTCTAGATATTTTATTTGTTATGTCTGTGAAATTATTATTGTAATTAATTATTTGTATTTTTTTATTTTTACCTTTTCTATTGTTTACATGCATTTATAAAAAAGAAAATAACAATTTATACAATGTAGTGTAATGTATAACTAATAATTTAATTTATCTTCAAACTTTATAGTTTATTTTGTTAACTGTTATACAACCCTCATCTCTGATACCAACTATTATGTTTAAGAGATCGACAAAATTGCAAATATGAAATATGTATTGATATATTTACATTGTGCTTGTTCTAAATTTTATTTAAATTTATAAAAGTAAATAACAACTATATAATATATAATATCTTTTTATCTTTTTCAGTGTTTTATGCATGTAGATTGTAGACTGTTATCGCGAAGTTGAATGCATGCTTGTTAAATGTATTATAAATCATATAATAATATTAAAATATTTAAAGGTATAGTGGGTGATCAAAGTTTCTTTAAACTTTTTTTTACTCTAATTATTTGTTTTTCACGTTTACATATTAAATAAAAATAATAATAATTGTCAAATTGATCCATTGTATACAGCATTCAGATTTATAATCAAACGACATGTGGTTAAATATTACATAAAAATGTAGTATTCACATAAACCGTCCATATCTAGTAAGTACAAATTTTGCATGTTAAGTTAAATTCACATACATTATCAACAATTTCAATTTTATAATTTAACTTTAAAGTGAAGCGAAGTACAGAAATATATAACTACTCAACCACCACATATTATATTTTTGCAGTATGTTGTATAGAATATACTTATTAGTTATTTGATTGTATGTATTAATTAGAATACATTGAATCTATTATTAAATAATATTATATTTAATTGCAAAAGATACGTTACTGAACAGAATAATTCATTTATAAAATTCTTATAATAGAAAAAAATATGTTTAAACAGTTACCATTATGAAAAAAAAAGATTTACAAATTACGATAAATTTGTGTAATTAGTTATCATCATCTATATTATCTTCTATATACTAATAGAATAACGTGTACAATAATCATAAACTTAATGTATCCGCAGTAAAATTCTAAAAAAAATACCATAATAAAAAATAGTTGCGTGTCGAATCGAGTGGTAAAATAACTTGATATAAGCCCAATGGTATATAGTAAACAAAAAAAAAAAAAAATAGCAATAAAATTTGATATCTCACAATAAACTGTTGATATTTTTTTAAATATTTTATCATGTAAAATCGAATATTCAATTTATCTTATAAATATATTTACTATGCTGAAGTGAATAAATAGTTATTTATATAATATGCATGCAACTGTTATGTATAAATATAAGCTAGGTACAACTATTTATATAGTAATAATTTACAAAAATAATGTATAGGTACATTTTATTAGTCATATGTAGTTAGTCTATGTTACCTGTAAAACTATAGTCTATCAAGACTATACATCGTTTATCCCTTATAATAAACATGGTCGGGTATAAGTTGATACGAGTTACTATCTATTTACATGAAAAACATGACAAACGTGTGTTTTTTTTTCTTTTGAAAATTGAAAACTACACAATATTTATGGATACAAGAAAAACGTGCCATTAGTAATGTGCACGTGTAAGTATAAAAATTGAGCTTGGCCTATTTTGTCCACGTTATATGTCCCTTTAACAATATAATATGTGATAAACGGGAATATAATTTAGTATTAGATTTCGTATAAATGTCGTTGAAATTAAATACCATTAAATTATATGTACAGTAACACAACTATAAAGGTGTCGAGCCGTCGTGGTACACAAAGTACACTGTACAGTCTACACGCAGTGTTCACATAACTATGGTTTTATATTTACTAAAAGTATTTTTTATAAAAAAGTAAAAGTGTACAGATAATATTAGTATTTATGTCTAGGTATTTAACTATCTATGTACACACCTATGATACGATAAATAATACGCTGGCGACGTCCGAGAGCTAAAAGTTGTGTAAGATAATATTATCATAATATTATAATCGCATGCAAAAATGTCATGTAAAATATCGATTGTATATCTATAAAACACGTGTAGAATAATAATACGTTTTAAATATTTGTCTTATTTATTTATATTTCTAATGGTATAATTATATTATTATAATATGCGTAGGTTATGACAGTATGTCTCTTGCAGAGCGTTCTCTTTTCGCCATCAGAGACGACGTTGCAGGACTTTAACGGTCATGCTGTATGTACCTACAAAAATCAATTACACTTGTCCGTCTACGTGTACAATATAATAATATTTATAGGTAGACAGAGTAATAATAATTTTGTGGTGTAATAATGTTCCTGCGCTGCGGCGGCTCGGGTTTTGGCTTCACAACACGTTCACCGGTTATAGACCCGTCGAAATGATTAAACGATTGTGTCCGTGTGTTTTATTAAATTGATTTTCGAAATAATTGAAATATCAAAATCAGTTGCGTAACAGTCGTCGTCAAAATTATTACACGACGATGTGCACAATGGAATCATATCATATCACCGCGTGCTCACGTACGTACGATATTATATTAAACATAAAAATTATATCGTTATTATTATACATTATGTTCTCTGTATGATTTCAGTATCTATGAGATAATATAAAATACGCGATTCCCGCATGACAATGACGGTTACATAAAACAATAAGCGTAGGCACTTAATTATGTATATGTGTAATGTATTATACCTATATAGTATAATACTATGCCTATGAGATCTATGTGTATAAATTGACGTATGATGGGAATTAATTTTAGTAGAAAACACATGTAATATGGTAATAAAAATCAAGTAGTCTTAGTGTTACTCTATTACCCTAACGTAAGAAATTATGGTTAAGGCGTTATTATTATAATTATTTTCTAGTAACTGAAAACATATATTTTTAATTTCATATTACGAATTAGAATATTTTCAGAGTATTCAATACATATAAATAGAATTTTAAATATTTTACTAATAATCTTTTGAAATTCAATGTTTATGTATCAGAATACTCTGAAAGATATTCGGTTTAGGAATATGAAATTAAAAATGGCATTGATAAAATATCGTAAATATATATTTTTTAAGTGTTGTTCTGTGATGGCTTAAAATTATGTAAAAATAAACAAATATACTCGTATTTAAATTATAATAAATACCAATTTTCAAAATAATAATAATAATAACTTTACTGCAACAATAATCGAGATAATAGCTGCTTGTAAATAAAATTGTTGAATGGTTGGAAATTCGTCGAATAGTAAAGAAGTTTTAATTAAGATTGCAGAACCATCGTGGGATGCGTCATCAGGGTGATCTGCTCTATTAATATTATAGTCGTATAGATTAAATTTTACGTTGGGCGATAGGTAGGTTTCAGTAATATTAGTGCGATATTAATATTTTTATCATGTAAACATTGTAATTTATTTTTGTGTTGTTTTTAATCCATTGAAGTTTCAAAGGATTATTGATAAATTAGTACTAAGACATTTATTTTTAATCATTTTTTAATAGTATTTTATTAATCACTGTTGTGAGGAGGGAGATAAGTAGGTTTCATATAATTTTTAAAGGATGATAACAATAATCCTAAGTTGTCCGAGGAACATTTGTCAGATATTTTATCATTATTAGACGGTTGATAGTTATTTTGTGTAACTTGAGAATAAGATAGATTTGAGGGTTTTATTTTTTAAAGTTTCTGAGATGTTGGTAGAACAAGGATTTGTTTTTAAAGGTGTTTTTGAGTTGGTGGTCCTTTGAAGTTTGATTTGAGTTTTTGTTGAGGTTTGATTTGTTCGATTTTGGTGGTTTTTGAAGATTGGACATCTCTTGTAGTTTGCCGGATGATCGCCGGAGTAAAGGGCTCATTTGGCTGGTAGATCACGATTTTTTGGACAAGATAGGGAAATATAAAAGTCACCATAGCGTACACACCGTGGTTTTTTATTGCAATAGGACCTTGTGTAACCATAGTCTTGACAGTTAATGCACTTAGATGGTTGATTTTTGGCTTGGGGGTTTTTATTTTTATTGTTGTATAACAGAGAGAAGTTATTTTAAAGACATCACTGTTGTTGAGTGACGGTTCTAAGTCAACAAAGAATAGCGGCAGTGGAGTTTTGGTTTGGCT
This sequence comes from Melanaphis sacchari, assembly GCF_002803265.2. Lineage (NCBI taxonomy): Eukaryota > Metazoa > Arthropoda > Insecta > Hemiptera > Aphididae > Melanaphis > Melanaphis sacchari. The sequence continues at coordinate 7,354,026 of NW_020270976.1, forward strand.
GAGTAGGATATTTGTTATATTGTGAACAAGAAAACCATTTGAATGTAATTTTTCTTTTATGAAGTTGATATTGACAGTTGGAAGTTCCGTATAACGACTCTGTAAGACTTCTCTTATTAAACATATATTTATATAAAGGCATATATTTTATTCAGAGATTATAAAATTTAAATTATCTGTATCTAACATTTCCATATTTTAGATTTTATTATTTAATCCAGTGGTCTCAAACATACGACCCACGGGCCACAAGTGGCCCGCAAACCCCTTCTATGTTGCCCGCAATAAAAATACATTTTGAACAAAAATATGAAAATAGTGCAGCTCAAAAATAAAAGTTATCAAATATTCAAGCTATTTTTAAATTTTAATTATAATTTTATTTTAAGTTAACGATCATTATATTTTTTTCAATGATAATTTTGTAGTAATAAAAAGTAAATAAATGGATTTTGTATGTATTTTTGTCTTCATTTTGTCTTTAGTTTCTAGTGTATAAGTATAAAAGTGACACTTAAAATTTGGCCCGCGAATTTTTTTTGAAAAAATATATGGCCCGTAAGTAATTTGAGTTTGAAATCACTGATTTAATCCAACAGTTCATCATAACATAATGAACAATATAGAATAGGAGTAATCATTTCGGAAGTTATAAAATCCTTGTTATATAATTGTAAGATATTATTTTGGTAAATAAAATTAAAATAAAATACTGTTTTTATCATTTACTATTTTTATAACTAAAGAAATGTTTACATATATGTTTGAATGATAAAAATGTTGTATACCTACCTATAAAATAATATATTTTCTAAATACAAAATAATTGTATTTAATCTGGAAAAGCATTATTTACTTTAAATTACACGAATACATTTATAATATGATGTCATATCCAATCAAGTGCCTCTTTCCTATACATTCACCGACGAAGAACCACATATATATTTCGAGAGCAATGAATGAACTGAGAGTAGCATCCTGTAAATAAAATATTTTAAATTTATATGAATAAAGATATTGAAAAAAAAAATGTACAAATAAATACCAAAATATGTATAACGGTTCATTATAATAAATTGTTTGATTTTAATAAATAAACCTTTATATTATTAATTATTTAATAATTTAGAGTATCAAGCTACTTGTTTGTACAATTAATCAATGAATACCAAATTGAAATAGTTGAAATTTAAACTATGAATAAAATACTGTTATTTATGTATAAGAGCTTTAGAAAAACAATTCAAATTTAATTTTTTTATTAAAAAAAAACCACTAATATACTAATATGATTATTCAACAGTTACAAAATAAATTTAAAATATAGAATGGTTTTAATATAAATTATCAAGATGCTTAACCTGTCGTGACTCGCGTATATAATCTGAACACCGCTACTCGTGTATAGAACGATTCGCTCACCAGGTATATTCTATCATAAAAGTAATAATTTAGGGAAAAATAAATGTATAATAATATACTATAATTAATAAACTAACATAGAATTAAAAAATGCAATGTTTTAAATCAATATAATAAAAATGATGAATCATTTAGTCACTCAAAATCTTCATCTAACCACGAGAAAAATTTAACTGACATATTTAAAATAAATTTAAAACACCAAAAAAAAAAAATTAAAAAATTAATGAATAAACGATTAAAAACAAAAATGTTTATATCATTATACGTGAATAATTCTAACTATGTTACTCGCACGTAAGTTAGGTTAACCGTAAAATGATATTTTACGTTGGGTAAACGCCGAAAATCGAAAATCTGCTGATGAGTATACAGCGTATACCCACGTATTCATACAAATACATCACTGCAGTATTAAGTAGAAAAATTATTTAAATATTTACGTAAAAGATTCAAAAGTCTAGGCCTTAGAGTACAGACATAATAAATAATATAGTCCATTAATTCTTGTGTGTATAATAATTTTACTCTTAATATAAATAAAATATTTATACCTATAGTCAATTGAAAAATAAAATTACGTATTTTTTTAAAGTAAATCAACACATTTATTTATACTTTATATTTAATAATTAATTATTATAAGCAGTATTGTAGTTGTGTTGGCAAATAAATGAACAGATATTTATAGCAACAATAAATAAACATTTTGCGCATATCCATTATGTATTAATTTTTAGTTGTGTAGGTATACCTATCTACAACAAACAAATTTTTTTAATGGAAAATACAATAAAAAATTACTATATGCAATAATTAGGTCCATTTAACAGTCGCGTATACGGCGAAACATGCCTTATAACTTATAAGTTATAATTTTCCTATAATAAATAGTTAAATTCGTAGTTATTAAATTTTAAATATTAAACAATTAATGTAATCAAATGGACTTAATTTCCCCAATGGATTCGCTACGCCCCTACTGCGAGCAAGCCAGTAGTTCACATCTTAAAAATAATGTAAGGAAAATCCTCACACGCGAGCAATGACGGGTTAAGACTGTTAATACATTTTTTAAGATATTTAACATTTGATAAAAGAAAAATTATTTTAATATTATGCCTATTATATTATTTTTATCGAAACATCATAAAATACATAAACCTACCTTGACCGTAACATTTTTCCAACATCCAGTTCGAGCTGTTTGTATCATTTTAGATATCTCGTTTTTTATTTCTGGCAAATCAGAAAACTTGGGTGGAGTTAACTCCACTTTAGCATATTTCACAAAAGTTTGTAAATTGGGCTTAACTATGGTAATGATTGCTAGATAATATAAAAGAACATTTTTTTTTTTTAATAATTACTTTATTTTTAAGAATTAATATTTGAGATTCAATTAAGGAACTTATAATACTTACTTTTAACAGTCTTAACTGAACCGAATTTCTTAGATATCCAGCTCATTTTTCTGATTTTTTAATTTGAAAAATAGATTTAAATTCCTGTAAAATATTAACGAGGTATTAAATCCAAAGGAGTACGAATAATAAGTAACTATGAAATGTGAATGTCAAGTCGTGATAAAATAACAGCTGTACAGTAAACAAATTTAATAAAGACGTTCTAAATAAAAATCAATGCTATTATATTGTTAGTCTAGTAGCAAATCGTAATAAAAAAAATAAAAAATACATTATATAACAGTATAAGGAGACTTTATTAGACTTAATAAAATAATATAATAGATCATGAAATGGGGTACAAAATTTAAAAACAAGAGGCCAATAAAGAAAATAAATAAAGTAGATAGACAATAAGCGGTAGATATGAGATGGGTAATAACTAAAATTAAATATTAACTTCGATATAATGATTATGCCTCGGCACTTAAACAGATTATTGAATTATAAGTATTAGGTACCGTAATACTGTTTTAGATACACATACATATATTTCAATTTTAAAGAATAATCTCGAATGTAGGTATCTCTTCAACTGGACGTCAGTGAATCATCTTTATACTGCACTTTTTGTAAAGAATCTGATAATACTTCAAAATATGACAATAATATTATATTCTTCTTATTTAAATTAAAATTATTTTTTTACATAATTTTCATTTTAAGCAAAATTAAAATTAACAAATTGAACACTACATTGTTCTATAAGTTATAAAAATATATACCTATATATTATAACGATAACCTATATAATAATCTATATATAGATGCCTAATGGTTTTGCAATGAAGTAATGGAGGGGCCGTAGGCGGGTTTCCTTTTGGACTTGGATATCTTTGACAATTGCGTAAAAGTATATGACGAAAAGTCAAATATCAGGACCAAATGTGTTTGGGGGCGAGTATAATAATAATAAAATAATAATGTTCGGTTGGACGGTAAATCGAAAGGAATTCATAATAAGTGCACGGTGACGGTGCGGTCTGTGAGAAAAACTATTTAGTAATAGATTTATTTTTATCCATTGAGATCGGTAATAACGGCGTTTATAATGTATATATGAGCCATTCAAAATGTATAATACAATCTGTTTATATTATTGTTAACAACGGTATAGAAAAAACAACGAGCATATAAGGTTTTGTAACAATAACTCGAGGCTTGTTACTTCATATACTTACTTATAAGTACATACAGGCACACTATAAAATTACCAGCTTTTACTTTAACTATATTATGCATGTAAATAAATATAAGATATAAGGTTTATTATAATGTTTGTATTCGTATTGAGAAGTACACTTAAGAAGTGTAATCATTTTCCATCAGTTAAATTAATATTCGTTGACAAGTGTAAAGACTAATTACTGTGTGAGCATGTTGAATACAATAATTTTGTAATGTTAGGTAGCTATAATAAATAATAAAATTATTTTTAATTCATTTTTATCATTAAAAAGTAATATTGCACATAATAAACTCCATAAGTTAGTTTTAATATACTACTTAATATTTTTAGTAGGTAGTTAATATCATAAATAAAAAAGTACGATATACAATAAACCATATAAATAATAATAATAATAATCAAATAGTTACAGAATACAATAACTAGGTATATGAATACTATAAATGTGGATGATATACTGACATTAATATTGCAGGTCGGTTGAAATAATAATACACACTTTAGTAATCATGATAATTAATCTTCGTGTCGATGAAACATAAATATCACGACTGTTTTATTTCAACATAAACCACCCACGAATTTATTTAGCCCCGAGTAGCTAGTTCAATAAATAATAATTTTAAAAAATCTGATTTTCAAAAGTAATTTACAGAACATAAGTAATAGGTAGGTAGTTTTAATAAATTAAGTATATGGCAACATATTATAACTAGAAACCGTTTCAGATTGTAGTAATTTATTTTTTATTAAGCATATTTTATGTACGCACTTAAATAATATAATAAGTATGGTTTCTGGTTTTACCAATTATTTTAATAAACTATTATTATAAAAGTGGTAACTAGTAATATACTAGTAATTATACGTCATAAGGTATAGGTATCATGTTAGTTAGAAAATATTGCAAATAAAAGAAAAAAATGCGTGAATTGTACAGGCTTTTCGGAAGACATTTCACATTACGCATGGCAATCAAAGACTTCTGTACAAAGTTATATCATTAAACCGATTTGGATTAATAGCATACAATCGTGTGGTTGCTAAACTTGTGCCAAATTGCTATATAAAATAAAACATTGAAGTCATTCAACATCGTAAAATATTGTTCTTCGTATTTATATAGTAGAATAACACAATTATGAAGATAAAATTATCCATCCAGAATGAAATAAATAGTTTGACAACAAACATAAATTCTAAAAACTTCTTAACAACTTACAAGAAATTAGGTGTTTCAAAGATCGAATCTTTATGTACGACTAAGTTGAAGTGTTTAAAAAGGATATCTCATTAATGATATACAACCCCAAACATGTGTTGTGCGTTGTATTTATATAGACTTAAATCGGTCGTTTAAATAATATTAACCATTCCTGGGAATTCTCCTAACAAGCTACAGAGGTCATGGTGTCGCGGATCTAAATCTTAAAAAATAATAATAATATATTCATATATAATTAAAATTCATTATGAAATTAATCAAATCCCTAAGTAAAACATTGCGATTGGGTAACAATACAACTGCATAAATGTTTATTGCTTATTGTAATAAATTACAAATTGTTTGTTTTTAAAAATAAAATAATAAAATCGCCTCAGGACAGTAGTAATAAAAAAAAAGTTTTAGTTTTTCTTTATTTAATATAAGTACATAATACATACCTATGATATAATTTTAACATTGTAAGATACAAACCGTGCAGTACAATTTGTTGAACAAAAACGATAAATATCGTTTTGTTTTGTAAATAGATATTATAATGTCAAGTTTAGACAGATTGTGTTTGAGATGTCTACAGTTCTACAGATTTAATAATGATGGATGAATCTAATGCAATCGATCATAGTGTATAATAAAAGGTTTTTCGTGAACAAACAGTCCTACATTATTGAGTAGGTTGTTATGATAGTTTAAAAAATAATAATAACATTGAATTATTTTTTCAACTTCACGTCTGTTACAAAACTAAATGTTGACAAAACAAGATGATATAATATATTTAATTAACTAAACGTGAATTCTAGTATTTAGTTCTTAATATTGATCGGTGTTATTATATTTATAAACAGATTTGAGATTTGATATTTCTTCAGTCTTTAGTCTTATTCTATTTTTGGATTTAAATAACTTTTATTTTTTAGACCAAAATTTAAGTTTTACTATAGATAATTAACTTATCATAAATTTTATTATTAAATCGATAGTCGGGTGACACGGAGGAAATTTCGATAGCTCGCCTCTATAAAGTGCGTCAATATAGAATATTGCAAATATATTTTACGTATTCTTAAAAAAAAAATTGTCTTGAAAAAATTATATCTGTAAGTATTTATTACATAACTAATATTGTAACACATAATATAATTGAGTTAGAAATTATGAACTGGGTTTGTAATATATAAATTATTTAGACAAAATCTAATTGTATCATTAACAAAACTGTAAATATTAGGGGAAATTGTATATTTATATAACTATAAAGTATAAAAATGAAATACTAATGTACGCTTAATAATATTTACGAGTATATGCATCAAATAAATTATACGACCAAGTTTCAACCATATTGTCCATATTATAAAATAGTTTAATATTTATTGTGTGTGGCTTTTATGGTTGATTCATAGATTTGTTATGGATAATAGTACGGCGTTAAATAACAATCGAATAAATATATTGAATTTATCAACATTATCGAACAGATAATAACTACATGACATGACATGTTGTTAAGACAATTGGATTCTTCGTATCATCTGTATGATGCGAAAAATTTAATCAAGGAAATCTCATTAAAAAATTGCATAGCCTTGACTGCGGAATAGTGTCTGCACATCAAATTATATCGATCTCATTCGAAAATTAAAAATCGACCGATCGGCGTACAAGCTATCGCGTTTTAAAATGGTTTCAAACCAACGGGCGGGCTGTAATTGGCTAGTCTCGGCCGGAAATCGGGATTTTTAATACATCGAGCTTAGCGGGCAAAACATAGTACAATAATAACGAACGCCGATACACTTCTTGCAATAATGCGAGTGTGAGATGGTAACGGAAAAAAAATGTGGCAACAATATAATACGAGTATAATACGGGGTTCACGAGCAGTCGGCAATCCTATCTAATCAATTATATTACGAAAATCGTCATAATAATAGTGAAAAAAAAAATTGTGACAGCATTCGCGCAACGGCGAACGGTCGTTATTATTATTATTATTATTATTATTATTTTGACAAATAAACAATATTCCAGAACACATCGACGATGGGGCTTATAATAATAAGTAATAACGATCGGTGCTGGGAGGAATCGCGCAAAGCACGATTGTTTGCGCGACCGGTCCAGCGTATATTTCTATATATCTACATAATAATATAATATATATTATATACCTGCACAATGATTATTAGGGAGCTGTTTTATCTGATTTCCACGTGACTGTGCAGCGTGCATATTATGCATTGTAGTTGTATATGCAGGTTGATTTGCCAATCATGCTCACCCCCATTTTTCATTTATTACTGAATTTATTCATATTATAATTTTTGGAATTTTTAAATACATCTACTTTAAGTCCATACTTTTGAATTCTTGAAATTTTTTGTACTACTTAAAAAGTGTTTATTGATGATAGAAACTTTTGTTTTTTAATTGAGTTCCTCCTTCCATTTTGAGTGCATATTATTTAGATTTTAGAGGACAATTCCATATTCAGTTTCTTTTTTATTAAAATATTAAATTTATATCTAGAAAAATACCTAGTTTTTAAAAATTAGCTAACAAAAAAAATATACAATGATTTTTATATTGAATTCAGTGTTTTTTATACTTGGACCATTTAAAAAAATTATAAATCTTGATAGATTAGTAGAGATTACCAAGATTTTCAATTCACTATAGTCCATAACCGTCGCATATTTCAAACCAATTATTATGGACGTATTATCCTTACTATCTTCATTCTTCAGTATCTTTTAGTTAAACAATTCAAAAATTCTTGTTTGAATATGTCAATATTTTCAGAAATATTATCAATTTTAAAATTTACAATAAGATAAAGGGAACTCTTCTTTAAAAAAAAAAAAAACAGAAATTTGTGTCTCCTTGGAAAATTTCTATTTAGTTCAAAACAAAATTTTAAGAATTTGAAAATGTGGCCTTAAAGCAGATGTATTAAACAATTTAAAAAGCCAAATTTTTAATAAGTACAATATTGAAGAAAGAAGAGATGAACAATTTTGATGAATCACCTTGTAATATACCTACGTATTTTTGTTGCTATTATTATTTAACAATGTTCAGGTGCATATAATAAAGTGAATATAAATGTTGTTCGCCGCGCAACTCAAGTGTCTTTTATACACCGATACGTGCGTATTAGCTAACAGTATACAAATATATACTATACATAATATAATAATGGAATGTGACAAAGTGAGTGAACTTGCTCAACTCATAATACTATACTCTTGATGGTTTTTATACTGCAGTATGTATACTACACGGACCTTTTAGATTGTAGACCTTGAACTGTTTTGAGTTGTCCAGTTATTGACATAAAATGATTTCTTAAAAGTTAAAATATTATCATATACGAGTAGATGGTTATATAACAATACGTAATATGTGTGTACAAGTGTCGTGGTTGAATCCTTTTAAAACATTCTTTTATACAACATGCGTCTGAGTGGATACAGATACAATAATGATATTATTATATATTCATTCCCAATCAAACCGTCCGTCAGTGGTCACTGCACACTGAGTGCAGGTCAAAATGAGAATTGTTTATTTATAAGGTTTTGAAAAATTATAGGTTCGATAGAGTTTAAGATTTTAGATGCGTATACCTTATTGTGGCTTGTACTCACGCCATATTTTACGTATCAGAAATATATACGTATACGACATGCCGAGATCACAATAATTTCAGACGTCATATAAAAAGTTATTTTTAATTGTCATGGTCAAAAACGTTGAATGAAAAAATTCTTTTGCTATACAAGAGATTTATGGGTGTGATCAATTATAGCGTCTAGCCGTACAGACATCATAAATGATTTTTTCTTGAGGCTTCATTACACGAAAACACAAGAAATCGTTGATAATGCACGATGGGTAACCGGAGAGTGATATATTCAATTTAAACTAATAATCATAATTATTATTTACAACCACTCAACAAAATAATAGGTATAATATACACAACCGATTCCTATGGGGACTTCAGGTATACCTATTAATCCATTAGTACAATTAATGTTTTATTAATCACAATATTCATTTTTAATTAAATTTGTTTATATATATATATATATATGTGTATGATAAAGTATATGCTTGTACACTTATATACAATCGTATATATATATTTTATCATGGCTATTATCGATTTTTAAAACGTGATTTGTTTCAAGACACATTTATATCAATGGTGATGAAACCGAAAAATACGCGCCACACATCAGCAGACGAAATTAGTAATAACAATTGGTAGATATATATTAATAAACGATATTATAGATACGTGTAATATTTGTGCATATCATGTGCATTATAATATACGTTTATTGCGTTTAACCGACGACCAGCAAAATACGTGACCGTATAGCCGCGCGACATGTCGCACGTTGTCGCACCTTTACGGTAGGTAGAAATTGACAAATTGTGTCTTATTACCGAGTGGACATACAAATCATAATTATAATAATGCGTTTATTGTTTGTAATCAAAGCTACAGCAGTGATTGCACTTCGCGCGGCGACACATTACTTTTACTTTTCCGCGGACAAAAACATCAGTTCAACGCCACCGCGTTAACCGGGTGGGACGGGTGCAGGTTGGTTGCGGGGCCGCTGCTGGAGACGAAAAATTCAAATTTCTTACATTATGTGCGCGTCATAACACGCGACACTTGCCCACACATATTATGCACTGCAGTGCTATAAATAGCAGTCGAATTCTTTATGGTTTATCGTACACTGCGGCGGCGGCGGCGGAGTACGTGTCGTAACAGTCGCAATGCGTATTTGTGCATGTAAACACACAAAAATCATTATGATCGCATGATAATAATATAATACGAGTACGTACCTGCCGTATGGAAATTAATAATAATAATAATAATAACGAAACGGATAACGAGTGTCGTGTGCAGTGCTGTGGTATATAATATTATAATAATATAATAATTATTAGAGCGAAACGTCTTAGCGACAATGGAATGGACATCGGGATAGCGTATTATACACATCATATAATATATAATATCATAATACCTATGTGTGCACGCGGTGCGCGCGTAGAGGGTACACGTAACAACGAAAATTGAATAATGAAAACAGTCACTGCGTCTCGGTCCGACCTTAACCTTTTGCCGGCGCGGGCAACACTTGGGCAACGGCCGCGGAATGAAAAACGATACAGCGATGAAGATCTGTTGTATAGGCATACAAGATACCAGCTATAGGTAGCACAGACGGCGAAGTCGGCGGTTTCGCAACGCGATTATTTGTTTTTACGTATTCACGAAAATAAAATCACGTAATCCAGTTCTGTACGTACCTACTGCTCCCGAGGAAATTTGCCAATACCTATATATTATATTATGTTTCGCTCAGGTATAATGTAATTATGATATGATTGTGTATACGCACGACATCCTCTTCGGTCGGCGGCGAACGCGGACGGATTATTATTATTATTATTATTATTATACGTACGTGCACGTATATTACACGCGTACGGGTTCGGGGCAAGTGTGTAGAGGACTGCGGAGAAATTCTTCGTACCTACATATAATAATATCATCATCAAAGTACATACCATTATTACCAATGTATTACTAGATAAATACATATATATTATATTTATTGATGATATTAAAAAGCGAAAAACCATAATATTATGTACATGTAGTACATATTGTATTCGACTTACACGTAATACGTGTACGTTCGCGTGTAATTGCAGTGATAGTATTTAATCGAATACACGAAAACACACATTGATCTCGAATAGTCGTAAATTATAACTTGACACCTATGTACAACATATATATATATATATATATATATATATATACATACATGTTTATTAAATATATTAAATGTGCTATAAAGATATGAAATATATTTTTATTATACGCAGTGCATTGCGATAGATGTAATGACTTCAGATGTTGTTGGTATTATTCCAGAATCGCAATGCACCAATCACTCACGATGACTCTCGCACACGTGGATTCGTCTTCACATGTGATGGACTCACATACATTTTCTGAATAAAAAATCTAAAACCCCCAAAAATAGTGTATATTAAGAAACGTTGGTGATGCCTATACTTATTGATTTATCCGCATACTTTATGCATAAACACCATACATATTACATACGGTAGAATAGAGGTTATAAGGGGCTACAGGCTTTCCAAAGTTTTAGAAAAATTAAAAATGCTTTCAGCTAACACTTGAAACGTAACTATGTATTAAAATTATATTTTACATAAAGATTTCTGTAAAAATATGACTAAGTATTACTTAGGAGTTAGGTTATTACTAAGTCTACAAAATCAGCATATACTAAATTTATGAGGCATCCTAGGTACCTAAATCTCTCTTATGTAGCAAATTATCACCCCTCTTTCCTCCTAAAAACAAAGTTCTAGTTACGCCGCAAATGATAAGAGCTCAACCACTTCAACTCACATAGGTAATGAATATTTGGTATAATATGCACTACCTACTAATTTTAACTACAAATCGTACGATTATATGTATTTTAAAGCAGTTATTAATGATTTTAAAATTTTATTGTGATTTTATATATTGTTTATAATCATATTGTGTATGTTTAATGTTTATGACCACATTTACCTTTTTAATACTAATTTTTAAACCAACACTTCTATTTAAAATTGTACCATAAAAATATTCGGATTACGAAAAAACTTTAAAGTTACACGCAAAATTCAAGTGACATCATATTTAGATAAATTATTTTAATTTATAAATGTTATGAGGAAAAAGTTGCATTTAAGTTCTCTATTGAATACTAGGACACTACTGTTAGACTCTATGACTTTATTCAAACATAACATATATATATTTATATTACTACGCGCATTATAATTTATGCCTTATGGTGTTAGTCAAATAGTTTCATAACATTGGAATATTCCCATGGAAATATAAAATACGGCCGACTTATTATTACTTTTTATCAGTGAATGTATATTTCTTTAACGCGAAGTATTTTTACGTATAATATAATATGACATAATTAAAACTTACAGGATTCCGTAAAGTCACTTGTTCATTTCAGGAAGAGAAAATAATTATATTTTATTAAAAAAAAAAATGATAGTCATAACACATACACGTAATATTATTTTATGTTTTTATATGTATATTGTAATAATTAAAATGTAGTCTATATTAATTACCTAAAACTTGGTTTGTATTTATTATAACATGATCTGTTTATTTTTATTCGATGCGTGCGAATTTGAATTTAATTTTTCCTAATATATAAAGCTTTTTACATCAAAATTATTCGTATTATTATTAATGCAAGACAAAAAAAAAAAAAAAATAAAAAAATAGTGATTTGAAAAAAGTGTTTTATATTTTTACAATTATCAGTCATAGGGATATCTATTTTATCTGATTTAATTTGTGTATGTATCACTTAATATGTTTGACATTATTAATAGAGAATTCACTACGGTGTGAACGTTTTAAAATAATTATAATATTCTCACAGAGAAAATTCTTGGTATTCTAGCCATTTCAAATTTCTTTTGTGTACGTAATTATCTGGAGAAATATTCTTATCGATGTATTTTATTTTATGACAAATATTCGAAGTAAGAATTATCTTAAGATGTACCGTACGTGAAAAATATTGAGACCTTCATTTAAAGTAATTTAATAATGCCCTTCAATTTGTTATAGATGATAAATTTCTATTTTTATACAAATGTTAATACAATACACTTAATACCTTGATACACATTAACTCAAAGACGATTTTTCTTTAAGAGCACAATAAAATTATGAAAATCGAATATTGACATGGGTATCAAGGCGACCTTGATAGATGGAGCCTTTATCTTCTTTTGAAGAGTTCATCATTGGCACTAAAAATTTATTAAGAACGCAAATCTATAATATCATTATATGTGTCACGGGCTGCTGTATTATTTTCTTCTAATAGACAATAAGCGAATAATTTATTTATACAATAGATAAATTACCAACTATGAAAATTGAATGACATATTTAATGACGCTGCATGAATATTTATGTGTTGTACCTTGTCATTATAAATATGTAAAATTATATTTTTAATAAATTATAAATAAATAAATAAATAAATTGCATTACTAATTACGACCCTTATACATTATTCAAAAAACTTAAAATTGTAAAGTAATATTACGCAGTTTACTAAAATATTTTCAATTTCTTTCAATAAAAATTTAAATATTTTATTTTTAATCATGTAAAAATTTAAAGTGAAATCGTATAAACATAAAATTCAAATTATTAGTTAATTAAATATTGTCAATTTTATTCGTATTAAATTTAAAAGAGTACATTAGATTCAACTATATCTATATTTATGATATTGATATTTTCTTCATCTATCTAGTTTATTCCTGAACAATATTTTTAATTTAAAAATTTGGTTTATTTATTTTTTAATAATTAAAATTGTACAGTATAATTAATCCTATATCCTCTATTTTTCGTACTGAACTTTGACTTAGTACCTGAAAATCGTCCAAGGAGGCTTAAAAAAAGGTGGTGTCATGGTGTCTGAACTTTTAATCGTATTAAATAAAAAAAAAAAATAAAAATCATCAAATGTAACTTGATATCTTTTTTTTTCGTGTAACTTGTATATTTTAGGGCATATGCTTATTGTAAATAATTTTTTATTGATTGTATATTAATTAATAAAAAAAATAGATTATTTATTAAATTTAAATCAAAGTGCCTAATTGTAATAAATTTATTACTGTTTTAATACTAGTATATTACTTCTATAAGACAGAATAATATAATTATTACAAAAATATACCATTAAGATTTTAAATTCTTTTTAGCATTATTTATATAAACACTACAATAGCATGTTTCAAAAATGTAATACGACTTTAAAAACTGTTTACTTATAAAATGAATATTACAATACGTGTACTATATTAAATTAAATTGAATAAGTTTATTGAGTTATTTCCATTAGGTATGTTTAATAAAAATATAATTACTATAGGGTATGTGTTATAAAGAATTTTTAAAGTTTAAATGTAATATTTATTAAAGATAAAAATTAAAAAATGTATAGTATTTTATTTTGAATACATTAAAGTTTTCGTTTTTGGACTAAAATATTTTTTAGATGCTAATAGTAGTATTATTAATAGAGAAAATAATAATTTTTAAATATTGGAGTGATGCAAGTTTAAAGTTAATAAATTAATATATATATATATTTATAAACTTACGGGGTTTATACGTGAATAGTTTAACTGCAGAAGACAACGGAGTAAGTATTTTTTATAACTCTCACTTTTTTTAATTTTTGAAAATGAAAATTTCTGCTACAGAGATGAAGAAAAAGTATTAAGTTTATTTGAAGGTACGCAGAATACAAATAGTCAATAATATCATGATTATGCTGGTACTGCAAATACACATACCTACGAATAGTATGCAACATGTATACTACAGACTACACGTTACTTGACTGACACTGACTAAGTATTTAGTCCAAGGTTCTTAAAAATCATATATTTACCATAACACCGACAATAAAATTAATAAAATAATAATAACCAAACAAAAACGATTATTATGAGAGCAATTGTAGTGACGACGGCCGCAGTGGTTGATAAAAAAAAAGAAATAACATCGGCTCGGCCTAAAACGACCGCGGACGCACGTGGATGGACAATTGACCAATGAGCGACTGGTGAGCGTGGGGACTCGCGATGCTTCCCTTTTAGTATAAATGCGCCGTCCCGTTCGCAGTACAGATCATACTGAATCCAACAGTGTTCTAGAACAGCCACAGCTAGTTCTTAACGTTGTGTTTTATTTTTCAACAGTGTTCTATTACTACTCACCGTTCAATTTGAAAATGGCGTTCATACAGGTCAGTATAACATTATATTATATTTTGAAGTTATATGTAATGTATAATGATAAAAATAATAGGTTAACTCAACAAAATATTAAAATACCGTTTGGTCACTTGTCCAATCTTGTGTTTTTTTTTACACATTTTTTACCTACTTAGATTTATATTATATCTATAGTTCAATAGTTAAATTACAACTGCTTATAAGTATTGCATTAAAAAAATAAAATTATTATGTTTGTATAATTGCATTTATTCCAAGTATAAAAAATAATAAATAGTTTATTTTAATATTTCAGTTCTATAATTCGATAGTACTATAGAAAAGTTGCATTTTGTTTTATATATTTGTACTTTTTTGAATTAAAAATTATTTTTAATAAAATATCTTCATCTACACATTTTTTTTAAAAAAGGGAGCTATAGTAACATTCAATTTCATTGTCATAAAATACGAATAAATTTAGTATTTCTTAAATCTAAAACGTTATAACGTTATAAAATTATAATAATAACTTTCTAGATATGTATAAAATTGTACCATGCCTTTAAACTTGAATTTAGAAAAAATATAAAATATGAATTACTAATATCCACAGAGGTTTTGATAGACTGTATGAGAGACTTTAACGTTCGTAATTGAAGGGATTATTATTTGAAACAATTCGAATTACGCTATATATTCACATTTAGAATTACCTATATAAGACTTAGTTATTCGGAATAACATTAAATGAAAACAAAAGTTATTCAAACTTTCGTTAAAATATTTACATGTAATGAATGATAGCGTTAGGTAACACACAAAATATATTTTGTAAGTACATCTATGACGAAATTGACGAACGCGATGTGTTCCTGCATTCACGCATACATTTTTCCAATAACATATTCTTAAAACATTATTCGTCTTAGTGCGTATAAAATGCATACGGTTATTACACAATTATAATATTCCATATCTGTACCGTTCGAAGTGTTTTACGATTTAGCACAGTGTATTGTCCATATAAATAGCACATATATGCGTATACATCGTATTGGCATAAAAACCACACACAATTATACATATAATATAATACATAATCATTAGTGAATTCAAATCGTAATCACGAGAAAAATATAATTTCGAGCGCATTGTTTGAACGCGACACTATACCAAGTACATACACCGTATTATTTGTATATATATATATATATATATATATATGTATATATAATTTTTGACTTTCTCACGAATTCTCACAGCGACGGTGTTACGCGCTCGTCGGGCGCAAGACTGTCCCACTGCGGTTTGCACATTTATAGATATAATATTACACATATGTAAAATATATATATATATATGTGTGTGTGTGTGTGTGTGTGTCTATGTGTGTAACCGTTGAAATAGTAAAATATACGAACGCGTCCGGTTTTCCGCGTGTTACAATTAATAAAAGATCATCGCGACAGCGACGACGGGCGATTGCGCAACACGAGTTGACCGCGTTTTCTGCGACTATAACCCAATTATCGGATTCATTTTTCACGTCCATTGTGCGGCGTGCTTGGCCGCCGTGCCATTGTCGTGCGTGCGAAAGAATAAAAAAAAAAAAAAAAAAAAAATAATAATAATTACATTCATAATACATATACAATATACATATATTTTTATACATATACCTACGCGTACGTCGCTGCGGAGTAGTGCGCTTCTCGTCAGCGGTTGCGGCGCTAAATACCCATATGCATATATACATATTTATTGTATCCTATGTATAGTATTATACACACGCGGTCGTGATCACACTCGACTCGATAAATTCCGTATAATATATGCATTCGAATGTACATATATACCGCGCGTAATGATTGAACACACGCGCGATCCGATCATCGGGCACGATTCGACGCGAACGAGAGGTCCGTCGTCCGTCGCTACGCCGCGTTACCGACTTGAAAAAAAAAAAAACCGCACACGGGTGCATATTATAATATCATATACGTATAAATATAGGTATAATAGGTACGCTGCTGCTATAGGAACGCAATAGGTGCGCACACTGCAGTTATAGATTATATTATATGATTAAATACGTACCTCCGGCGACGGCCGGTGCAGTGCTGCAGTGGTGTCTTTTCCCATATCGAGATGCACGACGTGAGCGAATAATTGCTTGCAGACGACGTCCCGCGCGGGTAAAGGTATTGCGTTGGGGGCGGAAACATTGGCCAAGAAATTTCGTTCATAAATAACGCGTTGTTTTCGTCAATTTAATACGGTGACCATTCCGTACGGTTGTCCGTTCAGTGTGTAACGAAGATATATATCATCGTTACGGACAAGGCATGTAGGTACCTAAATATTACGCTGTAGGAGTAATGCATCTCATAATATTGTAAGCCATACATGTCTATTATACTTCTGTTGTATTATTACTACTGAAGTTTCATAAAATTCACTCGCTTAAATGTAAGACAGATTTGAGACGAATAACGATGAACAAATAAATAAGCAACATTTTCTTTTGATAAATATATCGAAATGTATAATATGTTTTGTTTCCGTTTGACAGTGCACACTCGCTGCTCTCCTGTTGCACGTAGCTTGTGGAAGCTACTTGGCTCACCGCGCTGCCGCTTACCACGGCGGTGCACCCGCTGCGATCGGTTACCACCACGGCGGCTCACCTGCCGGTTACCTTCACCACGGTTATGACGAGGCCCCGTCCTACGACTACGCTGCGTATCCGGCATACTCGTCAGCCAGCACCTACCAAGCCGACTACCCCAGCTACTCTTCGAAACCTGTCGACTACTACGTGAGTGATGCACACGCTGCAGTACATAATATTATGATATATTAATTTTTAATACATTTTACACGTATCATAAAATATATAATAGTAATAATAAAAACAGTCCTTGACGCATTCAACGGGAAAAACACCACAGACATTAACCGTATATAGCCTATATACATAAACAATTTTCTGACTAAAATTAATATATGCTGATCACACCGATTACATAATACCTATGTGGTTACAATTAAATCTAGAAAAACAAAATATAAGCTTAAAAAAATTATAATATGTGAATTTCGCCTTTCCTGAAATATTATAAGCATTTGATTGACATATATGTATTCATTCGACTATGCACATATGTTTAACGATGATTTATAAATATTATACGTATACAGAATCGTATTATTCGTATGCACATAAAGATATCGTATAATCGAAAAAATCGGCCATATAACAATATCATATTATGTACCAGATATCCTCTTTATACAATACGTTGGCCGCTCAGACCGCTTTACCGCCTCTAATCATCCGTCAACACCAAAATTTAGGTTCATAAAAAAAAACCCTCCACCGTGTCTCGTCACACCTCCTCCATATACACAATATTATCATAATATCGTCATTTCATTAACATATACAATTTTATTATGTCATATTTCTCGTGTCCCAAACTTGGAATGGCCACTATACTATCACGCCGGATCGCTACTGCAGTCGCCGCCCAAGTACTCATTCAACTACGGCGTGAAGGACTATCACACCGGCGATGTCAAGGATCAATGGGAAGAGAGGGACGGTGACGTTGTCAAGGGTGAATACAGCTTGGTCGAACCGGACGGCACCACACGCAAAGTCACGTACACCGCTGATGACCACAACGGTTTCAACGCGGTCGTACACAAGTCCGGCACTGCCCATCACCCGACCAAGGTCGCCCACGCACCAGTCTACCATCACGCTTACCGTCGTTAAGACCAATCAATACACGAATCGACCGAATCGACCAAAAGTTAAACCATCGTTACCATACGTTATATTATTAAGTATTATTTTTTAGGCATACGTTTCGTTCATAAGCGTACAACGTTAATACATACTCGTAGTATATTATATATATATAGCATATAAAAGTAGAATTTTTATCCCCATACCAAATCAAAAAAATATATAAATAATACAGATGTCGATAGGAGGTACCTTTACTGTATTCAATTTCTTTTTCTAAAGTTTCGTACGAAAATCTTAGTATGTTCTAATATCTCACGCTGTATACTTTAACGAGTCTCTTGGCGTCAACTTTACAAAACAAACATTCTGATTCTTTTTGTTTCTACCCGTTGCTTTTCGCTAAAGTATACAAAATTTTAATATTTTTATTACAAATTTTTTAAACTCAAGTAATCGAGTAAACTATATTTATAATATACTATACGGTCTTTATTGCTTCGTCAATGATCTCTTTTCGATATAATTTTTACACGATAACCGAATATCTCAACGTACCTTCTACAGGTCGTACATCTAATATAGATTGTTTCGTAATTATTTTAATACTATATAATATACGTTTAGAATGAAGACATTTTTTTTTACTTAAAAATCATTTTTCATTTATTTTTTTACGCGGTGTTTTTTATTTGATTGTCTTTTGTTTTATTTTGTATTCAAATTAATTATTATTGATTTCTACGCGCTCTCAAGAATTGTATACCAAATCTTGGGTATAATATTTCTCGATTGTTAAAAATGCTGTAGAAGACATACTTGAAATATTTTTGTATACTTTTTACTTGATCTTTGTACTTTTTTTTTGTATATACATTTCATAATTGCTCATAATATATCTAAAACAAATATACTTATATATCTGTTTAATTTTATTGTATTATTCCTGAATAACTGCAACTATATCATGGTGGATAGCCATACCATTGCGATAACAACGATCCAACACAATATTTATATATACTCATATATCAATTAAGTAACTATGCTGAGACGCAAACGAAAAATTACGTGGCATGTAAATAAACAATAAGTAAGAGAAATTAAATAAATTAAACAAATTAAAATGTTAATTTTTTTTTACATTTTAAATCGACTATTTTCATTTGATACGTATTATAAATGCAAGAGTGACAATGTTAATATTATTTTATATTCTAATGAATTAAAAAATATTATAAATTATAACGATTGCAGTGAATAATATTCAAGTATATAATACATATTATCATAATAAATTAATAATTTTCTAGTCCCATTTCAAAAAAATTAAAAAATAAATTATTGAATAGAAAAAAAATGTAGGTATAAACGGGCACAAATCCGGTACAATACCCATATATATATATACCATATAAACCATGTGAGCACACAATTGCATATTATTACATAAATGTCTGGAAACAAAATATTATATAGAATTATATATATATTTATATATCTTCTATAATACGGCGGTAAACCGAACTTGGCACGCGGAATCGTGCGCGTTTTGTATCGAATTCAGAATATTTGTATTTAAGGTCTTCGCCTCGCAATATCTATACAGATGCACATAATACGGCATATTCTATAGATTATTCGCTATAGTATACGGTTGCACATGCGTGGATAATAGTGTAAGGTATATGGGATATTGTGATAGGGTAGTATACATAGCAATACGGTGTCCGCGTATAATATATTATTTTCTTATCATTCTCGTCGTGTGGCGGTGACCCTACAATAACGACGCGTTCGAATAAACAAATATTTCGCAACGATCGAACCGCCTCGCGGAGACGGTTGTCACGAACGCGCACGGTGAACGGACACGACACAATAATAATAAATAATAAATAATGTAGTACGTTACGACGTTCTCGCGCGACGGTTGCACATGGAGTGCAGGACGGGAAGGAATAAGAGCGTATTTTCCGCGTTTCGTGTTATATTATTATGGTTTTTACGTCGGGCGAGCCGAAAATCTAAAATCCGCGTTATACTTACACGCTGCAGCGTATTTCGAACGGTTTCGCGCGGCGTACCTACGCTGTGATTGATTTTAAATTTTAGTTAATGTCACGTCCACATGCTTTGTCACCGTTTTGCATGTACATACGACGAAGATAGCAAGTTTTCGTTCAGTAGAATACATTTTAAGTCGTTAACTTTGATGTCGGAAGCTTTTATTAATATTATAATTTTATAGTGAGTTATTAGCATTTTAA
Source organism: Melanaphis sacchari (assembly GCF_002803265.2). NCBI lineage: Eukaryota > Metazoa > Arthropoda > Insecta > Hemiptera > Aphididae > Melanaphis > Melanaphis sacchari. Next base: position 7,375,270 of record NW_020270976.1, read on the forward strand.
TTTTGTGATATTTTACGTACCTATAGTTTACTATAAAATGATAGTATCAATAAAAACCTATCTTTTAGCCCGGATAATATTCATACATTTAAGTTTGATAATACCTAAGTAAATCCACTGTAATACTTAGCCAACAACATAAAATGGATGATTCAGCTGAACCCAAATTTGCCATGTTGTATGTTTGCAGTAAAACGGGAAGCATCGCCTACGGGTGTAGCAGATCATTTTTTAAGGATCTTTTTTGTGTCCAAATAGACAGTTAGCTCAACGTTTTTATTCACATTATTCAATTTTCATTGGGTTTGTCCACTATATATAAAACTTAATACTAATTTTGAGATGCAAATTTTAAGATGTATACTCCTGTATTAATAATTTTTATTTGTTATCATTAAACATTTTTTTTTTTTTTAATACAATATATATGCCAATAAAATACAGTACCTAAGTAATTTATTTGTTAGCTTTTATGCATAAACATCGTGATATAATTATATGATACATTTTGTTCTTTTTAATGTTTCTATAAATGTATGACAATTTTAGAAACTTAGTAATTATAATAGAGATGTGCTAATTAGATGAAAAAATACTGGTTTATGTGAATAATATTGGTATTCCATGTGACGCTCTCGCTGTAAGGCGAGTCACTGGGAAGATCACTGAGAGTTAAAGGAAGGAGTTTTTCTACTAATGAAACTTGTTTTAGGGGAGGAGGAATGATCACGCAGTGGTTATTCGTTAAAAATGGCCTGGGATGAGGCTTTGTCTTAACAATTATTATAATTACTGTACGTCGCAAAGTGTCAGGAGATAGTGATTGAGCACAGTCGCGATTATAAGATCAACACGCGCAGTATAAATAATTACCAGTCCTTGCCGTAACAAATCGATAAAAAAAATAGAGTAAGTCCGTTTTATAATGTTAATTATTAATAATTGACAACACATTGTGCGTATTATGTGCACGCGAGTACCTATATTGCATATACGTCACGCCGGGTTCAAAACCGGCTAATATGTAAAATAATATTATTAATATTAGTCATCAGTTATTGGAGTTATTTAACGTAGTCAATAACTTACTTACCCGCAATTCTTATTTACGACTAATTCGCATAATAACTGTGAAAATTTTTGATTTTATTTCAATTTTTCAAAATTTGTTAAGTACTCGTACATATAATAACAAACAAGTAACATGACCAAATTAACTTGATCTTTTACTGGTTTTTAGGTAGTTTTAATATGTTTTATGATACGGTAAGTATCTATTTGAATTAAGTATTAGGTAAAAAACCTTACCCGGATTTCTTGTCAAGGGTGAAGTTGTTGATTGATTTCTCCGCAGCGTATGTGATTGGCCGAAAATGCGTGTACAACCTTGTCTATCCAGCAGGGCACGACGTGTTTTAAACACGAATGACATGCAATTTAATGACTAAAGATACATTAATATTCCGTTTCAATTAAGTAATTCTCTTTTACAAGGCCAAGAGCACACATTGGTACAACATTTATCACTGACCAACAATATTGTATAAGCAAAACAGTTCTTTGCGTTTCACTCGTTGTCATTAAAGTTTACGACCAAGATTTGTATGCGTTTGCATATTTGTACAACTGGTCGATCATCTGCAATATATTAAGTAAGCACAAAATATTATGTTACACGACACGATTAATATCACAGATTAATATTTTTATTGCTAAACATTTTATTTTTATTGTGTATATTGTGATACTAATACCTAATGCATTTTATAAAGTTGACATTTTGATTATATACAATACTCAATTTTCTCAACTATATTTCATAAGGATTAATCAACTATCATAATTACCAAATTATTTTTTTTTATTTAAATAATGTATGATATTTTTAGTGTAACAATATAAAATAAAACATACTTATGAAATTTTTATTTTTATAAATCTGATCCTAAAATCATTGGTAGCAGAAGATACACTTGTCTGGATATAATATTTTGTGAATTAGTTTAAAATTCTATAACAATATATGTTTATTTGTACAATAGTAACAATTCTTAAAAAAAAAAGTTAAAATTCATTCAGTTTATCATTTTTAAACAAATTTTGAATTCTGCAGTTAATACTTCAATAGCTACCACTTATAAATTCTTCAATAAAAATTTGTTGTACACACAAACGTAAAATTAATCACAATAAATAATAAAAACTATTAAATAGTTTATTAATTGTATACTGCAGCCATTCAAAACAAACATATTAATTCAACTTTGATAAATCTTATAGATAATAACAATTTTAATTTTAATCACAATACAAGTATTGAAATTAATATATTAAGATTTATAACCGTGTAAAAATTGAATTTTATATATTATAAATATATGTTGTTTGTTTTTTAAAGAAATAACATTTAATAGGGTCATCAAGTTAAGTAAAAAAATATAAACTTATGAAAAATACTAATACCATTTCAAAATTTATTTTTTAGTACTATTATTTAAATTTAACAAACTAAATCAAAGATATAATACAGATTTGTACATTAGAAAAATTGTGATTTAATACAAAATATATCCAAAAATAAGAAAGATTCAAATTAATTATCAATTAATGTATTCTGGTTAAATCTTCAACCAGTTTAATAACATCATCTAGGGTTAATTTTGTTTCTTTTGAAATTTTCTTGAACTCATGGTCATAGCATCCCTGAAATGTAAAAATGTAAAACATTATGTACCTTTTATAAGCATAATTTTCATATATTACAACTACATTAATTATATTATAATGAAAGATGTGAATTTGATAAATTTTATTATTAAAAATAAATATTTATGCATAACTTTTTTTACTTAAGCATTTACTATTTAGTTTAAATAATTAAGCTATATAGATTCTGTATTTACACTAATTTTACATTTATTAAAGGTTTTTTAATAAACAATTTTAACAAGAGTAAAAATGGGGATAAAAATTCACATTTACACATTTAAAAAACTTTTGAAAAAATGCAAATTTATCTAATTTTGCCAGAAAAGTCCACATCTCTAATTGTAACCAAATTATTTATATTATCAGTTATACAAAAAACCATAATTATAAATAATATAAAAAAACTAAATACAATTAAGCAATTGATTAACTAAAATTAAGTATTTAGTATTAAAGAGCACACATTGATCATAGAAAAAATTATAAGTTTTATTAGTTTTACTGTATAGTTTATATTAAAATCTTTTGACGCAAGCACAACAAAGTTTTTGTTTTTAAGAAAATAAACTCGTTAATCATTGATAAAATATATAAGATGTATGTATACAATTATCCAAACATAATAAATATATTTTTCACTAAAATCTTGGATTAGGATTATAATTGTCTTAATGGTTATCTGTAATTGGCTATAAATCGATATTTTTTGAAAAGTTAAAAAAATTAATTAAAAGTGGATCAGTGCAAGGATTATATTATGTGTATTAAAATGCTAACTAATAACTTATATTACAATACCTGAAGTTCATTAACAACTTCTTGCATCTCTTTTTTTGATAAATCTAAAAAGCTTTCAATTAAATCTCCATCAACAAATGCTTCAGCAGGCTCTGTTCTTATTTCAGTATGATAACTTCGCCAAAACTGATGTTGAATTTTTCCTACTCCTTTAATTACTGTTGCTAAACTTTTTTCTAAATCTGACAGAAAGTCATACATTTTGGGAGTCAACTGTGTCACCAATCCTAATAAAATAATTTAAATATTATAATTATTAAATAACAAATTCATGTTTAAGATATTTTAATATTACCTAAAGCTCCACTACAAGTACCATAAAGAATACCTCCTTGAACTGATACATAAGTATCAGTGAAATGTTGCATTACTAATGAACCATGCCTAAACACATTTACTAGATCACCTAAGTGGAATTGACCAATTTCTTGAAGTTGATGACGGGCTTCATCACTTGTCAATGTACTAAATCAATAAAAATAAAATAAAATATTAATTAAATTTTTCTAATTGTAAATAATTAAAATATTAAAATATGTAATAAATACAATTAATCACCTGTCTTTGTGTATAATAAATAAATTTTTATCATTTTCTGCGCCTAAAAATACATCATCATCAATAATTTCTATGGCTGTTGACCATTTTGGATTGTAATCTCTAGCTATCTACTCATAAAATGTACAGGATATTATATTACAATTTTTTTTTAATCATAAATTTAAGTAATTTACTTCATCAAAACTGCCTTCCATAGTTTTGTATTGTAACAATGTTAATGATCTCATTAAATCACCGCAAACAATAAAGTCTCCTTTAGTTTTCACAAATAGTGCAACAATATTATTGAAGTGACTACACTCAAGTCTTAATTCTTTTTCAGCAGTCCATTCAAATAATCGAACCTATGAAAATAAGAATAATTAGATAAATCAGTAAATATGTATAAAACATTAACCTTAAGTTTTACAAAATAGTCATGTGTTACTAATTTCATTATATATAATCAAACATCCCACACATAAAATGTAAATGTAATAAAAAATTGTGTTAATTAATTAAAAATAAATAAACAATTAACCTATTATTAAGTTAGTAATATTAAATGTAATAACTAATTTTTAAATTTATTTACACAATAAAATTAATAATTTTCTAAATATTGTTTAATCTTTATTAATCTTCTAAAAATATTAACAGTAATGGCCATTAATTTCCTGTTATACCATAATCCATATACTATATACAAGCAGTTAATTTGTTATACAATAATTCCACTAATGAACATATTAAAGAAAAAAATTGATATAATATCTACTGCTTATTGGATTCATTTTGAGACAAGAGTATTTGAATCCATTAGCTGAATAAGTTAATAATGTCAATGATATAATAAAAAGGTATAGAAATGCATTTAAAAAAAAAATAATATAAATTGAATATAATATTTAAATAAACATATATTTTTTTTATATATTTCGTATGTTAATAAATTATATGTAATCGAGAAAATGGACAAAATAAATGTAGAAAAATGTCTTTACAAGTATACGTTGATTCCGTTAACCAGTAGCCAATTAATAAATAATTGTTTTCTATATATTAATATTTAATATACATACAACTTTATTGTTCTGTACTTTGAAGCAAGTAAAAACAAAAATAGGAATACATTAGTAATGCTATTATGCATAGTAAATAAAATTTTAAAAAAAAAGAAGAAATTTACCAGGTAGTCGTGTAATACAACATATAAAAAGCAGTAACCTAACCATCAATTTATACAATATATAAATAATAATAATTAATTATTGTCAGTTATTCAAATGTAAATCAAAAGGCAATGTTTGTATATTTATAGCTTATATTTAAATATTTATTTATTTTTTTTTTTTGTATTAAACACAAACAAATAAAAGGAAAGGAAGTACACACAATAATATAAAACAGTGTGTTTGATAAGAAACGTAGTATTTTAAATCTTGTTGCTTTTACAATTAAAACAGTATTTGCGGTCAAATTTTGACCAATGGATGACATTAGTTAATAATAAATATCCAACTTACTGTACAATTAACTGCAGCTAAAAGTTTTCCATTAAATTCAGCCATACCATAACATGCACCCTTTACTTCTTTCTCACTTATTTGTGTAAGTTTTGATGAAGAATCATCCCAATTAAATATAAGTATGCGTCCCAATTTAGGATCTTGGTCTTCAGGATTTACAACAGCAGTTCCCAATATATAATAAGTAGCTGGGTCATCACCCAACTTTGCTGATATAATACTTAATGCATATTCATTTGAATTTAACTGATGTGCATGCAACACTACATATTTTGTTTAAAAATTGTTAATTATTAATGATTTATTTTTAATAGTGTGTATTAAACAATAAACTTACCCTCAAAAGTGTTTTGATCTAATATAAGCATATTATGAATTTCAACTTCAAGACCATATTCACTACTTCCAATACTTAACGGTCCTTGATTACTATTAATTGCAGATGTACTATTTTGAATACGATTGTTAATTGCACCAGAAGTATTCTGAGCACTAGTACTAGCGCTAGGTCTAGCAGGGACTAAATTTATTCCTTCATGAACATCTATTCTCATTGTAATTATACCAAATGACTAATACAATTTAAAAATTAAATAAATAAATTAGATGTGTAATATTTTAAGTACTTGTTTGTTAATCATACCTTGCTTGATTCTTGGTGTGCAATTCGCCGAGGTGCTTCTCCGAGAGGAATGGTGCGAATATGTAGTTTTTGCATCTCATCAATTGTACCAATAATAATAGAAGTGTCAGTTGCCATAGCCAAACTTTAAATTGACATAAAATTAAATAATTATAAATATTTTATTTTTTAGTTAAATTACCTATCTGGATAACTTTTAGTATTGAGTGAACACATATGGTTAACTTTGCGTAGATTAACATTTGAGAAAATCAATTTATTATTTGATGAATATATTACAGTTGGGTGATCTGAACATGCAAATACACTTGTCGTAGAAAGTGATTGGAATTTTCTGATTAAAGTAGGTTGGGTACCAAGATTGACCTAAAAAAATAAATATTAATCGTTCTTATATAATAGCTTAAAAGATCATTAATTATTTAATTAAAATCATTTATACTAACTTTACGCTTATCACTTAATACCCCATTTTCAGGGTTTAAATGAAAATAACATAAGCTCCCATCTCCTAATGCACATAATAAATAGTCAATATTTTCAAACGTTACCATTAATATCGATCGAGGTATGATTTCTATGAAAACAAAAAATTGTTAAAAAAAATTGTAATAATTATTTTATATTTATTATATTTACCTTCGCCTAAAGGTTCTCGAACAAGTTCTTCAAAGTCAGGAAGTTGAAGTACTTTTACAGATATGTCCATCCATAAACCAACAGCCACCAAACTTATAGTTTTGGAAAATTCATCTTTAAATGAACAAACATCAAGACAAGATACTTCATGTTCTAATGCAATAAACCTTTAAACAAAGTTAAAAAAAAAAAAATGAAAAACTAAAGAATTAAATAATAAATATTATTTGTAATAAAATGTATGAATGATTCATACCCATTTTGTGAGACTTTATCTGTTCCAATTTCAATGTAATAGAGACTATTACCTGTAGCACAAACAGCTTGATTGCCATTACATGATACTACATTGATACTTTTACCATCAGGTACAATCCATTCACTCACTAAACATTTGCTTTCCAAACAAATCAATCGGACACTAGCAGATGTTATTTGGACCATTTTATTTTTCGATGTATTACCACAATAAAATGTTTGTAATTCAGATTGAAAACCTTCCAAATCTATTTCTTCTACTTCTTCTCCATTGTATGACAACACTCTGCTATGTCCAACAAAAGATAAAACTAATGTATCATCTAAAAGACTATCAGCAGTAACACGTAGAGGCCACATTCCTTTGATTCCAACTAAATCAATTGTGGCTACCTCTTGAATTCCTATTCCATTACGTATTATTCTAAGAGACCCTTCTTTATAGGCTCCTTAAATGAGAAAAATTAAGAAAATGTTAATATTTTATTTCTTTTGTTTTTAATAAGGTTTAATAATGCACACCTGAGCAAGTAACAACTTGTCCTTGACCCTGTCGTTCTAAATCTATAACACACATATCAACAATAGGTCCTAAATTCATAAAACTATCTAAAACAGTGATGTGTGAACCAAATTGATCAGCCTTCTTATTAAGTTTTATAAGTTGAGAGTCGCCTACTCGAGATGCAACATATATTATTTTGTTATCTAAGTATGTAAGAGATTCAGGTATGCTGATCTCTCCTGAAAAAGAGAGGTTTAAATTATTTAAATAAAATTATATATTATTAAACCACTTACCTAATAAATCAACTTTTGGATCTTTGATTTTAAATGAACCATCTGGATTTTTTTCATAATTTAGTAATAACATAAATAAATGACCAGCCATATCTCCAAGTAAATATCTTGTACCTTCTGAATCAATTCTAGCATAACATACTATTGTACTTTGCTACAAAAATACATATAAAATATTATAAATATCATTCTTTTATAAATAAATTATATCTCACTTTTATCACAGGGGGAGAAATAGCAATAAAAGAGGAACCATTATGATATAAAACTGATTCTCGACCAATAATAATGGCACCACAGAGAGGCTCAGGTACGGGAATAATCATTGAAGCTTCTGTTTCTACATTTTCTTGTTTCCAGGGAGTCTGGTAAAAAAAAAAAAAAATTAGCAAATAAATAAGATAACTTCAAAAAGCATAACTACAAAGCACCTTTACAAATTCTTTATCTTTTATGGATAGTTCTTTAGCTTTTATGTGGCGGCCCATAGTATCCTGATGTATGATAATAATGGTTGGATTAGCACAACCATACAGAAAATCAATATCTTGTACTTCAACTTCTTCCATCCTAGAATTAAATCAAGAAATACATAATTTATATATAATAAATACTTATCAGTTTATAGTTAAAATACATTTAATATTGTATTATTGAATGACATTATTCTGCTTTAGAAGAAAAATACTAAAATTAAAATTTCTATTACAATTAAATTGATTTTTTTTTATTAATAATTAATCATTATAATTTTAATTATAATACTTATATATACATATTTTACCTTAAGCAATAAGCCTTTAGTTCACCTTCTTTATCTAATGGTATAATTTTAAATAACCCATCATATAATTTTAAACCAATTACTCTTGCACTTGGATCAATAACAGCCATAGCACCAATCTCAGATATTTTCCCAATTTGATCAGCTATAACACCATGAGCTTTTGTAATAATTTCAATATCACCACTTTCTGTTTGAACACATTCTAAAATCATGGTGTTGTATCGAGCAGTTACTACAAATAACAAGTCTTTATCCTTATGCTAAAAAAAAAAAAAATTTAATCATTAACATTTTTTTAGGTTTAATTTATGGCTTAATATAATTTTTCCACAGAGTTAATGTCATACCTTAGGACGGAAAACTTTCATTATTTCAATTTTTCCATACAATGCTATTTCTTTGATTGGCTGCAAACCTTCTTCAGTGACTAAAGATATATCTATACGATTAAATCTTGCAACAAGCAGATTACGATCAGTCGGTGATGTGAAATTTGCTAAAATTTTAAAAACAAGAATGTAGCCATATTTATTAGTTATAAATAAAAATAATCAATAACTTATGCCAAACAGATGTATAACATTAAAAATTTATGAAGTGTTGTTCAAAAGATAAATATTTGAAAATAAACTTGAATGAGTGCTTAACAATATTTCTTAGAACCTAAATATTTTATACTTAAGCTGATTATATAAATAAACTCAAGTTAAATGTTTGTATACGAAATAATTTCAATACAACAAGCGAGTAGCCAGTCATAAAAAATACTGAGAAACAGTATACATTTTCATAAAATCACTAAATCAAGCAAAAAATGACCAAATTATTAATTGACATTAAAATAGGTTTTATAAACGCAGTTACGCATTTAAATTTTTGCTCGTTCTATAAGACACAAAATAATATTCGACACAAAATGATGTGACCAAACAATTACTTGATATGATACATACTAGTTTTGGGTTAAATGTTATAAATCACGTACCTGAGATGCTGGTAACGACTGCTGTAGGCTTGTGAGCTGTGACGGTATAAAACTGTTGCATTGCCATGTCTATGATCAATTATTAGACCGATATTATTTGAATTAGTTTGGTGTTGAAGACAACGAACTCGTGTTCAATGGTATTGTTTATTCACGTGTAAGGGCAATATGCGACAACAAGCGTGCACGATATCGTAAAAAAAACGAAGATGGAAATATGTAATAAATAATAATAACCAATATGTATCACTGATTGATTTTTGATTAATAAATACCAATTACTATTACTTATTACTGAGGCCAGAACCGCGCAAAACGTGCACAGCGACGCTAGCAACTACAGTCACAGTGTCGTTACTCGTTACTCGTTGTCGTATCGGTCGGTCGGCGGCGGACAACGTTATCGCATGCCCGTACGGTAGCACCAGGAAGGAAGGAAAAAACTGTTTGTATTATGTCTATGTGATATTTCTTTTCGGTTTGCCATGCTCTGATATCTTCGAAACGCCGGACTAACCGTCCGCATGGTATCATTCATTGCGGTTGGTATTTGTTACAGTGCTGCCAACAACTCCAGAGAAATATGTTGCCATTAAACTTGCATTGTAGTATTATCATTATAGTATGGAAATTGGAAATGTACATGCTGATCCAAAAAAGTAATAACTTGTTGAACAATAAAACTAGATACCTATTATTTTTATTTTTATTAACGATTTTTGAAAATGTATCGCTTAAGACGTATACAATACATAAAGTAAGCAAACTTAACTTTATGCATCTGGGTTTAAAAAAAAGTTAACTGACAAAATAAATTGCTATAATAAATAGTAATATGTGAGTGCATTAAAATTATTAATGTGACAGATTCGCGTTTTAAGTTGCAAAATAATGGACTGTTATTAACCTTTTTTTCTAAAACGCTTTATTAATTTTATAAGTATAGAAAGAATTATTTCCATGTTGGTACACATATTACACATAAGTCATATTATAAAGTTATTGAGATAAATATTGTTTGCATTCCGCATTTAATAGCCCCTATTCTAGAGATCAATTGAATTTCATTGAAAACATTATAATACTTAACACTAAATAATACTTACCTATTGGTTATAATTTGATTAGATTTTATCGTCGAAAAAAAAATCCCAGATGTATAAGCCCCTAATAAAAAAATATTTTATTAATTCATTTTCTTAATTGTATTCTTTGTTTAAAAATTAAAATAAAACCTGTATGACTCCTTAATTATTAACTTACTTCTACATCGAGATGACTAGGATAATTTAAATCTTTTCGTTATCTATCATTCAAATTTTCGGGACATATTTTAATAAAAAAATATACTTATGAATGTATAATATATCTATCTAATAATTGGATGATCTGATGATATCAATGTAGCACAGTGTGATTATAGTTACTAATTACTATCAATACTATCACTGTAAATGATGAGAATACTATTTCGAATTCTTTTTCACAGCACTAATACTGTGTGGCATTAAGTATAAATAATAAAGGTATCTACATTCTACATTAATGCGTAGAAGAACATAGTTTAAAGTTTGAACATTTTCAATAGTTTACAAATGAAACTATTCATAACTAAATTACCTATGATGACTATAGTCTATACTACTTATATATTATAAAGGTAATAAATAAAAATCGTAAATTTTATTTAGATTCTAAATGGACTAATAAATGTATTAATTTAAAAAAAATATAAGTGTTTATTTTTTATTTTATTTTTTGTCTAACCTAACTTTTTGAGGTAGTAAAAATGCTTTGATTTTCAACTTTGAGAGTGATTTATGGTAAAGAAATTGGCTTTAATAGAGTACTTTTAAAAATAACTAGGAAACAAAAATTAAGAAAAAACGGGAATTCTTATGTGAAACTAGCATTTGTATTTGCGTGTTATGATCTTATGAATATCAAGAACTTATTCACACTGTTATACAGTAAGGCAATTTTGGCTTAAAATTGAATAACAATAATATAATATAATTAATAGAATGTTTTGGATAAAAATTAAATCAATCTATTGTAGTACTAATAAAATAAAATAAACTACTTTAAAAGTTATATTAAAAAAAATCATGAATTCTTATTTAAAGATATATTCTGACAGACCGTCTTCGCTCAGAATCGTTTTTCATATACCTATATACAATAGTATATAATTGAATTAAAATTTATTTATCTATTACAGTGACCCTGACCCACTAGACACCTACTATATTGCATAAGTGCCTATTTTCCCACATTTTGTTTGATTTGCAAGTGAAAATATATCAAGACAATTATTGATTAATAAATAAACTTTTAAGCAGATTTTCTACTTTCAGAAAGTAAATTAAAGAAAAATGGGAATTTCTAAATAAAACTAGTTTTTGGTGAAATCTGTTTTGATTTTTTGAAGTACCTAATTAATACAAATAAATGTCAACCAACATTTTTTGCTTGATAAAAATGTTTAAAAACTTAAAATACAGAGCTCTTTGTAAGTTGTTCATTGATCAATTAAAAAATATCAAAATCGTTAAAATCACAAATATTTACAAATTATTTCATAGTTGAAATTTTATAAGAATATGTGTTTTTATACCTGAGATTTTGAAAATTTAATAAAAGGTTCTTCATTAGTTTTTCAACATATATATGAAATAACATTTTTTATGTATTTTTGAAAATTTAATACAAAATTTCTCATACGTTTTTCTACCTAAAACAAAAAAATAAATAGTATTACAATTATGGAACATTACGCTTTTATAAGCGTTTTAAGTTCAAAATTGTCGATAATATATATTTAACCATGAAATAACTACTTATCATATAGTTCAGATACAGTCAAACTTTTTTCGACCGCGATCTACTAAAAATATGCTTTACCTTTGAAGATCGAATTCGATAAAAAAGTTTTTATTATTATTAAGTTACTATACCACCATAATTAATTTTCGTGTATGTAGCCTAAAAATAAATTCTAACACGACTGACTTTAAAATCGTTTGCAATCCGGCAATCGACTGTTTGGCCGCCCCTGATATAGTTGTTTTTTCTATACATTTTGGAGAAATTTTTTCACTCAACTAAACGATTTTAAAGTTAAACACAAATTTTTTCATAATTTTTTTTTTTTTTTTTGAAAATATTAGATACAAAAATATGATTTTTTTTTTTTAAGTAATTGAAGATTCAATGATTTTTTTCTGAAAATGTACAAATTAACTTTTATATATTGTATGAGTAATATAAGTTGTGTATTTATCATATAAAAATATGTATAATGTATTATTATATTTGTTTATAAAAAATACAAACGTATAATAACTATATTATTAACTCGATTTTTTTTTTAAATTGTTCAACCTCAAATCTAAAAAGAACAACAAATTACTATCTTCAATATGAAACAATACAGTCTTTAAATTCTTATAGTACTTATTTGTTTACAATGTTTACATCCATAATAGATTAGGTAAAAACAAGTAAAACAACAACTGGAAACAAACATAACAATGTATTATTTATAATTAATTAATAATTATTGTTAAATATTGCATAATATATTAGCTTATGTATTAGGTTATAATTAGGTTAATGAAAATGAATAAATGACAGTTATAAATGTTACAATAAATAACTAACAGAGATCACACAAACATTTTACAGATTTAAATGTCAAAAATATTCCAAATCATTTTCAACATGACTACGTAATGGAAGGATTTATAACTGCTGAGGTTCAGAAACCGTCTCAAGACTCCAAATAGGATGGCTAAATCATACAAATACAGGACGCGTCTGAACGATTTTGGTCTCGTGGACCTTCAGACACCGTAAAATATATGTCCCAAATAAAGTTGTATATGTCCTACATATTATACTAATAAATAAAATGGAATATTACAAAAGTCTGAGCAGAAGCAATGCGTATATCACCAATATTGTGGTATGTCGGTGTTGTCAGTAACCGCGGCTGACCTCTCATGCCTTAGCGCCACCGATGATAATATTAAAAATAATTATTTATTTTAATAATGTTAACTCATAAAGTATTTCTCGTCAAACCAAACTTGCCGAAGCGGAAATGTACTCACCGCAGAGGTTAGAAAAACACATTAAACTATCTTATGGAACGATTTGGATGCCTACTCGTACACTTATTGGTTGTATTATTTCATCATGTAAAATGGTTTGGATTTTAGTATAAATACGTGTCTACAGTGGTGACTATTTATCATTTCACATCAATCGTTCTGAGTATTCTCAACTTACTACTATTAGACACTATCTATCGTGTATCGTTCCAAAATCGACGTATCAAACCATTTTAATCACCGTGAAAACAAGATGGTGAAGATAATGTTACAAGTAAGTGTACTACAATAGTTATATCATATAATATCACTATATAGTTACCATATTATATTTTTATACTCTGGAAAGACAACAGTTTTTGTATTATATTTACGATTGACTATTGATTCATTAATTTACATTTAAATATATACCCATTCGTTAAATATATTTTTTTATTTATACGATACTTCTTAGTAAAGTATACTCGTATATTTTAAAACTTATATTTTATTTATCTATATTAAATTACTTATAAATGTTCTATAATATATATTTATATACTTACAATAAATAAAAGAAAAATAATTAGATATTGACAAAGCAAATTGTATTATTATTAAACGCTAACAAATGTTTAATCTTTATATTTTATCAATTTAAAATTAAATGTATTTAATTTTCAGGTCGCTGTACTCGTATTGACTACTTTAGTGGCCATTACTTTTGCTGAATACGATGCTACATCTTACGCGTTTTACCATCCAAAATTTGAAAACACCCATCATGATGGACACGACCATTACGTAAGAGCATTACTATTAATATATCCCAAATATTCTCTTTGGTGTTCAATATAAAATATACTGTTAAGAAGACGTCTCGTTTTATAAACGTACAACATGGCTTGTTTGCGTTCAGTAAATTTATTTTGTTTCGTTTGATTTTAATATTATAGTAAATTGATGTATTTTCAAATTTCAAGAAAATAATACATTGTTTGTATTCTCTTATGGGTATTTTATATTTCAGTTTAAAAGCAACTTGTGTGCTTATGTAAAATATTAGTTTTAAAATGTTTATAACTTTTTTTTAGACTATAAATATTTAAAAATAAAAAATCCGACGAGAGAATACAGATAATATTATTACTTCTAAATTTGACGATGATTCAACTCACTGTACAACTTATTAATGACACAAAATGGATTCCACTGACCACGCAAATTTTCCATATCGTACATCTACATTTGTATAATTGTATGTCAGTTCAGACATGAAACCCGCGGGAATCACGACCTCTTAATATTAAACCATCGTTGTCGCGATCTCGTGTAATATAGTTTCGATATTCAACGTGAAAAATTATGCGAGCTTCGTATGGACTTATTGCAGGCACCTCCCCATTACTCGTACAAGTACGGCGTCAAAGATCCGCACACTGGCGACCATAAACACCAGTCGGAGCACCGGGAGGGCGACGTAGTGCACGGCGAATACAGCGTGGTGGAGCCGGACGGTCGTGTACGCAAGGTGACTTACACGGCGGACAAGCACAACGGGTTCAACGCGCACGTCCACCACGTGCATCACGCCCACCACCCGCAACACTACGGACACCACGAAGAGGAATGATTGTTGTCGAACTATATAAGACATGGCTAAACCGATGAAAGATTAATCATAATGACGTTATAATAATACTATGGCGTATGCACTGTTATATCGTGTATCGCTGCAATTGTTTTTGTTATTGATTTTTATTATGTTTATGTCAACGATTTGTTATATCATTAAAGATTATTTTTGTTATTGAATCAGTGGTGTTACATAATAAAATTTTCATTTTGAGATATATCGTGTTTTGTCCGGATTAAGCAATACTACTGCAAACGAATCCAATAATATATTATAGGTGCCAGCTATTGATAATAATTCTAAGTAGGTACTAAATTAAGTACCTACTGCAGCACACCAGCACAGTAGGTATAAAGTAAAAAGTAATCCAATTTTACAGGTTGATTTATTCAATACGCAGTCGCTACATATAATTATGTACCTACCTACTTTGACGAATTTTACAATATTGCTCCTTATCTGAGTTTATAATGTACGTATAATATATAGCTACCAAGTCTTAATTTTTAAGTAGGCGACTGTACTGCATGTATAACTTTTAAATTGACACTCACTAGAAAAACCTTGACTCCTAGACTGCAAAATATAGGTACATACGAAAATTAAATTCATTAATCATACTGCGTGTAAACCACAGTGCGGCTTACAAGTCTTGTCCGCATTAAAAATGTTTGATATTTAAATAAATGGTTTTTTTTTGTTTTTTGATTTAAAGAATATTTACAATCTGTGATTTAGCACAATAAGTAAATTTGATAATTTATGTACAATATTTAATTTGAAAAAACATGAGGAGGGAGGCCAGCCAGTGCTGAAACCCAATAAATAAATCTTAAAACGAATACAAATCGTACCGTGTATATATATATATGATTGTATATTTGTATACTGTTGTTTTTGAAATCCTCAATACAAAAATAAATTATAATTAGGTATCAGACAATGGTTTAGTTTGGATTAACTATGTACCTATCTATTTTTCTATTGGAAATAATGTGGCAGTAAAAATTGTTTTACTTCCAGTCACTATGTCGCAAACCAATGTTGCGTATAATTACCTATTTATAAATAAATATTGCAATATTATTACAATGATTAATGGTTCAAAACGAAACTTGAATTACATAATAATATTTATACTTTTCTAGAACATTTTTTAAAATTTAAAATAAAATAAGATATTAAAATTTTCTAAAACTGTTAAAAAGGTAATCATTCATGAATGTTAGGGTTAAAAGCTTAGATTTTTGTTAAATTTAATATGATAATGATGCCAAAATATATCACACTTTCCTTATACAATAAATTCTCATTTAATGGCTATCGCGTTATCCGGTGCTAAAAGTTCCAATGCTATTTTTGTTTATAATATTCTTATTTTTTTTCTAATTGTAAAAACGATTTAAGTATAATAAAAGAAAAATTCATTCATACGTTATCTAAAATTATGCATATAATAAATATCTATAAGGTATACTGCATACTTAGATTTTACTAGATAAAATAATATGTTACTGATAGATGATAGTTTAAGATCCAAGTGTGCACACTAACATTATGCTGCATGCACTTACCAGTCTCATCTACGTATTTACTTGTTTATGGTAATATCTTGGTTATTAGTTAATCTGTTGCGTTTATCGAAGTAAACATAGTTTTACATTTATCAGTTATCTATATGATACCGAGTGTTTTATAATCATCATAAATACAATACGGCCTCGGTATACGCATTTTTTTATACAGGTATAAATAGTTGGTAAATCAAAACAATCAAATAAATAAATATTTAATTCAAAATAGGACATAAAAATAAACACACATTTTTTTTTATCATTTGTGGAGTATACATTCTGTTGTTAGTTAGCCAGAGAATGCATGAATTTTAACCAAATCTAGCGTACTATTTTATCAAATTATTATAATTTCAATAACTTAAGCAGAATGACTGTGTAATTTTTCAGTAATGTTTACCACTAATCTAATAATTATAAATATTATTAGTTTTTATTTTACTTTATTTGATGAAAAAGTAGATAAATTTCATTATTTATTATGTAGATAAATACGATTAAAATTTGCAAATTAAATGGGGGGGGGGGCCGAGCGGACTGTCTGCGTACCAATCGGCGGCTAAGACCACAAATTGAGTACCAGGTCTGTCACAACAACCTACAACGACCATCACGAGTGACAAGTGCAATTCATTTTAATTAGTATTTTGATTCAATAAAACCTAATATTTATTAAACATTCAATTTTTTATATATTACCTGTATTTTATCCTCACTTATCTACACACAACACCTATTTTGACCGGACTATAACAATTAACAATCAATAACCGAAGTCATTGCAGTCCGCATCTGCATCTACCACGGTTTTTGAGCGAAATATGATTCAAAGATATATTTTGTCACTGACCGGGGTACAATGCCAAATTTTGCACATGCATAATTATTAATTATTATTATTAACTTATTATTTGTAAATTTATAGTTTGTATCTATAACGTATATTTTAATTATTATTCTCGTCATTAATGTGATTCTAATAGTCACTTTACAATTTATGATATTAATAAATAAATATAATAACTATTGTACGTTTGTAACCGTAGCACATTAACTTGCGCCTTTAATATTTAATAATAGGTACTATTTAATTATTTTTGTTCATATTTATAGTAATTCGTTTACTTATATGACTATAAAAATTGTTAATACATGTTTATATGTATATACATAAATTATTTAAAATAGATAAATTTTTGTGGAGCGATAATAATAATTGCATAGAGGATAATATAATATCATTGTATATTAACAATATATTCGTAAACGAATTTCGTTCTAATTATAATAATAATAATAAATATTTATGGTTAAAATTTATTGGGTACAAAAATCGGTACAACACTATAAAGTATAAACTATTGACATATTATGAAGTACGTGAAAACAGTGTACTTATACTATTATAGTATACAATATGTTTCCAATAAACATATTGTGATTTGCAAATTTAAATTATATTTTCATGATAAAAAATAATACATTTTGATACTAAGATAAAGGTTTTGAACTTTCAAACTTATTTTCTATCCTAGCTAGTATTGACTATAGTGTTATTTCGTCTCTCAGACAG
Source organism: Melanaphis sacchari (assembly GCF_002803265.2). Classification (NCBI taxonomy): domain Eukaryota; kingdom Metazoa; phylum Arthropoda; class Insecta; order Hemiptera; family Aphididae; genus Melanaphis; species Melanaphis sacchari. The sequence continues at coordinate 7,393,839 of NW_020270976.1, forward strand.
CATTAATTTTTTCAAAATGTATTGATGTTTTTAAAAATATTTTTTTTACATAATTTTCAGTTAAAATTAAACAATAGTTTTAAAAAAATATATATTTTTTTAAATATATTTTATCGTTATAGATTTTATTTTTTTGAGTGACAACATACATTTTTAATTTCATGTTCTAAAGTGGAATATTTTTTATAAAAATTGAAATTCGGATGAGTAGTTTATGAGTTATAATTATTTAAATCATATGTAAGCGAAGTTGTGAGGCATGAGGATACCCCGTGAAATGTTGGCCTGCTACTCTGCTTATCAAAACTTTAAATAGTTATAACAGTTATAACTCATAGGCTACTCGCCCGAAATTCAATATCAAATATCGAATCATTTTAATTTTATAGAATTGTGATATTCTAAATGAAAATTTATAATAAATAGTTATAAGTCTATTAATATTATGTTTAGTCTTAAACTCTCGTATTTTTCTAATAAAAAATTTATTCCATAAATCTCCATTATCCAAACATCTAACCTAAATGGAATGAATTAAACAAAAAAATTATCTATTTTAACTCCAGTTGTAAGTCTCTTTACTTCCATTTAGAATAATACTCCAAACTTACCCTAAACTATAAGCTCCTACTATATAAAATCTTCTAAAACTTATGTATTCTTACGGTGACCAATTATAAAAATTTTATAACCATTGATGTTGCAAGTATGCAAACGTATCAATTTATATCTTTACGTATGATTGTAAATGTATCATTTTACGTCTCAAAATAAAATGTCTTCTTTCCACTCAGATTTAAAAACTCAAAAAGGTTAAGAAATTTAGATTCAAACTTTTTCGCTTCTGTTATGCAAATTATTCAAACCCATTGATTTTTATTCTTGATATTGACAATATCCCAGATAATCCTTCAAGAAGATAAAGTTATCTAAGCTAGTAAAGAATTTTTTTAACATAAAAAAAAAAAAAAATTAAAATTAAATTTATAAACGTTGTCAATAATATTACTGCTAAGTAGTAGATAATCATTTTAATCTTTTATTCAAAGTCTAAAATTTAAAAAACTAACTATAGTTACATAATATGCTTACCCTAAATATATTTTATAGGTTGTATATTTTTAACGAACGTTAAAAAAAAAATACCTTACTTTATATTTAGTAGTTACATCTGACATAGTCATTCTGCTGAAATTGTTGGTTCTCTGATACAACATGAAAGTTTAAATAATTAATTTTAAAAGTTATAGTTTTAATAATAAACTTCTATTAAATTTACATAAATATTATTTGTTCAATCATATCCTATTATTAAATTCGAAAAAAATTAATTATAGTTGTAAACTTTGGATTAGATCACTAAATCAGAAGTTAGGTTCTAAAAAATAATATAATGTGAGATAATCAAATATATTATATATGATCATGCGAAATAAACATTATAAATATATGTAATTATGTTAAATTATGTAATTGTTTTATAAAATAAGAATTTAATTTTTATTTGATTTTCTTTTTTACGTCTGTAATTTTTCCTGCTTATTTTTTAAGCCTATTATTTTTTTATTACCTATATGTCAATATTGCATAATGTGTAAACACGATCATTTTTGCCATTCATACGTAAATGATTAATACTTAATAAATAACCACCAACGGCCTTACAAAAATAAGTTCCTAATTATAATGCATTTTTTGTTTGAGTTAACTGATGAACCGTAAATGCACCCACCGCAGACCCAATACAAAATTACGGCTCTATAAAACATGAATCGAGTAATCAGATATTTCAACATAATTTAACTCTTGGGTGGTATTAGCCATTGCATACTTGTATAAAATAATAAACTATAAATACTAATTATTTCATTGTAGTAGTATCAGTTGTTTTTGAGCATTTGATGAATAAACAGTAATAGTTATCTCAATCAATCAACATCTCTCAATCAGTTTAAAATAAGAACATTAAGAACTTATTCTCGATGGCTTGTATGTTACAGGTAAGTAAATAAAATATTTGTTATAAATGTACATATAATATAATAACGATTATGCCAATGTAGCTGACATTTTCAACTTTAAAGTTATAACTTATATTATTTTTTATCGATATATTCTTTTTTAACAACGGTTTCGTGTTTGTTATTGATTCTAATAATATCAGTAGTATGACACTATTCATTAACATTTATTACTTATTATAAAGCAATAAACGTTAGTATTTTTCCGTTTTTATAAATGCATGGCAAAACTGCAAAAGAATAAATTATTAATAAAACAAAACTGACATATCCCGTGAAGTTTTTTACTAAAATATTTAAGTATTTTATTATTGTTTAACGCGCGTTCATGTAAATTTAGTTGACTGTGTATAAGGAGTAAAATTTATTTTCCATTGAAGTTGTCCTAAGTTTTAGTACAGTATACTTACGCTAAATCTCGTCTTATTATAATAAATCGCTATGAATAGTAATCAAAATAAACGATATGCACGCGAAATGCACACGAATTGCACGATATACGTCATTTCGTCACATCTCCAAGAAACCGTGCAATTTTCAAACGCAAAATGTTTGATTTGCTGTTAATTTTCTAGATTGTTGTGATCGCCCTGAGCGCGCTGACGACATTGACGGCTGCCTATGACGCCTCATCGTACGCCTATTACCATCCGATATTCCATCACACCCAACACCATGGACACGACTATTACGTACGTATATACACAATTAACGTGAGATATTATTTATGTACTCAAACGACGATAATGTTGTTATAATAGTTATATAGTAATGTGATAGCATTTTAATCAATAATGTTATCGGAAACGTATATTATTCGATATATCTCTAGGCTATAATTCGATTTCTAACATTACGCTTTTCTACGTCATTATTTATAGTTTAAGTGTTATTGGGTCAACACACTTTAGTAAATCAGACTCTAATCAAGAGTAAAACACTTAATCGTAGAAATGTGGATATATTTTAAACCAAAGTTCATTGCATTAAACACACGTTTTCGAAGTTAGTGTAAAAGAATTGACACCGGTATAAAGCATTAAAATCTCGCACAAATATTTTCGTCTATAAATTAAACTTGTTAAGGTGTTACGGTATACATAGAATTTTCTAGATAGGTATGTGAGACGTTAAAAACCGCTCGCTGTTTAACTCACCACTTCGACATCCCGCTTTCTTGTATAAAAATGTATTCGTAATCAGAATGTCATCGTTTCCATAGTCTCCACCTAAGTACACGTTCAAGTACGGCGTCAAAGACCCACACACAAAAGACGACAAACACCAGTGGGAGGAACGGGACGGAGACGTAGTGCACGGTGGTTATAGCCTGGTTGAACCGGACGGTCGTATCCGAAAAGTGACGTATACGGCTGATAAGCACAATGGATTCAACGCACACGTCCACTACGAAAACCACGCTCACCACCCTCAAGTCCATCACCACCATGGTCATCACCATCACCGCCATCAGAATCGCGGTGGACGTCAACAGCTGTTTTGAGCGATCTGCATGCAAGATTGCGTACTGGGACTTATCTAAACCCTAATCGAAATTTATTGTTATCGTTATCTAGTATTTTATAATATTATATGGAATTTTTATTATTGTTAAAGGGTTTTAAATTCATTTTCCAATCCAAAATTGCAAACATAATATTATATTCCTTCTATTAAAGCCTCAAAAATAATAAATCAGTATTTAAACTTTATAGAGTCTCTTAATGTGAAATGGGCCACATATCAATAGAACAAATTATAAAACTCTCGTATTTCACATTTTAAATCATACTTATTAATGTTTTCTAAATAACGCATTTATTTTATCACACAATCGGTGCACTTACTAAGCGGCTATAGACGCCTATTATATTTATAATAATATGTATACAAGATCCCTTTGTTTGATTTGAATACACTTCTGGTTTCTATAACAGGTATAGTTTCTTTTTAATATTTTGGCATTCAAATTATTTATAATTTCTTTCCACAACGAATAGGTAAGTAGTAAGTACACTACACGTTTTATATTTTCTCATTTTATAATATATTAGGTATGTACGTCTCATACATTATTACTATATCCTTGATGCAAACGCGTGGGCTTAATTTTACGACGCAGTCATTTATATACGCGGTTAAAATGTTATGTGCAGTATGGAAAAAAACAACATTTATATTTTATCAAGAAATAATATATCATGTTAATATTTTCTTCTTAAATTATATCATTTTATAACTATAAGATAAAAGTTCCGCGTTTTGGTAAGCTCATATTCTTTATAGTCTTATTTACAAAATAAAAATCGAACTAAAATACTAGTTTTATTATCTACAACTTATAATTAACAGTGAAACTCGCTTAAGACGCTTTCCCGCATAAGACGCTGTTTTCTGTCGGTCCCTAGACATTTCCTATACTAGTCAATATAAAAACCACCTGTTAAGACGCTCAAGTTTTCTCTATCTTATCGAATAAAACGCTCTTTTATTCAGCAGAATACGATAATTTTTCGTAGTTTTGTGAAAATAAAAATATAAATTGTACTCGTTTGATTGTTCTTATCGTTTTATTTAATCGCTGTACCTATTTTATCATTACCTATCACAAATTCACAACAGTTTAACTGTAGTCCGTCGTATTATGAAATTTAATAAATGATTTATAACTCCTATCAGAAATTTGAAAAATATTATTCTCAGTAGAAAATGTTGAAGAAATATTAGGTTGTCTTAAAAAAATAGAAAACTTTCTCGCTGAAACGTATTGTCAGAATCGTAAGCAAACAAAAATAGATTATTTTTTTAATAAACAATAATACAATATGTAATAATAATTTTTTTTTAAATTAAATTTAGAAGTAAAAAATATATGTATGTATGTAATTATAATTAATATAATAGTGTATTTCCCGTTCAATTATATTCAATAATAAAATAATTAATTCCATTAATCACTTCATTTTTTTTTCATTCCCGCATAAGACGCTTTCCCGCTTAAAACGTTCTATAGAGGTGATCCCTTAAAAAGCGTCTTCAGCGAGTTTGACTGTATTTATAATTTTCTAAACAGTTTATAATAATAAGTAATAAAATTTTAAATTGTATTTCTATTTACTCACCCTCTTTTTTTATTGTTTGTAATTAAATATTTCATCATAAATTATATTATTTTAAATCAGTTTTACTTTTTTCAGTTTCAAATTTAAATTAATTTTAATGATAATTCACAAACACGATGAGTCCCCGTAATGTATTAGTGTTTGCTTATTGGAAAACACTATAATCTACTGAATACACAACGAATAATATATAATACTTTAAAAGGATAACATAATATATCATATTATACGTCATAAATCTTAGCGTTTTCAGCATTAATGCTGGCACTTGTGATGACTATATGAATAGAGTTTATTCTTATTCTTTAAAATCGCCCTTTACAGATCAACTCTTTGATTGAGAACAAAACAAAATTCTAATAGGAGTATTCATGGTTTGTGTGTGGTTCAATGATAAGAGCTTAAAATTTCAGATAATAATGACATGTACCTAAATATTAATATATTCTTTTATTAGACGATTATAAATATAAAATAAAGCTCATCCAGTTAGTAATATATATATACAATATAGTCGTATAGTAATGATTGGTATATTATTTAAAATAGATTAACATAAAAATATTTTTTGCCGTTTTGAAATTATTATTATTATTATTATTTTTTTTTTGATTTTATTCGGAATAAATATTCTATATAATTAAATGCACAATATAAGTTTATATGAGTCAATAGAATATACCATAGATTCGTAAGAAAATTTTTTGCTATGCCTTAGAGTTGTAACCGAGGAAGCCATAACCAAGACTGTATTCTGTAGTTCGCACGTTCACATAGGCATAAGAAGAGTTTAAGTGTTAAACCAACCTATATGAAACTAAATATTATAAAATTGTTATTTTTGTTTAATGAATTCATTAAAGCTGTAAATAAAGTTAAATAAAGTTGTACTATAACTATAATGTATGTCATTATAATAAAGTAATATTGCAGAAAAGTGTAAGCAAATAATTTAATTTTTTTGATTTGTTATAATATGTGGTTAATGGATTGATTATCGTAAATTAAATAAAAAGATTTTATTAAAAAAAGAAGTATTACATTTTACAAAAGTTGTAATAATTTTTCTATAATTTGGATGTATTTCAATAAAATTTGTAAGTTTCTTTTAAGAATAACTGAAAAATTGACATAATTATTACTTAGAAATTTAAATTTTATCTACCAACGAAATTCGATTTTCTGTTACGAATAAGTAATTGAAAAATATACGTTATAAAATGTACATAATATAACATATAGAGTATAGACATATAGTAAATTAGGTCACCTATATGCTCTACTGAGTCTACTGATTTAAAATGTCCCATGCAGACCCTCACACGCATGTATTGGTTTACAAATCATTACATTGAAAATATGATATGATATAATGATATAAAACACAACAAAATAATACACGTAAACTGTAATACCCACGAAATTCGTCAATGATTCTTTTTTCACATAGAAAAAAAAAAATTATGACATTTTAATATAATAATTACTGTAATTCATGTTTAGTCTTTATATAATCAAATTACTTCAAGTATTACATTATTATTATTTTTTCTAACTTTTATATGCGTGAAGTTAAAATATTTGAAATTAGAAAATTAAGCTCATATAGTAGTTGCATCGGTTATTGCATGTTTCATATAATTTCATTTTGTAAATAAATAATGAAAATAGTTAAATAACCAGGCATGAATTAATAAACTATTATATTCCTTTTCTGTTTTTTTAATGTAGTTATATTTTTATTTTATATTTTTCTGTCTATAATTAATTTGCACGAAAATGTTTATACTTTTTTAATTTTAATAATAGTACGTACTATTGCACTGTTAGATACTATGTATTGCTATCTTTTCAATTATTATTATAGTAATAGGATCGAATATTTTAGAAGGTAAATTGTTTTCACTTTAAGAGACGCTATATAGATGGAAAAATTGTATGTAAGTCCAACAATTCGTGACGAATTCAAGGTTAGAGTTAGTGCAATTTATCGGCAACACATATCTATTCGTCTAAAAAAATGTGTTACTGACAAAGTGGATATTATACGTAAGATTATAAAATCAAATCTTCAAAATGGTACCTAACTATATATTTTAATTGGATTTAATAAGTAGAATTATTGTAGGTGACATCAAAGTCGATAAATCAAATTCTTATAATTAAAAGAAAAATTAAACCTTGATAAATTTTTTTTACACGTAAATTTATTATATCATATTATTTGTCTTTAATACTTAACTTGTTTTATCTTAACATTTTAAATTATAAAGATTTTGTTGTGATTATTTTTGATTAATATTTAGTACTTAGATACTAATATTAACATGCGACAATAGGAATATAGCTCTATTTTTTACTATAAATTAAATTAGAAATGTTATCACAATTTTATTGTTTTTATTAATTACCTATTTTAGGGTAACACGATAAAGTATTGATATTATTTACTTATTATTTAAGATATATGGTTACTGATTAGATCTATTAGATATTATAACATTATCATTTATCTAAGAGTAAATGGCTATAATTATATGAGTGCAGGAACTTGAGAATCAGCAAATATACATGTTTTATACATACTATTTATTTAACTTACACATTTCGGGATCTAAAATAAATATATTTGACTTTGATACTAAAAATCATATGTTAAGATTCAGTGTCAAGGTGAATAATTTAAATATTTAATAAATATTAGTTGATGTAACCTTGATGAAGTATTCATAGTAGCAATAGTTAGATGGATGCTAAAATTGTATTAGTTTAATTTTTATTATTTTATTGTATCATTTTTACTTGTTTAAAAAAAATGAATGGATTCATTATTTAAAATTTAGATATAACTTAATGATATGCTTTGACTATCCGGCTTAATTATTCTACTTGAAAAAAAATACGAAATTCTCAAAATATTTTGGATAATAAGAATATGTAATTATTTATAATTTCCATATGAAAACATAAGTTTTATAGTTTATACGTCGTCAAAGATATGTTACAACAATTATTTAGAACATACCTTTCGAAAGTCCTCTCCCTCCACAAAAATATTATGCAACTAATTAGCAAGGAATTCACATGAACAAGACCCATCCCAAATTTACACGACAATCCTTCCGCTGCAAAATCAATATATTAACATTATTCAAATATTTCTGTTAATCTTAATCACCTACCTCTCTGTATAAAATATATATTATTGTTATGATATATATATATATTAAACTATGCAGTGTATTGCATTTAGCAACATAAATCACAAAATAAAGTTATTAAAAAAACTAAAAATTGTCAGGTTACTTGTGTTATACATTATACACAATGACTCGCTTCGCTCAGAATCTAAAAGCATTATAACCAAAGAATTTTTTTTTGTTTAAGGGGTACCACCACATACCGTGCACACTCCTCGGCTCCATATACGATTGAATATAATTTAATACTCAAACCAATGTGTTTTCTTTAATCTATTCATTTTCAAATTTTAATTGTCTGGATGATTAATGGTAATAAATAATAATCATCGATCAATACACACTTGATTCTCAAATACAATTGAGCTACACTTTTGCAACACGCGTTCATTTATTACCTATTGAAGTTAAAAATAATTTACGATCAAACCAAGTTTTTTTACTTGTATACGATAAACGATGACAATACAACTTCTTCATAAAATGTACTTTGGTGTATAGGCTTATACTTTTCCTCGATTAAATGTCCTGGAAATTATTCTTTTTCACACTACTCCACACATATTATACATTAGGCATATTCATACATCGTATTTATAGGTTTGTATTACACTTATTACTTGATGCTAGTACACCTACTGAACGGTCGTGATTTTGCAACGTTTTTCACTTTCACTTATGGACGCTAGTTGGCGTATTTGTTTGTGTTTCGTATTAATTAACATCCGTGGCGGCCAATGACCATTGTGCATCGGTTTTATGATTTTTTTTTTTTTTTAATTTGTGTAACGTAGGTACCTACATACCGGGTGAATGGTGATACAAATAACGTGCGATACTCACTATTTCAAAACCATTAACGTTTTTAAAAATATTTTTATATACATAATCTTAATTTGTCGAAGAACAACAGTGTTTTATACAATTATATTTTTACTATTTTTATCGTTGATGTTTTTCTATTTTTAATGGCAACACGAATTTTCAATTCCTTATTTTAAAGCAAATTATTTTTATTTATATTAAAATCAAATATAAAACAAGTCATTTATGAATTATAAGTATTTAAAGTTTTGATGGGCGGTGTAAAATGAAAAAATATTAGTCCACTACTCCTATCATCTAAAATTTGAAAACCTAATATTAATAATCTACCTAGTTGTCCAAAATTTTATTTTTATGGATTGAAATAATCCGAGAATAATATTCTACTTCGGACAATAAAATTAAAAATATATATTGTCATTCAAAAAGTAATAAAAACATAAAAAATAATAACGATAAAAAATTGTAAAAATTATAATTTTTATCCAAAAATATTTATGACTCAAAACTATGTATAAGAAATATTTTAAAAAATGTAAGTGTTTTCTAAAATAATAAATGTCTTACAGTAAATAGATCACTCCGTATATATCCTATATTATACGCATACTACGCAGGATGCTCGCACGTAATACAATTTTACCATTTAGACAGCCGTCAAACAGAACGGTAAGTGAAGACATCGTATCTAAGCATACCGAGGGTAGTGTACAATATTTTTTTGTTAAACCTGTACTTCTTTTTTATGGTAATTATATTTTATTGTTTGTAATGCAGAAAATGATAAATAAAAACATCTATATCATAGATATAAATGAAATAATACGTATTAGTTTTACGTGAACAGGAAGTATCAAAACATAAAAGCTCTAGAATACAAATTAGATACCTACACCAAGCACTTTACCTACCAACAAGATTAACAAACTATGTATATTATCTCTGGAATAGAAATAAAAATAAAATGTAATTAGCTAATAGCTATCTACAATGCTCAATGCAAATAACAAAACAATCATAATAATTTAATCAAAGTACATTTAAAATAAAGCAACGCATCATAATAGACTCATATCATAAAATAATACGATTATGTCGATTATAGTACCTAATGAGTTTTAGTTCACATAAAAACATTTTTCAGATAGAATATTGTATTATTATTTAATACATTTATCGATTATTCAACAAGAAAAAATAAATTATTAATTCGTATTTAGTCATTGTTGTTATTATTTCGAAATTCAATGTCAAGCGTGGACTCGTGAGTTCCTTCTTAGTTTTTTTTTCTGTACAACGCAATCAGTTTCATCAGAGTCCAACTATTCTTCACATGTATTATATTATATAGGTATTATTATAATATAATATATTCAGTAAACACTAATATTTTATTGTAATTTAACGTGTAAATATATGGAAATTTTATAGTTTATTCAGTGAATAAATTTATAAAATAAATTTGTATAACAAATACTTGAATTGTACGTTCAAATTTCAACAAATCAAATATTTGATTAAATTATAAGTATAAATATAAATTTTAAAAATTTTTAAAAAATTACAGAGATGGTTTACAGATATTATCCTTTTGGGCTTTGAAGGCTTATTTTAAACTTTAATGCCTGATTAGTTAATTGATAATACAAAAATGTATAATTTTTTTTGTATTCTAGTAGGTTATCGGAATCACTATAGTGTTTAAACAAACAAGTTATTGAGTACGAAGAATATTTTTGTTCGACAACGGTGTATTTTATTCACCAAGGTAACAGCAAAATATGGAAACAAGCATAAAGCAGAATATACAAAAAATTGAATTCAAAATTATTAAATAACAATAAATTTATAAGAGCAGAAACACAAAATTTTCACGTACGACGATCGACACGCGAAAAAACTAAAAAAAAAAGGTGAGTCATACGAAAATGTATCAATTATAATTATAGTTTGTCCCGGAAAAAATTAGGGCGCGTCCTTCGGAAATAGGCTTATCCAGGAATAGAAACACTCAAACACCCAAAACACACTATAGGTACTCGAAACATTTTTCTCAACAGACGACCGACGGCGGCTAGAACCGTTGCCAATAAAACTACACGCCAATGAAATTACATTTTGCGCAACGCACATTATATTATTGTTATATGATGAGGCTGTTAAGTTATTATTTACCTAAATATAAACGCGTGATATTAGACTACACCGTACACCATGGTGGTGTGGTTCTGCAGCCTATAAATGTCCTTCATCTCTACGAAAAAAAAAAAAAAATAGAGCAATTAACCGAAAATATGCACATTTTTTCTGACTTAATTAGACGGTTTTCGATAACGTACCTACGTTATTACGTGTGCGATATTTTATGTGTTATAAAATTAAGTAGTCCGCGAAATCTGGTCATCTCTAGTAAGTATTAGATAAGACAATCGCGTTTGGCCGCTTGAGATCCTCCTCTGCTGTATTGGCAATCATCGCTCGCGCCGCAGCCATACAACTGCAATCGGGTCATCCGGGCGGGTGCGCGAGTTGTATGAAATAAAACGTTTATCACGACTACAACAACACTACACTACACGGTCTGTTGGCATAATATTATAATAATATATTCTTCTGTCGGGAAAAAAAATATAATTACTGTTAAACCGAAATGATGAATAATAGACGATAGCCCATGTGATTATATTATCCACGAATTCGGGAAGTGTTATATGTAAAGTCGACAATTTTCAAATAACGTACCACAAAATAATGTATTACATCGTAGTTTATAATTAATTTTTCACACCTTCAAACGTACAAAAACGTTCATGTCTTCTACGGCCGTGTAGAATTTTCATCATTATTAAACAGTGCAAAAACCTGTATTTATGGATTTCGGCCCGTTGTAAAATGCACAGATATATGCAAAACTATCGTGTTCAGTAAATAGATTATAATATCTGGTGTAGTAATTTGACTTTTCGAGTGACTACGAGCTGGCGGAAATCTAATCAGCTGTAAAAGTAGATGACCTATAAACTTTCTAAACAAGACTATTTTCAACTATAAAATAAGTTCCAAAACCCTCAGAATATGTTTGTGATTATAATTAGAAATGTATTTTAAAATTATGTGGCCAAATAGTTGGAATAATAAGGTAAAATTGTTATATGTTCTCCTCAAGTTTGAAAGACCTAATACAATAATGCATATACTATTAATTACTGATATTAGTATGAAAAACATGTGTTTTAATATTTTTAATGACATTAAATATTTATTAAAACTAGTTCTTATTTCTTACATAATTTAAATTTATTTTAACATGGGTTAAAAATTACAATATTACACTGGTATCCAAATTCTGAAGAATAATAAATATGTATGTATGAAATACTCAAGAATATTTACATTACAAATATATACTATAATACAAGTATACAACACAATAACTAATTTAAATTTTTACATATTTTACGAATTATTTAAACAGGTATAAATACTTTTTATAAAATAGGTAAATATTTTTATGTTAGAAATTCATATAAAATTATTTTTATAATAATGATAAAATTAATATAGAATAGGTAATTCTAAAAATAATAAAATATTGTCATCTACGAGTACCTAATATATTATAATAATGTAAAAATAAAAATTACGATTAAGCGAAAGTAGAGTACTTTACATAATTTCTTTGGGAATATACTCGTACATTAAAAATATTAATAATACTTTTGCATTTGCTAAATTAACTATCGTATAAAAATTAATACATTTTATGATGTATTAAATAATATAACGGTACATATACGTATGACTCAAAAACCATTTACGCAAAAAATAAAACACAGAAAAAATTAAAACACATAAAAAAATTAATTAATTATAAATAAATAAAATTATAATAACTAAACCGAAATAAAAAAAATTACAAGGTTTCAATAACCAAAATGCACTAAAGTTAATGTAAATGTCGTAAATCCAATAAATATTTATCAAATAATTCAACGTCTATACTATTTATAAATATAATTTATGACCTTGATAAACGTTAACTTGTGGTCAATGTTTTCTAATATTACATTTTTAGTATCGTAACCCTATGCCAACAAAATATACAGCGCTATAACATCTGAAAGACTTTGCAATTTGTTTTTATTCTAAATCTAGTATACGTAATTAATTTAAAAACTTAAAACAAACCAGATGACTTAATACAATATATTTAATAGGCGTTCATATATTATGCTCATCAAAGAACGATTTGTTTTGTAATATTTCTTCAGCATTATAGAAACCGATGTAGTTGTATGTCGTATGTACTTGTGGTTGTGATCCGTAGTCGAAATTTAGATGATTTAACTTGATAATACATTTAATTGATGTAACTAATAACAGGAACTTCACGAGCACTTATATTTTATTTTTGTTGAAATTTAAATATTATTATTAATTTATATATTTTTGTATTTAGTCATGCTCTTGATACACATTATATTACGCTACCTCGAACTTCCTGGAGGTCTTACTTTTTCCTATGACACGACAATAACAAACATTGTTCTTTATTCAACCGTTGGCGAATAATATTGCAATAGATTTATGCACTTATTTATTGATTTCGTAAAGGACGTAAAACGCAGTTCATAATATAATATTGTGCGATCATGTTTCGTTAAACAACACTTCCACGTGCAATTGCTAAAAATGATTCCATGCAGTACCCGTTGAAAATCGTGCGTGACATTGTGTATTTGTGTACTATAGCATTATGTATCATACTATACAATGTGTTAATGTGTATGCAGTTTTGATTACAATGTCTATAACGACCCTGAATGAAGATGTAAAATAACACATAACCACTGTTTAGATAGATTTGATAATAGAATCGTTTTTTTTTTCCTTTCCAATTACAAAACTGTGTTGAATCAACGAATAAATTATATCATCTATTACAGTTATTCTTCTATTGTAGGAAATAATATACTATAATAATGTTCCCAAACTTCTTACAATATTTTTAACTGAAAATATTTAAACAATATTCACAAAATTTATTTAATTGACAATTTTTTTAAATTTTTTTTTTTATAAAATGTATGAATATTAAAGTAGAGAATTAAGTACTCAATAAATAATGGCTTTTAAGTATACATCATATTTTATTTGCATGTATATTAAATTGTCTTAGTTATTAAGAATTCACTTTTTTTTTAACATATTAGTACCTACTTAGCATATATATTTACTATTTAAGTATTATCTTAGAAATGATTAGGTGCACTAAAAAAACTTTATTTTAGAAATAAATATATTAACCATTATAAGATAGAAATATAAAATATAGTTAACACCTAAATAAGTAAACAATAGTATTTACAATTTAAAATCTATTGAATAAATAGTATCATAGTAATTATTGTATGTAAAAGACAATATTTAGTTTGGTATACGTATATAATAAATGTGTTAATCTTTGAAAAAAATTATTTTACAGAATACTGTAAAAACTGATTTTTGTTAGCGATAAAATATTATCATACCACTTAAAATAAAACACAAGTTCCATTTATAAGAATGTAAATAAAAATCATAATGCATTTAGTCAAAAAATAAAGTATATAAAAACTGGTGTCCCATCAATAGCTTGCTTTATTATTATTCATGTATTATATATAAAAAGAAAATAACCTATTACAAATATTAATAATATTGAATAGGCAATTCAAATTTATTTAAATTTACCTATTATTATCAGTTTTTACTTTTTTATTTGCTTAATGTAGGTATTTATTATGTACAGATGTAGTTATATACAATAAAGTATATCAATGAGCAGTTATTACTAATGACAACGATTCGCCTAATTTAATTGCAAATATAGGATGGATTATACAATTTTATAATAACTAAATTATTTTCTTGTAGTTGTAAATGTAATTTGTAATCTACTAAAAGTATCCGAAAAGATGAAATTATATATTACAGCACTCACTTGATATTTTAATATCTGCCCTACTTTAATAACCACAGTGATCAAATGAAAGGAAAACCGCTTAGTGTTCAATATAGTACACAATAATTGTAACTGTTTAGCAATAATTCAAAATATATTCAGTTTCAACGATTATTACTTCCATGTATAGTAACCAAAGTTTTTTTAATAATTTAGTTCATCCCCAAATTAAATTTAAAAGAAGATTTTCTGACATTTATTGTATCTATGATTTAAATTTTTTTTAAAACAGATATTATGCTTACAGATATATACTTCCATCCAATTATTAATTATAGAAGGTGAGATAATCATTTGAACGTACCTATTATTATACAAGAATTAGTCTATAAACAAATTTCATTGGATTCGTCATAAAAACGTGAAATGTACACTGAAATACTACAATATTTCATGATTGAGTATAAATATAATATTTTAATATTAATAAAATTATACTTTGGTACTACATAGGTTTTACACTAACTAATTTTAAAAATTTGTAAAAAATAAGAATAATTGTAAATGGTATGTAATAAATTAAATTGCAGAGTTTAAAAACATATTTTATATTTTACCCTATTTGTAAATTAGTTGTACTTCATACAAAAGTATATCATATAATATAAATGAAACAAATATAGTTAAGTTGCTTAGATCACACTATTACTATGATTTAATAGTAGAAGTATGCGTAATAAATAAAAACATTATTTTATATTATATAATAACAAACAAAAACTCTATTTTTTACAAAATAGATTAAGATTAAGATAATAGACATTTTTATAGTAAGTTATCTTCCTTGTAATTGTAAGTTTATTTGGTGATCTATCAAATTGTATGGGTATTTCACAACTGTTACTTTAAAAAATTTATTTCGTAGTACTTAATATTGCAACAATTGTGGTAATGAAGTCGATAAAGTGCAATTTTACTCTTATACCTATTATTAGTAGTTATGAATTTATAATAATTAAACTATATTGTTATTTATAATAAAAATAAATATTAAATATGTAGATCACTTGATCACACCCATGTAGATTACTTTCTACACGAATGGCTAGTATAAAAATAAACACAAAATTAAAGGTTTCTTAAATTTACACAAAATGACAATAACATGTATCTATTTTCGAATTTTTGATGTTAACTTCCTAAGCATTCGCAGCACATCGTAGTTTAATGTAATAATAATCAGTAGATACACGCAAATAATTAATAAGTTTACTTGATAAGTATGACTTTGTACGAATTAAAAGCTAAGATACAATCATAAAATTCGATGTGTAAGTCGTAACAAAGTACCCTTTGACCTTACAATGACATTTTACCCGTTACAACAACATACAAAAAAAAAAAAAAACCGTTGTTAAAGTGTTTTTACTTCGCGTATAATATGTCCGAATATAAACTATAATAATTATATAATGACTGTGTTATTTTACTTCTCTTAGTTCAGGGTCATTTCAAACAATGATTTTGAGAGCGACAAACAACATATGATTATACGTCATGCACGACTTTTAACGTAATACTATACATATTAAGTGTATCATCGATAGTAGTACGTGATAATGACGCCAGATTTTTAGATTTTATTTTTTAAACAAAAATATAATGTTATACCTATTCATTATTACTGAAAACTGTTCATATAATATATATTATAATAGTATTATATACAGTACATTTAATAATATATTATACTTTATAGTTTATAACCGTTAAAATGGTAGCCGTAAAAATAAATAGGGTCTAATAAGGCTAACCAGTTACGTACTAAAATTTTTATCATATTACCTTAAGGGATAGAAATTGAATAACACTAAAGACTTTTCTATGACTAATATTTTTTGAATTACTGTAAAATAACTTCTTCTTTTTTTTTTTAATAACATTTTACTGGCATGGTCATCTAAACCACGGTAATATGATTGGAATATAATTATGTTTTCATTATTAAACGATAAGTAACAATTATTATTTACAAAAATGTACAATGATCGGGAGAACTCAAAAGTATATAAAATTACAAAAATGTTGATAACAATAATTAATATAATGCGATATCAATAAGATTAATGTATTAACAATAAAAATAGTAAAAAATATGGTAATAATAATAAAAATTAGGTACAAGTTTATTCGATATATACGTATATTTCTTTTACCTATTATTATTGTTATTGTATAAGAGCATC
Source organism: Melanaphis sacchari (assembly GCF_002803265.2). Classification (NCBI taxonomy): domain Eukaryota; kingdom Metazoa; phylum Arthropoda; class Insecta; order Hemiptera; family Aphididae; genus Melanaphis; species Melanaphis sacchari. The sequence continues at coordinate 7,411,197 of NW_020270976.1, forward strand.
ACGTGGGCGTCTTCATCTATAAGCCAACGGAAAGTTGACTTATAATATTGAACTAGATGGAATTTTTTATTTTTTGACTGGCTAAATTTTTTTCTGATTATTATAATTTCTATAACTACAATTATATCGATTAATCGTTACTCGATAATATCAAAATAGTTTCTTAACGATTACACGTAGCCTGGTTTCGCATTATAATTACAATTCAAACAAAACATTAACGAATAAATAATATTTTGTTAACTGATTTTGCGTTATGAAATAAACCGTATTTTTTGACACAGGCAATATAATATTTTTCCGTTAAGTTAACTGTTACATTAGAACAGCAATCACCAAAAACATAATATTATGTTTACATTTTTTTTCTGTGCGTTGGAGAAAATATAAAATAATTTGATTATTATATTATGTATATTTCATATGTAAAAAATACTATTATAAATATTTGGTAAACATTTTAATAAGTTTTCAAGATATATCTCTTCTGAATAATATAATTACTGATATAATATATAATTATTTTTAATCAATACTATTGTTAAATTACGTTACCATGTATATAGGTATATACTATACATCAATAGTTGATTTTAGATGTTTTAGTCTATGGATATGTAAAATTAATTTTGAAACATAACGAGAGGGTGTGTGTACAGTGTTTATTGTGTCTATTTTAAAATTGTACACCTAATAAAATGTAAATAATTAAATTTTATAAATTAAATTTGTACTATATTGAGTATAGACTATATGATCACACCTGTAGAATATAAAATAATGTAGGTGCTTTTACGCGTCAGATTGTGAAGCGGATTTTGGCGTTTCACTGCCACATCGGCAAATAAAATAACAGAAATACAGACAAATTATAATATATAAAAAATATATACCACGCCCGCTGTTTACGAAGGTCGCGGTCACTGCGGCGCGACTTCGTCGTTCGTCCCTATATGGAAACTTGCTTCCCCTCGGCAGTCAGCACCAACTATCTCTATATCCTTTGTCGCACAAATCATGTCTGAGAATTCAAATTTTTCCGTTAAATTCCGAGTCATACGGGTACAGTCCACCTACGAGTAAAAACGTTTTATTTGCGCGTTAGTGCGGCCAAGTTATGTCATAAACTGCAGTATAAACTGTGTGCAGTTATTATTTTATTTTTTAAGAGGTCATTCAATAGTCAATAATTCCGTTAACTAAAACACTCACTTATTGACTCCGGGGCATTTTTGGTAAGTATACATATTTATAATTTTATATGCAAAAGGTCATCTAGATTATAAAACAATACAATTGTAAAAACGTGCAAAAAGTTATTTCATTCCCTAAGGTTCATAGGTATAATGTCGATACTTGATCAAATCGAGCGTAACAAACAGTCGATAGATCGTTATATAGATTTCATTAAATAAAACTTGCGTTTGATTGTTTGAATGTCTTATGTTTGGTATTAGTTTTAATAAGAAACAATTACTTTAAAACATTTATTTGAGTGGACAGCGTATTTTTATTTAACTTTCAAGAATGTTGATATACCTACTATATTATATGTATAACCAATATCCATTATAACATATTCATATAATACACATATGTAATATATTTGATATAATGATGTTTAATATCATATATGTACCGACTTTATGTCACTAAGATTTTTATTCTACTTAAAATTACAGAACAGCGTTTATTCATAATATCTTGATTAATTAATTCATTGTTATCGTATTACTAAATTACATATACCTACATTAATCTATAATGAAAAATCAATTTTTTAATGAAAGATATATTTTTCTTACAAGAAAATTAATCTAGTTTTAACTATTTTCAAAAGTTTTCAAAAATGTTGTAATCATCGATAAAGATAAGCCTATAATTGAACACATTTTCCAAATTTCCTAATTTAAAAACAGTTTTATAATATGTAGCTGGAAAATTACCTTGTCTTAAACATAAGTTAAGTAAACATAAGTTTACTTTATTTTAGTTATACAAATTAAAGATTCAGAATTAAAATTTACGATTTATTTTAAAAGTTCATCAGATATTTTTAGCGAAACTAGATGTAATAATTTTTTCTTTCATTTTTTCTATGTTACTTAACACTTCCGATTATTCTATCAAGCTTATAATAAAGAAAATGTTATGTTATTAAAATAAAATACTTGTTATTTTTATATTAGTCATAGATTTTTTAATGTACAATGTATACTCATTAAATAAATTATAAAATGATGTGATGTGTATATAATTACATTTTAAATATATTTCAATCTTCTTCATACCAATTGTTAAATCATTGTTTATAAATACTAATATCTACTATTTTATAAGCTTATTTTCTTATGAATCTTTTTGTTTTTAAATAAAAAATATTTACCTATATCTAAAAATGGAAAGTTGGAAACAATAAAATTAAATTCTACCAAATGAGTCATAACTCGTGGTAAATACATTAAATTATAGTATATATAATAAATAGACCAACGACAAAAGTACTTTAATACTTAATGTGTATATATTTTTATGTATTTACTTTATTAACTAATAAAACTAATAATGGATCGATATCATTATTTTAGACCAAAACTATACAAATATATGGAACTTGAAATATAAATTCATGGTCTACACAGATTTGTTTCAATATAAAACAGTACTATAAGATGCTAAGACAATTATAATAAGTTATAAGAAATATAATAGGTATGTGAAATGGTGGAATGTTAATGGTTTAACTCAATTCTGTAGGACGAAGAATAAATTCAAAAGTGTATAATTTATATTTAATATGTAAATATATCGTGATAATAATCAATTATACTAAGGATTTACTTGAGTTTAGTTTAAAATTTAAAGTATTTAAATATTAAAAATTATAAGTTATATTAGTTACCTACATTTTTGGAGGACAGGCAACAATAATAAAACTTCAATTAGTTGTATTATCACTTTATTTAATGTTATAATTTGATGATGGTGTGGAGGTGGACTGGCATTCCAGAATGTGATAGGTATTCTCCTCCATCTATAAGTGCAAACATTGTACATGAGTACTTAATTGTTATAAAAATAGATGACTCGTTTGCCTTTGTCTCTTAGTGTCATTTATAATGTCAGTAATCCAAAAAAAATAAATATAATTTATCCTTATAAACCAACTAATTACCATGCCCCGTGAAATGATTGTGTAAAGTTGCTGATTCAATACGAGGTTCATTTAAATATGATGCAATGATTTATGAGGTCCAAAAATCAAATATGTAGACATATTAATTATTATATTATATAAAATCAACAATTTTAAGTTTATTCACCTTTAAGTTTATACTGGTAAGTGAAAATAAAGAATAAATATTATTTTATATCAAATAATAATTATTTGTTAATAAAATGCAGTGATTTAATTATATACATTTATCTTTTACACAATGATAATAATTAAATTTCCAAACATCATAGACTATTATAATACAATTTTGAAAATAATAAGTAATTATGGTTATTTATGTGTAATAATAAAATCTTGTAAACTAAATAATGTTAATAACATTTTGAATTTTAGTTATAATACCTATTTTATATAAAGTAGGTACTTTATTTAAAAAATTTTTATCTAATTTAACCATTCCAAATATTATTTCAAAGTATAATACTTATTTATATAATATAGATATTTATTTGGTAGGTATACTTATTATATATTTCTACTGAAAGTATTTTACGATTACAAATTCAAAATGATTTTTTTATAAGTAATATAAGCTTAATTAAAGAACTGTTATTAAAAATTTTTAAAATTATTTATATTTTAAAGACGACATTAAAAAATAAATAAATATTTTCACTATAATATATGTATTGAATTCAAATATCTAATTATGTACACACTGTACAAGTATATTCTATAAAATTGGGTATTGGTGTTAGTGATTACATAATAACTAACAACAAATAATTAAAATATGTTCAACTATACCTCAATAAAAAGATTTAACTCTTAAGTACCTATACTGAGTCCAATAATTATACGTATATAATGTACAATAATAAATGACCCCCTCAGAGTTAGTTTCATCGAATCAGTTTACGTTATACGGATATACAATTAATGCAATTTTTTAACCAACTTTCTTGGTTTAATTGAAAACATATAAGTATTACAAATTAGATAATTTAAATATATGAAGCGTTTTAATAATAATATTGTGTTTTGACGACTGGTTGTAAATATGATATTGGATCAGTTGGCGTGTGGGCAATATTCGATGACTGTGGGTTTGCAATAGGGTTCTCCTACGTCTCAACTTGTTGACCGTTGCATTATTGTTAAACAGGAGAAAGTCGGCTATTAGCTTAATAGATCAATTATTTTGGCACACATAGTCAGGAGACCAATGACCCACAAGGTACTAGTTATAAAAACTGAATATTTTTATCATAAAATTATATTGACCCAAGACTATTTAGTCTTTTGGCTATTGTAGACTTCGGGGCTGCGAAATTATAGAAACTGAAAATCTAAAGGACGAGAATAATTCAAAGTTTTTTGTGAATTTTCATAAACGAATTTAAATTAAAAATGAATTACAAAAACAGACAATAAAGGATTTCACTTGAATATTTTATACTATTTATCATGTATATGCTACTTAGACAATTGTATAAATACATTAGTAACATTAATCTACCTAAAAAGAAAAGTTTAACACTATATTATAATTATATAATTTTACGAATAAACATTTATTCACACATAACTTTGTTTTAGAAAAGATTTAAAGTGTATTATTTTATATTTTCTTCATATGATTCATTTCATTTTCAAATAAATTATTCGTGTGTTATCCATCTGAAAAATCTGGTTAATATGTAATGAAAAAACTTAAAGTATACAACTTAATCGTTTAATATAGTTCCGTGTATATATAAAGTAATTATACCTAAGTGAGGAGACTAGGAGTGAAAACTATTGGTTTTAATGTTACGTTTTACAGTAATATTGTAGCTGCCTAAGTTTATCAACAATAATTCTAGTTATATAATTATTATTTCAATAGTTTCATAACTTTTATAGTTTTATATACAAATCAAGAATTTGAAAATACTTAGTCAAAAGTTAAAAATAAACCCTAAATAATATTTTATAGTAAACTATGTTGTTCATAATAGAAACATCCATAATACTCGTTAAACTAGATATTTATTTTATGGTAAATCAAAAAATAACAATTCTCAAAAAGAAATATGAACTTATTGTTACCTATACTTATTTTTTTTAATTTTAGGATTTTATAAACAATTAATACATGTTCATAGATATTTCTACTTTTCATCATTATTTAAAAAAATAAGTTCAATGAATCTACTACTTACACACATTTAATTATTTTAGTTAACAAAATAATCTAACATTATGGAGAAAATAATCATATCAATATATCATATAGTCACATAGTAATTATTAACTTACTAAATAAAATTAATTAACTTGAATAAACTTAAATATTTTAAATATTCGTATTTCTAAGTTTAAGTGGTGTAAATTAAAAATATGAATATAATAACATATTGATATGATTTACTCAATATTTATTGTAACTTAATTAAAATAAAATTTGATTGTTTGTAGAATTTAAACTCAATAATAAATATTTATATAAAAAAATACGTCAATGATAGTTATTTATAACTATTAAATACCAAGTCATATAAGTCTAAAATGCAACATAATAACTTTGAAATTTTTTTATGTTTATTAAACACTTAATATTGTTCTCTATTCACCCTTTATTTATATTATTTTAATAGCCAATAACTCAATAAGTAATGTTTAAAATAAAAAATAAGCCCCTTATCAAAGGAACACGATGTTTTTTCATAGCCACCTGCCCGGAAGTAGTATTGTGTATAGTGGATAAAACTGTTCTGTAAGTTATATATTCCCTATACATCAAAATATTCACTGATCCATTTCGAAACTTTTCTATTTAGTTAACTATAGTTAGTATTATAGTAGTATTATGTACAACGAATAAAACTGTTTCTATAAATTATATAGGTACTCTCTATACATCAAAATATTCACTGATCTATTTCGACACTTATTATTTCTAGTTTTCTAGTTAAGTATAGTTATTGCTACTATTATAGTTGTGTATAAAAATCAACAATTTCTATTGATTAATATTGCATACCATTTGCTCATCGGAAATATCAATATTTTTAAAGTTTAGATACTAGATATCCTATTTACTCCTAATTGTAACTATTGTGTAAGGAACATAAATAGTTTTATAAGTAATAGTAATGTAGTATACAGTATACTAAATAGAATAAAATTATAATAAACTCAATGTAACACCAAACTCAAACACATAAAAAACAATAATAATTTGCAAAAATAAAAAATTAAATTCCAAAAATTAGGTTGACGATAAATTTGTATTAACATAAAGAAGCTTAGAACACTTTGAATTCTTTGTATTAACACGATACTAGGTATAATTACAATCAGACTATATATTTAATGATAAATTAACAAAAAGTAATATAGGTAATTGGAATTTTTATTATTTATTATTTTTATTGACTATCTATATTATTTTTATTTTATAATTTATAATATTAGTTTTCAAAAATGTGTTATTATAATACCAACTCAATTATAATTATTAATTTGTTTTGCTTATTATAGTTGGTTTCTCTGTATTATGTACAAGCAATTTACAGTTTAATTTTTAAACAGTACAATTTTCTACAGTCAAAATATAATTAGGTACACAGATTAAGAAAAAATAAGTAATGATAAAATACGCTTGCTATTTACGAGATAAATCTGATAATGATTTATCTATGAAATTAAATACAGTTTAATATCGTAAACACGCGGGTACATCATAAATATTTTAATAAATGTGTAAAAATGATAAAAGTGAATAATAATTTGCGATAAAAAATATAATATTTATCTATAACAGTTTTTAAACTTCGAAATATTTTATTTGTAGGGTCATTCGAAATTTATTGTGAAATTAAATTCAAAAGAATATAGGAATGACGCCGCCTAAAATCTAGTAGTCTAAATATAGCTACGTCAGGAACATATTATAGTCGAGCAGGCGCTTATAAGCAATGCATTAAATCGCTATTTTTTTATGACAATAATATCTGTGTAGTTAAAGAATGATACTCGAATTAATTCATTTTTTTTTTTTTTTTTTGAAAAAAAAACGGATATTTAAAATAAATAAGAAAATGATTAAATTCAAAATATTGCTCATTTTAATAATTTTTAAAAATATGATAACGTAAATATTTAAGTAGGTACTATCTATTTTTTTCCTATTAAAAATGTGTTTTTAACACATAAAGATTAAAAATATTAATTTTGAAAATTTTTAATCGAATAGACGAGATGTTTCTTACTCATTAGATAAGAGTAGGCATTTACTTATTGTATAGGTTTAATATTGGTCTAAAAGTGATTTTATCCTAATTCGTATATCATTCCAATTAAAAAACAAAACAATAAAATAAATAAGCTAGGAACTAAAACTAAGAACAAAACAACGAATAGCCAATAAACAGAGGATAAGATGCTAGTGGCCCATTTTTAAAAATATATTTAAAAAAATATTTTTATGAATGTATTTTATCACTATTTTAATCATCATCTGTGCAAAACCATTTCTCACACAGCTACACCGCTGCTATATTGATGTATAGATTTTTGGGTCATTTAAATTTCACAAAATATAATATCACTTAAAGTTTTATCTTATACAGTTATACCCTTCATATTGTTTATTACCCTAATAATTGTTTATCTATTTTAGTTATTGTAAATATTGTTTTTATTACCTATTATCTATATGCTTCTATATCTTGCCAAATTCTTTAAGACATAATTATAACAAATAAATAAATCCGAAATATAAATTTGAATCATAAACTTGATACGTCCATATAATTTTTAATTTCTTTAAGTATAAATACGCATGTACCTAAAAAGTAAAAATAAATTATTCAATGTCACAGGAACATAGTTTTGAGGGACTTTGCCCTTGTTCCTTAGCTTCTCTTCACCTCCCCATTGTTGTCACTCATATAAACTACAACTTATAGTATATGCGTGATTTAAATAAGCTCGTATTTAATAAGTATTTGTTTTTAAATTTGGATCCCTAAATTTATTATATTGGTGGTCGTATTCGAACGGTAAGGTTCTTACTTAACACTCGCGTTGTTGAGCCACGGACGGACGTGCAAGACACGAGGTGTTGCGATCGACAGTGGCGCTGCGAGCGGCCAGGATCAACTGCGCGGTCGATAATATGTATATAATTCATGATATAACAAAATCGCGCTGTGGTAGGGATCGCGCCAAGAACAAAAGAACAGAGTATGCTACACGCAGCCGATCGCGGTCCTCTTGTCGTCGCTTACAGCACTACTGCAGCAAGTAGTTCGCTTGATCGACGCGTGTACATACGGTCGTACAGACACGAAAAAAAATACGAACAAAAATAATATATGGTTTTTCGAAATCGTTGTTTTGCATACAAAACATAATACAATTATTTCGGATTAGTGTTACGCTAATATTGACTAATTACAATTTTTTTTTCTATTTTTTCTCCTCCGTTCGCGTATTTCGTTTTGATGTACAACGGCAGTCAGTGGTGCACAAAAGTTTATCAGATCAGGATTCTTTCGCAGTGCCGGGACAAAGGACTCGAGCCAGGGGACTGAGGATACAAAGTCAAGGTCAGGTCAAGTTTTCAAACCATATAGAAAAAAAGGTTCCCAAACACTTCACAATAATATATTATAATTTATATCCATACACATTCACTAAATCCCATATATGAACGACTATTGTTATCTTCATAAATACTATACAACTATACTAAATATTACATTCCCGACGGAGTTGGATTTTAGTTGAATTCGTTCACACTCCTGCAGAACTATACGTTGATGACACTATTATAATATGATAGCGCTGTAATGAGTGATATTTTCACTATAGGCAAAACGATTTTATCTTTTTATCATATTAACAATTTGTCTATTCAGTATTTTATTATATATTATAAAATACAGACAAAACTTAATAATCAATAATCTATTTTAAATCATACAAAAAAAGAAAAATCATGACATCTCATCACCAACTATAAATTTTTTTATTAGGGTCGATCACGTGCTCGTTTAGACTTTTTACTATGTATTATGTTACCATGCCTCTGGATACCTATAATCATATCTATTTATTCATATTTTTCACAGTATGGATCGCATTGACCTTAGATTGATTCTATACAAATATAAAATTATACTTTTATAGCAATATAAATATATATATAATAAATATGCGCTATTGCGACGTTCAAAACGAAAATTTATTTTAAAAACAATAATAACTAGCCCAATTTCTATTAATAAATTGTACACCGTTGTAATATATTTTTATCGAATACCCAATAAATGGTTCGTAAACTGTCTAATTTAACACAATATTAATGTAATACTTAAACAGTTTAGTGGAAAATTGAAAACGCGATGAGCCTACCGCGTACGTTTTAATATAATTCGTCGTAGATGGTATCGCGTGGGGGGAGAGGAAGAGCCATCGCTGCCGCCGCCTCCGCCACTGGGTCACCCGCCGGCCATTACCCCCGCCACCACCTCCTCACCGAAACGGTTCAGCTGTTTTTTATTTACAAACACGACAACGAGCACGACGGAACAATAACAATAATACTCACGACCCGTTCCGGTGCGTGCGTGAGCGAGCTTGGTCGCGTGAGGGGGGAGGTCCGAACGCGTTGTGATATTATTATTACGTCGTAATTCGATTACGCGTACTACTCATAGAACACTGTAAATTGTAATACACCGCCGCGGTTTTCGAGGTCGACTAGATTGAAAAACAATGCGTTGTAATATTTTTAAAATACATATTTTATCGTAATAAAGTTATTGTAATTTATTAATTACTATTTACTATGATGAACGATGATACTCGATTGATCGTGAGCACCGCGCCACCACTTGACCGCCCCGCGAAAATAAAATTGACGTAGCTACCAAAAATATATATTTGAATTATTTGATATTATATTGTAAATTATATTATTTATCTCCGCGTCGGCATCGTACTCGCGAACCAGGGTATATAGACCAGACGTTTGGAATTATCGACGAGACTTGGCACTAAGCGATTTTCCGCGGTTAGGTCATTCAAATTTTGTGTACCCACCCCACCTGCGCGTTTACCAATGTCCCCGATTTCCTACCCATAGATTAGTACACTGATTATGCTTACCGCTTCATTTCCACGGGAATACCGAGCATGTCATAAGGTAATAATATACAATACATCTAATAGGATAGGATTCAGAATTTTGCTACGCAAAACGGCGGTTTGCACTGTAGATAGTAAAGTTAATTATAACTGCACGACTACACGTAATATTAGTATTATTATATATAATATTATGTAGAGGTCGACAATCGTTGCGAAACGGTTTTTCGATGAATTGATGAACAAATAATAAAACATTGTGAATATTAATAGATTTTTGTAACTATTACTCTACCTAATGAATAGAATAGTAGTTTTACGTTATTATAATGTTTTGCAACTAATCCATTCGGATAAAATGAAAATTATTATTAATTATTAAAATATGTGTAAATGTGTTATCACTGTTAATTTGTTTATTTTTTGATTATACAGTCACGTTTAATCAATATACCAAAAAATTATAAAATATTATAACATTAATTAATTATTATTCCTGCTATAAATGTCTATTTAAGTTGACAATATTTGAGATTCATTTGTAACGTATAAGAAAGATAAAGTAAAAATAAATAAATAAAATAAATTTGATAAAGTAAGATAAATATGTAGAAATAAATTTTGGAAAAAATAGGAATGCTGCGGTATGAAATGCAAAAAACTACTTTTATAAATTTACGTAATTTCGGTCGATTTCGTAAGAACAGGATTATTATACGACGGTCGACGTTGGTAATATTCTTTACCATCTAGATAAATATTATATGTTACAATTATCGTAATTCTCTCGTAGTTTGGTATCATATTATTATTTTTTATGTAAAAGTATAAACATATCAATATCAACTTTCTTTAATCGGGTTAAAAAAAAATGTATTATGGTACAAATTAAATAAAAATCGAATCATAATAAATGTGTTGTAACTTGTAATTATACCAACTAAAAATAACTAAACTCAAATAAATAGATTTTTTTAGAAAATATAGTTATTTAAGCACAAAGTGAGAATGAAAACATATTATGACGAATTGCAAAATGAAGAAAAAACTAAAATTTACTTTAAAAAACAATACCTAATATATAAAAACAGTTTATTTAAAATTAAAATTCAATGGTCAGTCCACTATTTTTCTTATTTCTTTCATCCTTAGTCTATTATTGTTTAATATTTCCACACCTATAATTATATTCATTATCAACTCTTATAATTCCTTCATTAATTTTAAATATTAAAATATTTGATATAAATAATTACAAAACATATTATAATATTTAAATGTTATATTGTTGTGTTTTATATTTAAAATAAGTTTTGAGCAATAAATTATAATAGTAGGTATTACTAGTTGATAATAAAAATGAAGTAATAGGATTCAAAACTCAAAATTATTAAATATTAATGCTAATCAAATAATAGTTTCTATTTGTATACAATTTAGATAACATAAATCATAATAATGGATAATAAAGATATATAATTCTATGATATTTACATTAACGTGTGTCAATGTCACTATTATAGATTATCTACGTTATAATACAATTATTATCATAAACTATTGTATAAAGTTAAACTTCTTTAAAAAACAAATTATTTTTATTCAGATAAATGATAATTGATAAGGACTAAAGATAAAAATAGGAAATACATAATTGCAGAACAGAAAAATAGTATTTCAAAGAGACATTGTAATATACATAATATATATATATATATTGGGTTTAATACTAAGCTTAATAAAATTAATATATTATATACATTGGAAAGTATCATATAATAATAATTATTATTATTATAAAATAGTTAGCATACTAATTTTTGTTGCAATATTTAATAAATAAAAATTAAGATTCATTCTAATTAATGTATTGTAATCATTACACGAATTAATTATTATAATAAACATATATTGTAATTTAAGAATATATATATTTAAATATTAAGTAAAAACAAATAATTTAATTTAATTTGTAATCAAATCAAATTATTATTCTTCTCCCAACTACGTGTAATAAATAATAAATTCAATAACAATTCTCATCAAAATATGTTTAATTCACTAGATTATTTATATTTATTTATATAATATACACAGGGTGTATCAAATAACAGTATAACATTTTAAAACTTTCAGTCAATGTACAACCACATTATTTAAATTTTTTACTAATTGAAACATCATTCTACCTTGAACTCATTGACATTGACTAAACGTGTATTTTATACAAAATCCTAAAATGATTATTTTCACTGTTGTGTATTGTACGTGAACAATAATAACATAAACATAATAAAAAGTCAATTTAGTATTTACCATTTAGCACTTTAAATATATAATTTATTAATACCGTTTAATGCTTAAAACTTAAATCTCTAAATAGATGATGTTGATAATAATATAATATATTATATTAATGTATGATTTTTGTCTTTTATAGAAAATAAGTATTTTTGTTTAAAATAATTGTATCGATAAATTATAAATTATAATGTTTATACTCAAACATTAACAGTTATAGTTGAATAATTTTTAAATCTAAAAATAAAAATTGCATTTTAGAAAAAAATAAAAAAACAATGAAAAATATATTATGATATTTCAAAACGCATATTTAAATATTAAATACGTAACTCTGTTATAAATATAACCTGAAAAATTATACATTATTATTATAAGTGTTTGAGAAATGCAAATTTGGTTATATAATAGTTTAAATTAAGAATGGAATGATAATTAATGCAATTAGTATTTTATGATTCTTAATACAATAATTTACACTGTCTTATATACACCAAAATAAAGAATAATTTTTTTTTTTTCGTTAATCATTAGATATTATCATAACTTTAAATCTACAGCCATACCTAAATATTAAACAGACAATTTTTCACTTACTTAAGTTTATTTAAATATGATAATTGGTTGAAATTATTATAAAAACAGAAGATTCTTACTTATTTAAATGTTTTCAAACTAAATAACATTTCAAATAAATATTTAAATAAAAATACATACGGGTATTAAAATATATTATGTAAGGTATTATTAAGATACTTACATATAGAGAACCAAAATGTCAACCACGATTACACTGGTAGGCTTTCTTTGTGTTGACAATATGTTAAGTGAAAAATATATATAATCCACAATATTAAGAAGATTATCATATAATATAATAAAGTAATAATGCAAGTCATATAAATTATTTTTGTTTCTTTATTTTATAGAAACGAAATGAACAGTGATCACGAATTAAATTTAAATACAATAATAAACTGTATTTTAAAATTAATAATTGTATTTCAATTGTATAGTTGTATAATAATGATTAGTTTGTGAAGAATTAGTGACGTTATCAAATATTACATATTATTATTCCTGGACTTTATCCAAACATAATAAGTAAAATCATGTTAAAAATATAACAATAAATACAGTTATATTTTATAATATAACATAAATTATTTTTTGAACACATGGTAATAGGCAATAGCTAATATTATATAGTATTTACACGACGTAATAATCTTAAGATGTTTACTGATTATAGTAATAATTCCCCAAAGTTGTATGTATTTTTTTGTTAGGCTATAGAATATAAACTATAATGACTGTATCATTTAAGACTCATCATTATAATTATATCGCTATCGTGTACAATATATGCGTATTGTACCTTGTTATATTATAATGATCTCCCTCCGGGTTTGTACATACTACTCATACAAGTTACAACATATTGTAATACATACAATATCTTTATAGTTAACAGCAAATGTAAGAATGTTTATTTATTACGTATGAGTATAAAACTATCAGTTTTAATTGTAAATGGTAATTTAAGTTGATATCTAATATGATATTCTCAACACCAATGATATCGTAGCGGAAGACCAGAGTATCAGACATGAGACACCTGTCGGTTTTGTACATTAATAATTTTATTCCATTTTATATGATAAAATAAATACATATATATGTATATTATATATGCAAAAAAGAGAAAGAAAGAAAGACAGAAATAGAGGGAACACGTGGAAGACGAAAATACAAATACAGTAACGGACTCGGGAATTCTTTTTTTAACCAGCTGGGTGACAGACCTCTTTTGTCCTATCCATATACACAAACCAAGGACAATACGCGGTGGTATGAGGAACCGTTCTGGTCAACGGTTTCCCTGTCGGTATTATTCGCGTGAAAAACTAATGTAACGCTGTTTTTTCGGAAAATTTAACATGATTCGGTGAAAATTAATGTTTAAAGAATAATAGTTTTTTATATAATAATATAATAGGCAGAGGTACCTGACTTGCGATACTATTAAATGTTAACCGTTTATTTGAAACGTTCAAAGTTCAAACCATAATTTTACCGAATGTGCGATTTTTTTTAAACTTCAAATGGTAGGCGCATCGCTATAAAAAAAAGTATCACAGTATAAATATACTTGTATAATACATTTAAATTTACAATTTAAGTAGGTATCTTAGTACTGGCGGCATTACTATAACTAGCAGCTATCAATATTATGTGTGTATTGATATTGATTAATCCTTAAATATTTTATTATTATAATATTGTTAGTAATATTTGTAGGTATCTTCTTTTTTCGTTTAAAGTGTGAATTCCCCGTCGTCGTCTCAAATGTAAATAGCCACGTGATCTACTAACCAATATCTAAACCTTTAGGTTCAATTTGGAAGTAGTGTCGATGGACGCCCCCTTCCCTTAATCCGTCATGTCAAAAATCCTTTGATATCCCATTTACTTATTGTGTTATTATGTATACAGATTGTAAATAACTTTTATAAATAATAAAAAAAAAAAATGTCGTTTATGAAAAAAAAAGTGTGAATTTAAAATACAATTTTAAAAACTAGCATAAAAAATTATGACAAACAACTATAAAGTTGTTTCAATATTTTTTAAACTGAAACATTTTTATTCATGATATATTGGTCTATTTTCATATAAAATGGTAACATATAAATCACGTTTCGTTATTTATTTTTAAAAATCGTTGTATAGAAAAAATGATGATAGTATAAGGTAAAATAATAAATTAGTAGGACTTAAAAACAATTTCAGCAATTACATTCCTATTAATAGTAAAGAAATGGGTAATTACACACACTGAAAAACGGATTGGTATCTATAATTTTCAAATAAGTATAACGCAGTACCATAGTTAAATAAATGTATAAAATACAAATTATGCCTTTTAACTTATAAGTCATAGTTTGTAATTTGTATACATGTTCTTTGTATTATATGTTTAATATTACATTAGTTGTACCCAAGTTATATTTTAATGTAGTTCAACAAATTATACAGCTATATAAAACAAAGAAATAAGTGATACTTGTTTAATAATAAATTTACTGAATAGTTAAGCTTGCAAACTTATGTAGCGATGTTCATATTATTTTTAATTATTCACCAATTAATTTAATATTTATTTTTCTTTTTACGATATTTCTATTAAACTTTAAATAAAAGTAAAAATAAACAGTCAAGATATATTTAAAAATCGTTCAAACACAATAGTGTCTTTAATTTACTTTTCTCATTATTCCATCCATTAAATACTTTTGTATATTTAAATCTCATTTATTTACATACGTGTATTCAACACTCTTTTCATATAAAAACATTAAAAATCTATATTGATTACGTATTGACGTTTAACAGATAATTTTCACCATTCTCTTCCATAAATACTTAGAATGGATTAGCGAACACAAGTAATTTTTATGTGGAAATTAAAAAAAATATGAACAATATCCAACACTAAAAATCACAATAAGGATTATAGTAAACAGTTAAAATTCTCACACCTTCGTGTAACATAGTTAATTTAAGTTATTATATACTATATTCTTCTTTAATGTATTAACAATTAATCATTTTTTTTTTTAAATAATGTCTACATATTTTATTTTTAACCAGCCACGAATTATTTTTAATTATTAAATGTGGCCTGAGAGTCAAAAATGGTTCTCGACCACTAAGTATGAATTATATGATTAAGTATGAATAAATATAAACTGCAAGTATTAGAATCATAGAGTTTTTACAAAAAAACGTTTACATGTTTACCGTTATCTTTATACATTATAACCTACTGCAAAATCTGTCATTTTCAATAAATCAAATTTTAGTGGAGTAACACTTTTGAATAGTAAATTATATATATTAAGATAAATGAAGCAAATTTTGGTTTTATATATTTTAGTGACAATAAAAAATGCAGAGGAGGACAGACGTCGACCAATTAATATACAAAACTATAGTTAATACTTGATATACAATATATCTATATACATTATGAACAATCGTTTAGGCACATAAACGATGCCATCTGGCTTTGACTTATACAATGACAACACAGGTTTCTGACCCGATCACAGGTCGTGTACCTTTCCGGGTTTAAGAGTAGCATAAAAGACAGAGTTTTTTGAGATCACGATTTTGTTCATATTATATACGCGTAGGTACTACAAGATATTATTGTGTACGATTATTAACAAATATATTATATTATATAGGCAGTAAGTCATATTTTGAATTGTAATGTAGCCGATGAATAGGTCACAAATATAAATGTTATTTGAATATATTATCCTAAGGCATTAATAACAGTTCATTAATTTTGTAAACGTCTAAAAAACATGCTAATATACAATTATACAAATTAATATTACTTATTTTAATACAACATAATTTAAGTATAAGACAAAGCAAAGTCTGTAGAGTTCATATACACATAGGTATTGGATAAACATTTTTTTTACGACTTTAAAGTAAAATTAAATCATTTGTTTTAAAAAACGGTAAGGAGTGTATTATAAGATAAATACATACTGTGTGTTATTTAAATGTTACTATATAAACTAAATTTTTAAAAATCGAGTAACTCACTTTGTTATATAGTAGAGGCCAAAAATACCTCATAATTTAGTAGATCACTGTAATGGATGTGCCTAAATTTAATTGTCAAGACCAATAACAAAAAAAAAAAACTAAAATATCATAAAGACTTTACACTATACTTTTAATTTTAAATATTTAATTAAATTTATAAGCTCAATCAATGATTTTATAAGTACTTAGGTTTTTGTATGTGTTTATTTTATATGAGAAAATTTTGTTTTAAAATTATATTAAAATAATAATAGTAAAATCAATATTTCACAAAATAATTAATAGCCAATGTTTGAAAAATTTTATTAAAATTAAATCCATATTTTTAAATTTTTTGTTAGAAAAGTTAAACAATCTACACGTTATTAATACAATAAACCGAAAATATATTTATTTGTTTTTACAGGCGCATAGGCTTAATAGTTAAAAGACAGACCATTCAACAGCAGCATTTCGGTAAATAAAACATAATTAGAAAATAAACAATTTTTATTACATACCTTACAGTAGCACCGGACCTAAGGAGAGAGGCAATCCGGGGCACGTGCTCTGGGCGCTAGTCTTAAAGGGGCGCCAATTCTATATTTTGCTCCAGATTAGATCCGGCACTGCCTTACAGATACAAATTATATTATAGTTAATAGGTAGAAATATGTTATAAAATGTAATGTTTAGTTTATGTGTTACGCAAAGTATAATATAATACTATGTTTACAAGTTATTAAATATGTATAAGTAATTTAAAAGAAATATTATATGCTATGCATTCTTTCAATTTATAAAACTTATTATTATGTAATAAAAATCGGTTAGCATGAATGCAATTCAATGGTAACCCCGCGGTCTATACAATTAATGCACACTGCAAAATTGACGGCCATTATTTATTAAATCCTTTTTATTCGATATATATTACTTATTTCAATGAGTTAAATCAAAACAATGATACAAATATACGTACATAGTACAAATGATTATAAATAAAAATTGATAATCAATGATAGAACATATTATTACTTATTAATTCATTCCACGTGCACCACAGACGCGAGCGCATCGGTCTCGTGCAACCGATTCTGGTTTACAACCACAATGATGATTCTAAAATGATCTGCTAAAGCTCGTCGAGAGCACCTCGTAAGTCTCAAGTTGTTACAGCATTTACAATTTTCCGTTGAGCGTGACATAACCATTCAAGTTTCAACCTGTGAAATGCGGCCATATACTTAAAAATAACTAATAATGATGATTTGTTGCAAATGTATACATCAGTTTACATCTACAAGCGACTATAATAATTATGTTACTATAATATAGAACCACTAGTTGTTAAGAAATTAATATATAATGTATTTCTGTATCATTTTATCACTTTATCACTAATCAATGGTCTTACCAAATTAATTGTGAAAAAACGAAATTTATCCACTTCAACGTGTACTCTTAAGTGAAAGTTTTACATCAATATATTGTAAATATTTTGTGCATCACAAATTTACGATATTTACCTGTATAGTTTCAAGGTTTTGGCACAAACCATTATCATCTACAACTGGTTAGGTGTAACTTAAATACTTATTTAATTCTAGGTGTATTTCAACATTTGGTTGATATTTAAATCAGTAGAAAAAAATAATGATTATTTTTTGCAGGTCATGGTGCAATGTAATACATTGAATATTATAAATATACCTATGAGCACAATACCTAACTTTTCAATAGCATCTTTATGCATTCTTATTGAACTATTTTAAAAATGAATTAAAATACTTGACAGTTACAAAATTTATTCCCAGATCCTTATCTTGTATGTTGTTTTTAAATAAAAGTTTAACGAAGATATTATTTTGATTGTAGAATATTTAAGCAAAACAGGACGAAAAAATAGTAGTTACCATGCCGTCGCTTTTAGAGGCGATCGTAGAGAAGTACGAATGTTTTGAAGATGATACATTCGATCAGATGCCTATAGCAATATATGTGCCACGTAAGAATCCCAGGAATATGATACCTAATTTATTGGTATTAAATGACTGTGACATTGATTCGGCCGGACAAGAATCTGACTTGAGAGATAAATGTCATGGTGTTGAAGAACTGGATTTAGCTCAGAACTGTTTGTCTAGATGGAGTGAAGTAAGTCCTGTATAAACTTTACTAATAAAATAATTAATAAATTAATAGTAGAGTTGTTACCTTTTCGTGTATCCGTCTTTCGATGTAACTAGGTAGGTATCTACTACGCAATACGCATTACATCAGAATTTTATTATATAATATGATTATTTATGTTTTTTTAAAATTATTTTTATTTGATTTTACTCACTGTTACACTTGGAGATCAGTACACAGGCACGAACAGACGAATCAGCCTAGTACTAATTTAAGTCTAATCAGTGCACAATTTTGACAATGGTGTAATTTTAAATCAATATGATAATTGACAATATACGAGTAGCTTTTACTAAAATAAATATTACACATGTTATTCAAAGATGATATACATATTTTGTGGCGGTATAATATGATTTATCAACAAATAACAACTTTGAAAGAAAAAATATTCGATAGTCTAATAAAAAATGAGATAATATTTCTTGATAAAAACTTCGATATTTATGATATTAGCTAAAAATATTTTAAAATAGCAAAGCATTTCAACCAAAATATTATAATTTTAAAAAAAGTTCTGTTTATATTTAAATGTATTCATTTTGGCCTTTGTATAAAAATAAATAGATTAAGTCAAATCATTTTTCCCTATTATTATTATTTTTTTTTGTCTTAGGGAATATTATAAACATTTTCCAGAAATGCAAAATAGCACTATGTTAAGAATATTAAATTATTTTTACTAAATTAATTTCAGGTGTTCAAAATATTACATATTATGCCGAGACTGAAATTTGCCAACCTAAGCTTTAACAATTTAAGTTCAGATATAAATAGTGCAATTGAGGTTTGTGACGACAATGGAGAAACATACCCGTGCTTGAAGAGTATCGTACTAAATTCAACAAATATTACGTGGCGCAGCTTTAGACACATATTGAAACGAATACCCATGTAAGTTTATTTCAATTTAAAAAGGTTGAAAATTACTTATGTTAAAATACTCCTGTAGGGTCGAAGAAATTCACTTGAGTATGAATAATTACGATGTTATTGATTTGGTAGACGACGAAAATTGTCAGCATATTCAAATGCCTTCAGTGAAAAGGTTACATTTTACAGGTAAACTCTAAACTTATGAATCCTTATTATGTATGCTATTAGTATAGTTACTAAAAAATATAATTAATTACAATACCTACTTACAATATAATAATCTCTGGTAATTACTTGTTTAATATTAATGCATAATAATTATTAATAACAATTATTGTAATACATTTACAGGAAACCCTGTATCTACGTGGTCTGAAGTATGTAAATTAGGTCGAGCATTTCCAAATCTTGAATCGTTGGTGCTTGCTGAATGTCCTTTGCAGTCGCTCATGACTCCACCACCTTCACCAGATTCTCATCTAGGCTTGTTATCCTACCCAAGACAAGGGAGTGGATTTTGTGGTAAGTTTTAAGAAAAAAATTACAAAATTTTATTATAACCATAACATTTTACTCTTAAGATATGACGTTGGATTCACCACACGATGCATTTACTCATCTCAGATTTCTAAACCTAAACAGAACCTTAATTAGAACTTGGGACGATGTTGACATCCTGGGACGATTCCCTGCATTACGATACCTCAGAATACAAGGCTGCCCAATATTTGAAGTAAGTGATTTTTATTTTTTTTTAATTTCTTGATTATAGGTCTAATTGTTTCTATTTTAGGAAAATTCTGAAAGACAAGAATACACCGAACACGAACGCAGACAGTTGCTAATTGCAAGATTAACATGCATACAAACCTTAAATGGTGGAGCAGAAATTACAGCTGATGATAGAGAAGATGCTGAACGGTTTTTAATTAGATACTACATGGATAAGCCAGAAAATGAGCGACCAGAAAGGTAAAATATATTAGATATTAAATATTAAACTCAAAAACATTATTTAACTAATTTTAATCTGAAAATATTTTAGGTACAATGAATTGGTTCAAATTCACGGAAAACTTGATCCTTTAGTAAATATAGACTTGACTCCTGAAAGTAAAGTTCAGGTGAAGATTATTTGTGGTGACAAGTGTGAACAACATATTTTGGATGTCTATCAGACAGTATCTGAACTCAAACAAAAATTGGAAAAATTTTCTGGTATACCAGCACACCGTATGCGAGTATTTTATATGGATCAACATGTGTGTTCAGTTATTGGTCCTGAAGAAATGAAGTTTCCCAATAAAAGATTATACAGTTACAACATAGTTAAAGGAGATCAAATAATAGTCGACTCAAAGAAATGAAGTCTTTCACGAGTGTATGATAAAAAAAACTGTGAACTATTCAGCGATTAGTGACCTGTGATATAAAGATATTAAATATACTTGAATACACAATGTTATGCTTAGTTTTATAATTTTTAAATTAAACTTAATTATTATTTTTATACACTAGTCAGTAGAAGAGAGTACAAGTTTCCAATGTAGGTGATTAAATATTTAAAAACTATAATCTTATTGTTGTAATCTTGGAGACTTGTACTTGTTCTGCTTGAGTACACAAAAATATGTTTTAATCAAAACCAATCAAATATTTACAGTATTACATTTAAAAAATATGTACCATAAAATGTATATTTTTAATTCAAGACTTAGTATAATTATTTAGTTTTATGATTGGACTTTACTATGTAATACTAATACTAGATGTAATTCAGTGTTTTAGAAAGATGAAGACTCATTTACTTAATTATAAGTTATAATTAACAATTAAATTGAACTGTATTATTTTTTTCCTAAATATATATTTTTGCTAATTTACGCTCTTAAACAAGAATTAATAATAATCACAATATTAATCCTTCAAAGTTTTATTAATCTTGCTCATCATCTAAAACCTAACTAAATGCTCAATTTTTTTAATTAAATTGGTACTTCATATGTATACCTAGTACCTATATAAAGCATAAGACAATCCACCAAAGTAATTTCTTCAATTTAGAAGTTTACTTTATTAGATTATACTATGAATTTTAAATTTAATTAATAATACTTAATTAATTTATATATTTTTATTTTAAAATGGTTTTACCTGATTTTTTTATCTACTGAACAAGGATCAAAACGGTCGTAGAGCAGGTTAAAAAGTTCAAATAATTATCTACTTGTATTAAATAATGAATTGGCTCGGTAAGCCTACTACTGAATTTGACTAAGTGGTCTTAACTTGTTACGACCCATAAGCCAATCAATTAGCCCAAAAAATGCTACAGATGAACTTTCTACTGTGCCCATACATATTTTTTACAAGACCTTAAATGAATAGATTTTTAATAAAGTGTAAGTATATAACTAATAAGTAAACTAATCATAATTTTATGATTTTCTAATCGTTTAGATTTAAATTAATAATATAATGATCTTAATTTACAATATTTTAGGACAATTAATTTTTTACACGATATTAAAAATAATTTGAGCAAATGAAAAGCATGAACTGAATTCAGCAGATAAGTTAGTATTTAATTGATTTTTATCTAATTTGACTTACAAATTAATAATGTACTGTTTTAGAGTTCTTAGCGGAATAAAAAAAAAATTTAAAGTACCTATTTATTAATAAATTATTCTCGATATTTAAAAAATTAAAAATAATAAATTATTATGCAATATACATTACTCCCTTAGGCCTTAATAGTTAAAACACAACCAAACAGCAGGTAAAAAGATTATTATTTATTATTACTTATACAGTTATACGTGATATTATCTGATAACCGTCTACGGTACACGCCGCGCGATCTATGAGAGTACGAGACGTGTTTAAATTAATTACACCGTCTAAAACCTAACCTTTTAAAAAAGTAATAAGTGTTAACTTAACTGACTTTGAGTCATAGACTTTACACGCAGTAAAAGTTCTACGCTTAAAGTCTGTTATTTAGTACAAGCACAGAATAGATATAAAAGTTTAGATAATATATTATCTAAGAGTTGAAGTAATTTCATAATCTATGGTGAATGGTGACTACATGATACATACATACCATATAGATTACAGACTACTGACTTCGACTCGTTCAATCAACGACTGTAACACTGCATGAACTACTCACGAGACATTAATATATAAAAGGTACCGTAGACACCAATTAGCTATTCAAACTATCAACTATGTAAATTGTTTGATACATTTACTAATACACAAAACAACATGATAATGACCATAATATTTTAGTACGAGTACAATCTTAGATAATTTATTAGTATAAAATTGTGATTAAAATATTTTGTTTATTTTATTTAAATTTTTTTTTCTTAAATTTAGGACAAATAAAAATGGCAACATTGGACTTGGATGAAGAATTATTAAAAGATGAAGAGTTAGTTACGAATATTAAAAATTTAGACCATTCAATTGTAAATATTGAAACATTACTTGAATCACGGATGAGTACAGACTATAACTCTCTGTCAGTGGAAGAAAAAATTAAGCATGATCTACTAATTGCATTTACATTAAATAGTTTGTATTGGGTTTACCTGCGATTAGGTGGTAATGATCTGACTACTCACAATATAAAACGAGAATTAAATCGTGTAAAATCAACTATGGATATGGCTAAAAGTGCTCTAGGCAAAAAAAATATGCTAAGAGTTGATAAAAAAGCTGCTGAAAGGTTTATCGACCATGCTCTTTGGACACCAGATAATAAGAAACGTAGGTCTCAAAATATGGAAACATCTAATAAGAAAATAAAATTTGATGAAAATGGTGACCCATCAAATTAAAATAATCTTAGATAATTTTATTTTGTGATATTTTTTATTATATTATAAATTTATAATAAACCAAAGTATTGAACTGTAGTTTAGTGTTACATATTTTTTTATTATTTGTCTTGTGATACTTTAAATTTTGATAAGGTTGAATGTCAATATAGAAATTAACTATTTTAACTTAAATTGGATAAACTACTAAAATATACACAATGCATTAATTCATTAGCAGCAGTATGTATAGTTACATATTTTGTTTCAACACTAAAGTTAGTAACTTTGTTTTCATTTAATAATTTATACATTTATACTTTTACGGCGTATTTTCCTAGATAAGTTTAAATGTAATAAAGTTTTGTAATTTAAAATTTAAAAGATCATCAATTTTTATTCAATTTGATCTATATTTTTTCTAAAAATATTTTTATTTATTGAGACAGAATCTCAGCTGATTAATTATTGCATATGTATTTTGTAATATCTTAAAATTCAACAATTTATTTGTTAATCTAACAGTCAAGTTATAAAATACAACATAATAGGCAAAAACAAAACTAAATCACCTGTTTTCAATATGAGAATATTATTTTTAATGTTATTAAAAAAAATAATCTATAAAGTGTCTATTGTTTTGTTTGCTTTAGCATTTGATATAATATTACAATTTATGAATGGTACTTTTTAATTTTCATATCTTTTTATCTCTCAATTGTCATAATTTTATTCTGCATTTGATATTAGTGTATATTCTATTTTATTGTCCTTGTGATTATTAAAATTATTTATGATTTCCACAGATCTTGGATAACTATTTAACAAATTTTTTATTTTGCGTACAAAATCTAATTCAAATATTTACCAATTGGTTTTTTTTTTTAAATTATTTATACAATATATTTAAGATCTTCAAGTTATAACAGTCAACTACCAACTATAATGAATTTGTTCGAATTAGTTTTCCAAGGTTGCTTTTATGTTTGAAAATATAATATACACATAGAATATTATCCTATAACACTATAATCATTAACATCAAAATAATTACTTTTTTTAAAATAAATTATGATCCAGCCAAAGTGTTTCAAATAAATTTTGACCTAGAGTCCTCGTATTCCAAATGGAAATTCTTTAGGAAATTCAGTTGCAACCATAAATAATCGTCAAAAAACCAGCATTGTTGCATAGCAGCTATTAGATGATTTTTTTTTCCAATTAACCATACAATTGAATTTCATTAAAATCATTTAAAATTTCATGAAATGAAATAATTTACCTTAAAAATAAGAATTACAAAACAAAATGTTTCATAGAATTATATAAATATATCACGTTGATTATAATATGTAGGCATATAAAACAATTAACTACTTAAGTATTTATTTTCATCATCAAATAATTCACAAAATTTTTCGTCTGTAATTGGCGAATAAAGTGGATAAATTATGTCAAACCGTATAATTATGTCACCACGTTTTGATGGAAAATTCATATCGGGCATGCCTTCGTTGTGAATTATTTTAACGTAATTTTCTCTGGACATTTTAAAAATAACCAAGAAGTTGAACAATTTATAGGTATTGAAATAAAAGTTTATTTAAATTCTTACGTTATGCCTTCCGTGATATTTATTCTTAATACTTTATTATCTAATGTATTAATAACAATCCTGAAACCAAGTAATACTTGTTTCAACAAAACTTTTTGAACCACAATCAAATTCATATTTTCTCGTTTGAAAACTTTATGAGGTAAATCCTCTGTGGTAAATATGTATATAACTATTCAATGTATTATATAAAAATAATTTATCCTTTCTTCACTTCATATTCACAATGTAATATACAATACTTTTAATATTATCATGTCCTATATCCGGCTTTGATATCTCAGATTTTATTGTTCCTCCTGTAGGGAACCCACGTGGTATTTTTATTTTTAGAACTTGCTTTTCATTTTCCATTGAATCACAAAAAAAATTAGATTTTTTTTTAAGTTTAATCAATTTTATTGATCCATTAAAAATCTAAAAATTATTTGCTAGTTAATAATTATGTTAACAATTTTAATCATGTTTTTACATATAAAATTACTTCATTTAGTGTTAATTGAAGACGCAATTTCTCTATATCAGGTTTACCTTTGATTTTTTTTAAATCCATAACTACTAAACCATTTGATTTCATGAACAAATTGGTTATTGGATTATTAAGTGCACAATATTCTCTATAATTATATATATTATTAATATTATAAAATTAAAATTGAGAAATTAAAATCGTGGTATCATTTTAAACATAGAAGACATAGCTTTAAAGCTAATTTAGTCTCTCTAATTTAACAGTAGCTCTCCTTTAAAAAAAATTTTAAGACAGTATAAATGAATATTTTGTTTGATTTATTAGTGATATTATTATTAACATCATTTTTTAAAACATTTAAAAAAGTATGGATAGCTGGATCAGAGACATTTTAAATTATGAATAAATTACTTATAAAAAAATTTTATGCCTCTCCTCCAGATCTTTGTTCTGAATCCATGCCTGAACTGGGAATCTTATTATTAGTATTGTGAATTTTAAGAAAAATGTATTATTTGCTGATTATTGTAAAACATAGTTTCTTTTACATTATTTGGAATTTTTGATTTATTAGGTTTTTTTAATGAGCTAAGTTTTGACTTAAAGTTTAAGATTTCATTTAAGTAGTTTATGTTGAAACCAAAAAATATAAGAAATATTTAAGCAGTGTATTTTTTTTTTATAGTATTAACTATATTTATACTATATCTATAGTAATATCTTAAATCGTACATAACAGAAAATATAAGGGATTGATAGAAAAAAAAATATATATATATATATAGGTAAGAAAAGGAACTAATCTATTAAAAATATTAATTATTAATAATTTTTTAATCAACAATTAGTGGTTTTGAATTTTACAGAATATTGAAGTTTTTTTAGTAGTAACAAAAACATTTAAATAATACTAAATATTTATTTTTATGAGATTAGATTATATTTATACATTGAGTTATAAAGTTATTACTTATTATAATTAAAATGTTACTTTGAAAGTAATTTCTAGCTTAACTTTAACTTTGTAACTAGTTAGAACCCTTTGATGATAAGATACTGAATGTACACCCTATACAGCATATTATCCACATACAGGTTTTTTTAATTCCTAATTAAACTTATATAAGATCTTCGGTATCAAACCAAAAACTTAATACTTAATTATTTTTTTAAAATTACATTCTAAAACTATTTTATTTATACTGATCATTTAACAAATTATATTTTAAAAATATGTTTAATTTTTTTAGATTATAATTCAAACCAGGTGTGGGTTCATAGATAATTAAATAAATTTGAAGCATCCTCAAATTTAAATCTCAAATTATACCTATGCATTCTTACTTACGAATATGTTTTTTTCACATTACGATGATACGTCCATGGACCAATGTACAAGTCATCAGTTTTTACACCTTTTTTAATTCCCTCTTCACCGTATTGATTATATAGAGCTCGGCGAAATGGGTCAGATAATACCTCATATGCTTCACACAACATAACTAAACAACAATTTTGAACTTGACTTTTTATTAATTTTCCAAATCTAAAAATCATGGTAAATAATATTAATGAAATTGTTGGAAAACTATAAATTAGCTAACTTGCATACGCTTTATGAATTTCATCTTTGGTACAATGTCTTTTTAAATTTAATATTGAATAGTAATTGATACCCATATTTTAATATAAGTTAGATATTAACTAAAAATTAAACAAAAAATGTATTTTTAATCAAATAACTGAATAACAGACAAGAGTTACTATAGTTATTTGTTGTTTTGTATTTGTACAGCTGCATAACTTGTACATGAAAATAATCTACAAGGCATTAATTTCTTTACAATTCAAATTCAAAGTTAAGAGTAACACTTGAACAATAAAACATTTAAAAATTTATCTCTGGTTAACTAATTCTAATTTTGAAATTCTTAGAAATTAGCGTACAGGAACCCATTCTTTGAATAATTCACCAACTTTCTTGCGCTCTGAAACAAAATAATTAAAAACAAAAAATAGTTAAGCTGCTGTTATGTCATTATTTTGTTACATATCAAAGTTAAATAGATAACTACTTTTATCAAATATTTTATCAACTTATCTTGTGATACAATTTCAAGCCTTAAGTATTAAAATTAAACATTCTATGAACTTTTATTTATTTTTATTTATTTATTTATTTATCTACTAAAACTAAAAGATAACTAGTTAAATATACAATAATGTATACATTTTTAAATTAAATTTTGATAAATGAATATTCAAATTTTTATGATAGTTGTTATTATAAGATGAGGAAATCAAATTTGTTTTTAAAATCTATATTATGTAACTAGACAATTAAAAATAATGATATAATCAATGTTTGAATGAAAATAGGTGTCTTTTAAGTATAAAAAGCAATCCATTTTGAATTATTCAAATATTATTTTAATACATCCTATCACCATGTAGCAAATTTCTTATTTTTTTGGGTTGAAATTTACTGAATATCTATCCAATAAAAGTGTGATCTAGATAGATAAATATTTAATTGTGTGAACTGATTTACAAACCTGGAGCTGGAAAATCTTCTGGGTGTAGCTGAATGTAATGTCTGTACATGGCATCTTTGTCGGCCAGATATGAAGTTCTATATTGCTTGTAATAATAAAGAGCAGTAGCACCAATAATTCCAGCACCTAGCTTTATGTGTATTCCTATAAAAAAAAATGATTTATTCAACGTAAGTACATAAAAAATTAACGTTTTAAATGACACAATGACAAAACTTACCAGAATAAAAAGGCCTTCTATTAATTGTATAGGTGTACCATACTGAACCCGCACCTAATACGAACCCCATGAAAGGAAACCATTTGTTTTCCAACCACGTTGTATGGAATTTTTCATAATCAGGTCCCGGTGTCAATAAATTTATTGGCGTTGGATCTACAGTACCTGCCACTTTATAATCGACAACGGGCTTCATTTTTAATTTTTTGAAAAAATAAAAATCTTGCAAAGCTAAAATCTTATATTTGACCTCTTATCAATGTTATCAAAGATTTTACCCGTACGACCGATTGACTGCCAGTATTACCACCACCACCATACACGTAATAACTTTAGTCGCGTCATAAAAACTGGCGGTATAGTTTGATATCTACTATAACAAATTAACAACTACTTAGTTAAGCATTTTAAATTTTTATTATTTTAATAACAAAAAAACTACTCAGTACTCCTCACAAATCTTAATACATCATTATTTTCAAAAAAAAAAAAATATCCATTATTTAATTTACAGAAAATGAGTAGGGGGAAATTAAAATGTATTCATTATTTGACTTTTCGATAAGTAAATACGACTGTGTTAAAAACTAAAGTTTAACGCTTAAAAGAGTTGTAAATTGTAATAGTCCTATAGTAAAATAACTACCTACCTGGAGTTTCATCTTTACATTTTATAGTGCGTATAATCTTATTCTGTGGTCTCATACTCTCATATCTTATGAAAAAAATATATTTATTTATCTATTTACAGCATTATAGCACTATATATTCTGGAGTTTAGATTGTTTTGTGACACGATAGTTATAGTATTAAAACAATACCTCTTTATGCCTTGTTACTTGTTAGTTGTATAAAATATTTATGTATTTTAAGGCAAATAATAAGTTATAGGTATTTCACAAAATATTAGTATTATTATTAACGGATGACCACCCCACAACCCGATACCCTCCTAAATTTGAGCCGAGTGAATCACCTAGTATAATATTATGAAAACTCAATAAATCATAGTGTTAGTATGTATTATAAAAGAAAACACTTTATTTGATCCTGAGCATGTATTTCTAGTTCCTGATGTACATATCTACTAGTTTTATTACAATGGCATCTTATTGTTTAGTACGTCTGAATTCATCTTTAAAAATAAAAAAATAATTCAATCATATCATGAAATTAAAGACTTTGTGAAAAGATAATTCTGAAAACATATCGCCCACATACATTGAGGTATTATATTAAAAATATTATTTTGATTAACTATTTCCTCTCAACTTTGGAAGACAGACATAATGTTACAATATCAATTTTGCCTCTTGACTCTTTTAGTACATATTTGAATACCTTATTTATCTCCATTTTCTGATTTTTAACTATTCTTTACCTATAATATAAGAAAATATTCATTTATAATTTAAATCATTGAATATTAAATAAATTACCGAAATACCAGACATTAGTTATGGTATGAAAAAAAAAAATTTTCTTTCTCTTAAGGATTTTGTTCAAATAAAATTATCAAAAATATATATATGGACCCATTTTATTTGGAATTTAATAAATAATAACAAAATATATAAACAAACAATAATATTAAATTTAAAAGAAAACATCCTCTATAACTCAATTTTTGTTATTTTTTTTTTATCATCAGATATTTCAGTTTCTTGTTCAATAGGTGGAATTGTATCTTTTTTTATATTTTCTTCAGAATATTCTTCTGTTTTATCTATGATTTGTGTTTCAAGTTGAGTATCAGTTACTATATTTTCTGTGTCATAGAGGGATTTTATGTTAAACATGCCATATTCATCCATTGGCCCATTAATTATTTCACATAGTGATGGTGATTCTATTGTTAAGATATATTTACATGTTTTAGGCTCTAACAAATAGAGTGCAACTGATTCTTCATTATATCGACCTTTGACACATTTATAGCGTACCTAAAAAAAATGAAGGGATTAAGATGATAGTTGAATAATTAAAAAATTTAATATTATTTACCTCAGTTTCTCGCTTATCACCAGTTTTTTCACAGACAGATCCTGAAGAGTAAAAATGAGAAATAACTTGTTTCTTGCCAAAAGAATCTAGCTTGGGTTTTTTCTCTGGATTTTGAGATAACCACTTAATATGTTCATCTATATTAAATGTTCCCAAAATAACAATTTCATCTGGTTTTCCTTTTTCTTTGTGCACTTGTCGAATGTATTTATTGTAACAAATTTCATATTTCCACCAACCAGAGCCCTATAATAAATATCCATTATTATTAAATACTAACCAATGTTTTGTTTTAAATTTTTTTTAACTTACTCCATATAAACATAAATCTCCATTTACATATTCTTCAATTTCATTATTTGGTGTTTTAGAGTGCATTAATAAAGAATCTTCTTTTGACAAATTTAATTCAGATTCTTTATTTGGATGTACTTTAACTTGTATTTTAGTTTCTCCATTCTTAAAAAATACACATAAAAAAAATACTATTTTTAATATTCAATTTTATAACTCATTTTCAAAGTGTAAAACAACCAATAAACCATTAATAAGAATAGAAAAACAAGATCAATTTAAAAAATAAAATTATACACCTTATCTATTGTAACAGCAATTATGTAATTGTCCTTTTTATTGAGAGGATCCTTTAAAAATAATAAAATAAAAATACTTTCAAAATAAAAATAATAAATAAACTTGCAACTACTAAGCTAACTGTATTAAGTGCATATTAAAAATAAAATAAAATAAACTTACAGTTAACATTTTTAATTGCTTTTTCAATTTAGAAGTATCAGATTGAAGGACTTTCAAGTTGTGGGGTTTACGCATTGAATCACCAACTGGAAGGCAATCAATATTTAATTCATCACTGTTTGGTGGCCTATTTAAATGTTTACAAATTAATTAAACTAATTCGCACAGAAACAAAAATTTTATGAAAATAATATAGAATATATCATTCAATTTTTAATTAATGAATACTAACTTGTACCAGGGATGTGTGCATAAAAAGGATGTTAAAATGATTACTTCATATTGGCACGTGGAAGTTTCTTTAACTGAAAACACGTTATGTTTACTTTGAGGATAACAAACATATAAAACATTGGTTTGTCTTGGTCGGCCACTAATGTCACAAATTGTGCCATCAGACATGCTCATTTCAAAATAGGGTAAATTTACACCATCAACTTTTCTTGTCTTTGTAGGTCCAGGATAATTTAAATTTGCTAATCTTTTTAGTTCTTCCTCTGTAAAAAAATAACTTAATTTAATGAAGTAGCTTATAACAATATTTAAGATTAGAGATAAGGTATGTTTACAGAAATG
Organism: Melanaphis sacchari; assembly: GCF_002803265.2. Taxonomy (NCBI): domain Eukaryota; kingdom Metazoa; phylum Arthropoda; class Insecta; order Hemiptera; family Aphididae; genus Melanaphis; species Melanaphis sacchari. The sequence continues at coordinate 7,443,524 of NW_020270976.1, forward strand.
ACCTATTATATAATTTTCTCATTAAATTGTTACAAAGTAAATAAATATTGTTTTTTACATTAGTTTACCTAATTTAAGACCATCAAAAATTTTCCATTTGCCCAAGAAGTACTCTTGCTCTTTTTGTGTCTTTCCTTCACGTTCATTATGATATTGTCGGACATGCCGCCCATGGCATACCTCATAAATCCAATATGTATCAACCTGTTAATAGAAAAAATTGCAATTAAAATTTTAAATAATGTTCATAGAATATATCTTACTCTATATGAACAAGCTTGTTTTGAAAATAATGGTGATAATAGCTCCAATGGGCTAGGTCCATTATAAGATGTGTCGGAATCTTTATTTACTTCATCCTGTTTCGGTAAAATACACCGATATGATTCACCAATAGCTGTCATTACATTTAACGAGTTTTCATCTTGTTCCTAATAAATAAACAATAAATTATTGTCATAAGCGTGTTTAGTCATTGACAGTGGCTTATGAATTTAAATTAACTTAAGATAAATGAATCAAAAATATAGGTATATCAATATATCATAACAGTTAAATGTTGTGGAGAGACTAGACTTCAATCAAGGAATAAGCAATATTTTTCTGTTTTTCAATAAGATAGAATTTATATCTATAATTTTTCTTTTTAATGACAATCATACATTACTAAAATATTAATTTAAAAAATAATTATTTCTATGTTATTTATTTTGGATAGATAAGTTTATTAATGTGAAAACTTACCTTTGCCAATCGGTCAGTGACATCTTTACCTGGCCAATTTATTTTGTACAGTATGGTATCATCGAATCCTTTAAACTCTTGCGAATAGCAAAAGTTTAATGAGAAAACAATGAGTAATTTCGAACAAATTTTATACGACGATATCATATTATAGTTCGAGATGAATAAGTCCAAATGACTATGGTTGGTAACAAATTCAAATGTAAGTTCAAACCATGTACTTCGCTGACGTACGATTTATATATTTCATCGCTATATAATATATTAATTTAGAAAACAGATGGCACATTGGCAAACACTAAAACTCAATAAGTATAAGAATTTGTTTAAACATTAAACAATATGCCAATTGCCAATATACACTCGAAATTTGACCAACGACACAACATAATATATATACACATGAGTAGGTAACAACATTATAGTGATAACGACGAGTTTCATTATTCATAAATTTCAAATAATTTGTTAATCACGATTAAAGATAGTACTATCATAAATCGCGGAGTAGACTCAGAGTCGATTATATTCAATATTCATAAATCCATTTTGCATAAAATGATTAAATATTAAATTAATTTGGGACTAAAATACCTTTTTTAGAAACTATTTTTCCGGAATCTCCCCAATTGTGACGTAGCCAGACATTTTTTAGGGGCGAAGGCGTATTACATTTTGTTTCTAGTTTATGTCAACTCTTGAGTCTAAAATAGATACTTATCTAATTAATATCACCTATTGCATTATGACCTGCCCCTCGTTCATAAACATTAAATAGGTACGTGTACTTTTTTCTTTTGACAACTCTGTTACTTTGTTAGCAATTACCGGAAAAAAAAAAAAAATGTTAAAATCACCATAAAACGTATATTGTAATTTTTTTATGTTAGTATATCTTATAAATAAAATTTCAATAAAACCAATGTTGTTTGATACACGAATCATTCAGTATTAAAAATATTGGAAACTCCATCATAATATGTTGCCAAATGTAAATCAAAATATCAACTTACAATGAAACTAGACACGTTATTATTTATTACTAGGTATTATTTATTTTAAAATGTTTTTACGATCGCGTAGCGGGTACTAAATAGACTTATGGTACGATTATACGTTGTAATGGGTACATTTATGACATTATTAATTAATTATTTATTTTTGGCATCATTTTTACAATAAATTGTATTCTGTACTATAAATTACTAAATACATTATTTTACTGTAATTGCACCCAGATAAAATGTTAATTTTACGTGATCATGAAACATAAAATAAACACTATTAAATAAGCCAGTATACACAGATATTTTTTATGTGTAAAGGAAATATTAAATAAAAAAGTTATAAACATTTAAAAATTGTTTGACCATTTTTTTTATTTACAGTAAATACCAATGAAATCCAATTTTCTATTAAAAATCATCTTCAAAGTATTTTTATTTTTTGTTAAATGTATTAAGATTTTTAAAAATGTGATTATTATTATATTGTAATTAAAAACCGTTACTGTATCAATTCTATTTGATTCAATTAATATCGAAAAATACAATCAAATAATAATTACCTACCTACTTAAATGTTATAGAAATAATATGACAGAAATAGCTGAAATAAGACTATGGAAAAAATATATTTTTTATTTATTTTCTACTATTATGCCCACCTATAGAATAATATATCATAAGATAAAGCTTGTATAATCATATAGTTACTTCTTAAGAAAGGATATATTATATTAATTTTATTTTAATTTCACTGAATAGTTAACAATTTCCAATTACGAGTATGTCACACCGTATTTAATGAATATGATCTTTTTTGAAAAAAAATAATTCATCCAACTATATTAAATAATATTAAAATCAACTAATATCAATGCAGATACCTTTATGTGTAATACAATTTACATAGTATTATATTATGTATTAAAAGGTTAACAACCGACAGATTGTCTCCAGCCTCCGCTCAGGATCAGTTTTTGACGTTTTTGTATTTAATGATTTATCATTAAATTCAAAATTAACTCATTCACCAAATTAATATCTATGTCTCGATTACGAGGTTAAACTAGATACCTATTACTTATACAGCAGAGTAACTTTTCGGTTTTTCTATTAAATTTTGTAATTTGTTTGATTAATTTTTACGACGGTTTAGATTAAGAAAACGTCGTACTCGACGTATTCGCATGTGTTGTAAATTCGTTTGTGTTATAATCAACATTCTGATTGTTACTATGGAATGCAGTTTATTAAAATTTTAGTTAATGTTAGAGAAATATCACACATAAAAGTAAAATTCGCTCCAATAATCAATATAGATTGTAAAAAACGCAGAAAAAACTTGTTTCGTAAATTTACTATGTGACGACTGACTAGGTATCAAGCACTTGTTCATACGGCGATATCCTTTTAAAAAATTCTGTATTTAGTAGTAATCTCCAATTTTCTATTAATCATAAAGGTATCAAGGTGTAAGGTATATTGATGAGCACACCCCAAATTAAAATTTAAGAAACAAGTATAATAATTAAATTAATTATTCAAAATAACATAGGAATAGTGTTAATAATGAAATATTATGATTTTTTTTTTTTTGTATAATGTTAAATAAATAAATCATAACACAACAGTAAATTATGATTGATAATTTATTTTTTAAATAATTTACTCTGTTTACCCAGGTCGTTTATTTCCAGCCATAATTGTCAAGACGTAACTAAATTTACTAAAAATCTAGGTACCCAAAAAACCATAGTTAATTAATTTTATCCAAATCAATAAGATTTGAATAAAATATGTTAAGTTGATCTTTAATGCCATAACCATATTAAACACTAAACAGCTGATAGTTTAAAGTAGGTATTTAAAATCATGTTTAAATAATATTATTCATCTAATATAATTTTTAAAATTTGTTTTTTGATAAATGACAATAACAATTATTATAATATAAATTAATCTTAATACATAAATATATATATTATAATATATAAATATGAATTTAATATAAAAAAATAAAGTAATTACATATTATGCTATAAATAAAATTAGTTTAATTCTTGTCCCAATAATGATAGCTGTTCTAAGAATTCTGGTGCATTGTTCACAACAGTTGATCCATATACAATTTTTAATTGTGGTAAACCAGGTGACACAGTTTTATTTTTTACATACTCCAATAAATTTTGGTATTCGATATAATTGCCTCCTCCAACTACAAACACTATAACCTCACTAAAATTATTTTTTGACTTAAATCCGTCAGAATTACGTAGCTGTTTTGGATCGAAACAACGAAATTCATCTGATGTACCAGATGACTGTTTATTTTCTAATAATTCATCAACAATTCTAGTTACAGGAAACGTGTGTCTTTTAACTACTAAATTTTTTACTCCTTCCATAACAAATGAAGAAGTATGAGAAAGTAATTTTTCAAACATATTAACAGATTTAGTACCACCTCCATACTGATTTGGTGTTGCTGTGATATTAGAAAACATTTTCCATCTTTTAATGTATTTAAGTGGGCTAAGATCACAACCCTGTTTCTCTAAAGCCGATGAATACATATCTATGTCTGAATCTGATATGGAATGTGTATAGATATAATAAATTATAAATAATCTCATTTTGTCTTCAGGAGTTCCCGCTTCTGAATCATTTATGATATCCAATATTTGTTTATCTAAAGATGCTTGGCTCATTACTTTTTCCTCAAATTCAAATAGTAAATCTAAACGTCGCGATTTAATCACAGATAAAATGCTAGTAGCTAAATCTGTATGCATGTCTATTAATCTTTTTTTTTCTAATAATTGTGGTAATGAGTTAACAGCGGATGTCAGTTTCGCAGTATTATCACTCATCATGGCTAAAGCTACATCACTTTCGCCATCTAAACCCATAGATTCTTTTAACTGTTTGACTTCTTCTTCAGAGTTTTTTAAATGTTCTAGTTCAGATTGAATTGATTCTGCTACTGTGGGGAATGGACTTCCTTTGTGAGTTATCCAAAAAGAATCTTTTGGATCTAAATCAAAAGTTTTAGGTTTCTTTTGCTCTTGAGCTACTGTAACCCTATTTAAATTTAGTTTTAATACATCATGTACTAATGCTTGATAAGTCCATGTGTGATGTAGAGGTGTTGCCATATCAATATTACGGTCAAGTACAACTAATAGGGGTCGTTGAAAATTATAAATTCCAGAGTTCTCAGATGAGAATAAACTATTTCTAGTGTCTCTTAAATTTTCTCTTAATTTTTTATCTAATTTTTCAGCTACCATTTCTGCAGCATTACCACGAGCACTACGAATAATAGGTAATGTTCCAAGTGTTACAAAAACTGAATACAAACCATCAACAGTGTTATCCATCATCACTTCTACATCAGTATCTTTTGCATCAGCACGGTTCAATGCATAATATGATACTGCTTGAGCATTTTGATTGCTTAATATAAATAATTCATCTTCCAAAGAAATAAAATTTAAATATTGGTCATAAATTTTATGAACATGACTAACATTTTCAGTTTGTAATGCTGAACTAGCCAAATCCTCAAGTTTTTGACGACAAATAGCTGAGATAAAGTTTAAATAATATTTTTCATACACATTATTTTGAAAGTCTTGAGCTATTCTGTCGAGATTATCTTGATCTGGCATACAAAAATAAATAGCTGCTACATCAGGAATAGGGTCTCGTTCAGAATGAATACTTAAGTGCAATGTTACACCACATTCTCGTAATTCTTTGATTGGAATTAATGGTGATAGAATGTCTTGGCCACGGCGATCATATATAAGTACTTTCCATACAGGTTCTGAGCCATTATCTTTATATTCGGGACTATTTAAGTTGAGCATTTGCTTCAACGCAGCAATTTGTTTATCCCGAATTGAAGACATCATAATTTGTTTTTTTATTGAATCGTTGGTGTTTTATTATGTAAGAATTTATTCAAGAAATATTGATATCATTACTAAAATTTCTTTAGACTTATAAAATGATCTTGCAATCTTGATACAACTATACATGCATATTAATTTTTAAAACTGGATATAACACCTAAAACAATACAAAAAACAGTTAATTAAGATTAATATGTGAGAAAAATAGTTTTTGTGTTGAAGTACAACCAACACTAGTCTAAGCCAATATAAAAGTATATCAGTATTTTATAAAATTGTAAAGCTTTTAATTAATTTTCCTACTTTAAACTAATATTTAGATGTTTAAATTATTGTTTTGACATAAAATCCTTACTAGTTATTATACGATAAAAATGGTACAAACATATTCTAATTTTGAACAAATTCATGGACAGTTGACATTTTTGAAGTGAAAAGAAACTACTTTCAAAAATGTATATAAATATTATTGCTATAGCGGTATGATTATATTTTTAAAATAATAAAATAATAAATAGGAAATAGTAAATAAAAAAAATAATTTAACTCAACCTGGTTTATTTTGTATAACTTATGATTTAGCTATATTATTAGTAAAATTTTATTAAATGCAGGGTTTAAGGAAATACCCAAGAAAGAGGGACAATAAATAAAATTAAAAATAACACATATTTAATACAATGCCCAGTGTTCTAAAGTTTTGCAGGGGGGCAGTAAAACATGCTTTTTTATATGAAACCATTGAAATCATTACTACCATAACAGTAGTGATGTATGTACATCAACTTTTTAAATTACTGCTATAGCAGTAGTTGTACACAAATGTGTTAACCTGAACCTACAGTTCTTCAAAAACTTAACATTTTTGATTGATTTTCAAAATTATTTAATAACTACTCAAGACATTTAAACACTATATAGTTAATAATACAAGTAAACAATTAATAAACAGGTTGCTACTATTTAAGTTAGAGGAATATAATAAAAATACAATTGATATATAATTATATAAGCTATGTAGAAATTTTATTTACTGCATAGATGTTTATGATTCACTATGAATGCCATAATCATTTCAACAACATAATATTTTATTGAAATCTTAATAGAATTTAAAATTTAATACATATATTATAATACACTTACTTTTAGGTAAATCCAAATGTTTGATACCAAAAATAAATTTTAACACTTAAAACAACATATTTTTGTTAATTTTTAAATTAATAAATTCAGTAAAAACATGAAATGTAATGGTTTATAATTTTAAAATACTTAAATGAACACTTTAATGTTTTAAGTTTTTATAATAACAATTAAAAATAAAAAATAAAATACCTTTTTACTATTATCAATTCAATTTGTTATCAATGTAGTGTTGTCAGTTACCACGTCAATCTGGTATTTAAAGGAGTACCCGGTAACAAAACGGCGTGATCGTCTGTCATAACCACAAAATAAATTCTAACATTCTTTTCTTGTTTCATGTAAATAAAGAATTTTTTGTACGTAAAATTCTATAAGGAATATTTTACTAATTTTAATTATTAAATTAACTTATATTGCAGTAATTTAATTATTTTGATTATTATAATGGCGTTAAATTTAAAAGTTAAAGTGCACCCTGTTGTGTTGTTTCAAATTGTGGATGCGTATGAACGTAGAAATATTGATGCACATCGAGTAATTGGAACATTGATGGGTAAGTACATTAAATAAACGAAATACAAAATATTCTGGCCTATCGTAATTAATTTCTTTTATTCTAGGTACGGTCGACAAAGGTGTAGTTGAAGTGACCAATTCTTTTGGTGTCCCTCATAAAGAATATGAAGACACTGTTAGTACATTCCCCTAAATTTTCTTTTGATAGTTAAACTTGTAATCTTTTATTTGTTTTAAGGTGGAAGCCGATATTGTGTATGCAGCGGATATGTTTAAAATGAATCAAAAAGTTAATAGATCTGAACAAATTGTTGGATGGTGGGCTACTGGTAATGAAGTAACTACACATTCATCAACTATACACGAATACTACTTGATGGAATGTAACAATCCAGTACACATAACTTTGGATACAACATTGAAAAACGATAACATGGGATTAAAAGCATACATCAGGTAAGCTATTAGTTTTAGTATTAATAAAAAAGTACATCAACTATAACTGCAATTCTGCTGGCAAGTGTGACTGATGTGTTAAATTTAATTTCTGAACCTATTTTGTTTTTATTTGTTTCTATTTATTTTGTGTGATTATTTACATACCTTTATTTAATTTATAATGTTTTATTACAGCACACAAATTGGTGTTCCCGGAGGAAAAACTGGAAATATGTTTATTAATGTACCAATTGAAGTTACATGTTATCAACCTGAAACAGTTGGATGTATGTCAATATTTATATACATTTATCTTATTTTTTTTAAATTTTTTAACTGAGAATTTTTGTAATTTAATAATGGCATTATAAATACTGATATAAATTATTAGGACAGTATTTTATAAATTTAGAAGTATTATCTTACTGAAGTTACCTCAGAATTAATAAAAATCCAGAATTACACTTTTATTGTTTAAGTTTATTGGCAATATTGCATTGTTTTGTTATAATTTTAATTTTAGTTATTTATTTGTGCTTTTTTTTTTTAGTAAGTTTGTGCCAGAAAACTGTAGCTGTTGGACAAAAATGTCAAGAACCAATCCCTGAGCTGGTACAAATAGAAGAAGCATCGTCAAAAATCTCTGATCTTTTAGAGGTAGTTTTATCATACATTGATAAGGTGTTAGCATCAAGTGACTGTAATGCAGCTGACAACAGTCATATCGGTCGTATATTACTTGATCTTATGCATAGTGTACCTCATGTGACACCTGAACGATTTGAAGAAATGTTTAATTCTAATGTTAAGGTAATTATTTGTATTCTTTGTTTAACCTTATTTTAATAGATCTAATAATAATATGTACATATTTTTTTTAGGATTTGTTGATGGTTATTACTTTATCTCAATTGACCAAGACCCAATTAGAACTCAACGAAAAACTCACATTACTCAGTTTGTCATAAATGCACCAAATATAATACTACAACAGTCCGAAAAAAAAAATTTATAATTTTTAATCATTCATAAGTTAATCAATTTATGCAGTAGCAATTTATTTAAGGTTTTAAGTGTATAACAATAATTGATAATTTATCTTATTCTTAAAACAATAAATATGGAATTGAAAACCTTTATTAATTCAATTTATCATTATAATTCTTTTTTGGTATTTTAGTAGTATTTAACACTAAATATTTTTGAAATTACAATAGCTCTTATTGTAATGATACCCTCATGCTAATCAGTAATTATACAGCCAATGTAAATTATTTTAAAACGTAGAGGTTCAAAGTTAAATGAAGAGTGAAAACGCCCAGGGAGGATAGAATTCATTAGGAGTAGTATAGGAGTCCATCAATCATATTCAAAACGAGAAAGAATTAACTTTGATGGTTTGTTTATTGAGATGTGGCTTGGTGGCAGTGAGAGTGACTATGGAAATAAATATTGGTTCTAACATAAATAATAATGTATAATTAACAGAAGAAAAAAAATGCCTCTTGTTTTGTGCCTTACCGGTATCAACAGTTTGCAACAGCCATGCAGCAGTGTCATAAGTATTTTGTCAGTAGCAGCTCATGATATAGATGAAGGAATGATCACATTTGCTTTTAAAATTAAAGAAAATAAAACAATTCTTTTTATGATTATATTAATAGAATAATAGTTTTTATAAAAACTACAACTTTTGACTAGTATTGATTCATATATTTTATTTTGTCGTGTACTAACATTGAATTGTTTTCCTGAGATCCAGAAGCGTATAGGCATGTATACAAATACGTATAGTTTTTGGCCAAAAAAATATCTTCGACTGAACTATTCTAAATATGTACTATATAGTGATGTATAACTGTGTGCGTGCGAGTATGTTTAAACTGCTATCGTGTATGCACATTTTGGATGACTGGCATGTTGTCCGTTGGGTAAAACATTACTATAGTAGGTAAATTATTTTAAAATTAACTTTGCACACAACACGTTATTGTCGGTTGCTATTGTTGATTAATAATTTTAAATTTAATAATAAATTATTTCTATACTAATATAATTGTATAAATTATAATACAGTTTACGATGTATTATAGATTTGAAGAACAAAATGTAATAAAAAATTCCCAGTTGATTATTTACAGAAACTTACAGAATCCTTTCTTTACAAAAGAATGTTACATAGGTAATATTTTATTATATTTAATTTGTTATACCTATGATTTAGAGTATCATAAGTTGCATCCCTACAACCAGCAACCATTAGCCATAACTGCATTTTGTCATAAAAAGAATATTAAAATTACAATGGTCATTAAATTAAAAGGATGAAAAGTGTATTAAGTATATAAATCATGCATAATAAATATATATTAATACAAATCTTTAAATTTTGACTAAGTTGGATATTCACATATTTAAAAAACAATTATATTAATTTCTTGTGATTCAAAAACAACAGTAGATAAATAAAATATTTTTTATGCATGTTTTAATTAAAAAAATATTGGTTTTTTTTTGTAATTTGTAGAAATTTAAAATTATTGATTTTTTTCGATAAATATTGACTAAAATTTTTCATTTGGTCAAAAAGTTTGAAAAATTGAATACAAAGTTTTTTATAAGTAGTTTTTACTGTAATCAAAAAATTTTAAATAGATATTATATTATCTAATATTTTGTAATTAACACAAATACAGCACAATTATATTACCCTGAAAATAATCTATGTTATATAAGTAGTTTAGTTTTATATGTAAAAATACTCGTATTGGTTAAAGCCAAGTGTTTTTTTTTTAAATTTAGAATTTGTATTGCTTAATTATAATAATAATAATAATAAAAAAAAAATGTGTGCATATAAAACTATATGCATGTATTATATATTTTTTTAACACAAACTAAATTTTTATTTCAACTCTAATTCAACATCCATTGCAATACACCACTTATGTCTTATTGTCATATCAGGTTACAGATATTTTAAAGAGCTAATAAACTTATAACAAACATAAATATAGGCAACATAAATTTATAGAAAAAAAAAAATAAAAATACGTCATAGGAAAAAAAAATTACATATTTTGGTTAAATTACATTTTTACCCGTACTTTAATTCTAACAACCAAAAATGCTATAATTGTATTATTATTTATTATTATAATTATTATATTATGAGTAGTATTTTATAATAAGTTTAATAAATTGCTTAAATGAAAGATAGTCAACATTACACAACTATATTAGTAAGTTGGTGTTAGAACACGTAAAAAGCTCTTTAAAAACCACTTCTATAACAATGTTTGAGTTATTATTATATAGTCAAATTACTCAACAAGTATTGCATAGTTACGGAAAAATGGGTCAACGAGGCATTTTAATAATTATTTATAATTCATTATGCAGACAATCATAGAAGGTTGTGTGAGTCACGAGTACCTATTAAATTACATCTAAAAATAATATTTAATATGTATTCTGCTTTTTGAATTAACATATTAAATTTTTGGTAACTTTGGTCTAACAACTAAAGGGTTGTTCTTTTCAATAGAGTTGCGACCATTCTTTTGATAATCATAGGAGCAATTGTGCGATTCTGAGTACCTAAAATGTAATATAAATAAAATAAGTTAATTAAGAACTTAAATTTAAAAAAAAAAACAAACAAATGAAACATAATATAATTAATTTATACTTAAAAATAAATAATTATTTTTTTTGCTCCAAAAATTAACATTTTGAATTAGAATAAGTATAAATTAGATTTATTTTCTAATGTTAATTGTACAAATTAAACTTATTTATAACTTACCTATGTACTGGACAAAAAATAAGTCCACATCGACATGTATACTGAGCACTAATAGTTAGTTTTTTATTGCACTGAGCGCATCGTTTTTTCTTTTTTTCTACCACTTGATCAGGTATAGCCTGATTCAGATCTTCAGGTACAATAGCTGGAGATTTTTTTTCCATTCTATTACTTTCTGATTCCATAGGTTCTTCATCATCAAGTTGAATAGGCATGTCTGATCTATTTAGTATCCTATGTATAGCTCCCAATCCTGTATTATTGGATAAGGACATGGCAGTCATTTGTTCAGTCGGTGACGCTTGTCTAGAAACATTTATGTGGATATTATGGGATAACACCAACGATGAACTACTAGGACGCCTAGACCAATCTGTGCTGGATACATCAATGTCAGTACCAGATTCTGAAATACTAAAAATCAAAACATATTTTAATGATATTTTTATAGCTTATAAATAGAGCGCAAATTTCTATGTAATTGCATATTTTTTCCTTTTTACTTTTTTTAGATTGTTGTCAGTTATCTTCACAAATCATAACAATTTGAATCTGATGGGGAATTTTTTTTCATATTTCTGCATAGTTTTGCATATTTTACAAAATTCAAAATATATTGCATATTGAAACAAAATTTTTTTTATATATATAGTTTATTTAAGTAATTAATTATTGTAAGTTGTAAATTTTATATAAATAAAAATAATTTTCTTACATATTTGTTGCATATTATTATGATTTTTACTGTATATTATATGGCATATTTTGATACTTTTTAGTGCATAAAAATCTGTGCTCTACTTATAAATAATAAATATTGTAGTAATTTTAATCAATTGTATCATTTTATCAATAACAATACAATACTTAATAATTCAGCCTAAAATTTTAAACTATAGTTTTTAAATTTTTTTAATTTATTCCATTATTCTACATTAATATCAAATCTTTACAAAATAAATTATAAGTTTAAAGTGCTTTAATGTTTTATGTCATACATTTAATAGTGTACATTAAAATATTAAATTACCTGTCAATACTTGAAGTACTACCACTATGTCTAGGTTCATTCATGATATGGCAAAGTTGTCTAGTTGAAGTTGATTTTGCATTTTTTTCCGAGCATGTAGTACTTGCGATAGTTGGTAAAACTGGTATTCTTGAGAATTCAGCACTACGAACATATTTCCCCAAAACAGGAGTTGATTGAACAATAGGTAATCTCCATGTGTGTAGCTTGCTACTATCTTTTTCAGTCTTCATTTGTGATTTTTCTGGTGCTGAAGCTGATTTACGATGTTCAGGTTTTGTTCTTTTTAACTGGAAAATTTTATAATTTAAAAAAAAAAAAGAATTTAATATTGTTTGATATAATATACATTCAAATAAATTAAGTTTCAACAATAATATATTTAATTACTAGGTAAAATATTATTGAGGTCAGTTTATATATTTTATTTCAAAATTTAACTATAAGTTAACATAAGTAAATTAAATTATTCCTTTTAGAGTAAAAGTTATTTCATCAGATGGACAATAACTTACCATGTAATTAAGCCATGAGATTAGGTGAATAGTCACAAATAAGTAGAGCGTGAAAAAATCATTCAAGTAACTTTCCCTTAACTCTCATAAAAACTAACAATGAATATTATACTATTTCATATAACATTGATGAAAATAATTAATATAAGAGTAAATTATAAACCATGTACATATGCAAATTAAAAAATAGGATCATTAACATAATCAAATCTATCAAAAAATTGGTTTTGTGTAAATATTCTTGTTTTTTTTGTAAATTTTTTTTTTCTTCTAACTATTTAGAACAGTATTGAGAAATTATTATTTTTGCTTCGTAGCATCTTATACTAAAAACAATTTTTTATCAGAAAAATTCTTTAGCGTTGAAGATTGAAAAATACTTTCTATTGTTATGTTTCTTTAAATAACCATACACACACACACACACACACACACACACACACACACACACACACACACCACTGTAAAACCAATGCATTCATTACTCTGTTCAGATTAAAGAGAAGTTTACTAAATATCTACAGCAGCATGAGGTGATTCAAAATTTATGTTGCTGTCAACTTTTTTATATAAATATTCATAATAGAGAAACATGTTTAAATGAAAGTTTTGTTTCTATAAATATTTATAATTATAAGTAATTTTAATATTTTTCTATAATATTTTAGGTGGGATCTTGTGGGATAACTTAGAAAATTCATATGGACATATGGGTAACCAATATTTTTGTTTTTCGCAATTCTAATGTGAAGAATTTTTTTCAAAATACTTTGATACTTAAAAATTGATAATCACATGAGTAATTTATGAGTTTTTATGAAAGTGTGGTGAAGTGATACCACACAAAATATTAGTCTACTACTCACTCACTTAAACTTTAAATACTTTCGACTCAAAATATTTGTTTAAATATCAATTTTTATGAATCAAAATGCTTTTAAAACAATGTTTTATATTATGGTTGAAAAAAGTAAATGTTTCCATTTGAATTTGTTAAACTGATTCCCAAAACCCCTCTAAAATATTGTAAAAAATATAAAAATTTTTATCATTTTAAATATTTATAACTAAAAAAGATTTCATATTAAATTTTTTTCTCTATTATGAATATTTTATACTTATATGATAAAATGTATGTAATGTAAATTTTATAAACTATGCTGAAACTGTATAATTAAGAAAGTAAAGAGTATATTTTTATTTACTTATTTAGTACTAAGTCTAAAAAATAATAAAATTTCAATAGTCAGATATAAATGTACAATTTATTTATAAAAATGTATACTACCAACAGTAATTAGATCTACCATAAATAATTAAAATTAATATTATTTAACCAAACAAAAATAAAAACAACTAAACAAAATGGGTATCAGGAATTCACTTTGTCTTTATACAAATTGTGTGGAAGAAATTGATTATATTGTTTCTACACAATACATTGTTTAGATACCTTAATAAAGTTTATAAAAATATAAGTAAAAACAAACAAATAATAAATATAATATATTTAGTGGGTTTTAACTTAAAATGTTCTCAAGTGTGAGATATTTATAAAATACTGGTTGATACTGTATGGTGTTGTCTGTGACAAATCAAATAATGCCAGCAAAATTGAATCAGTCTTTAATTCCATTAAATGAAAACTACACATTCTTAATACTCAATTGAATTGTATTAACCAAAAATAAAATGTAGGCTTAAGATTATATAAAATTATAATGGCTATTACAGAGTATGTATACCAAGTTAAAAAAATTTTGCTATAAAATAATATTATCTATTTTTACATTTTATAACCCTTTAAGGAATGAATTTAGGAAAATTCTTTCTAAGTGGGTTTTTATAGTCTTTATCACAAAATCAAACAACTGATCTAATGTCATATTAATAGCTTCAATGGTTATGGCTTGACAATGATGAATCAGTGAGTAAGGACATGTTATTTTATGTATAAAAAATTGATTGATAATATTCAAATATTGAGTTTAAACTTAAAAATTATCAGTAGACCACATATTGGGCGCTAAAAGTGTAAATGTATTGGATAATAAATTAATATTAATAAATGATGTAATCAAAGGCAATACACGACAACAATAAGTATTAAATAAAATTAAGCTTACTTTAGATTTTGATGAAATAGAAAGATTTTCTAAATTATGTTTCAATAGCATCATCTTAAGATATGTCGTATTATTTTCAACGGATGGCTTAGATTTTTTCTTTTTTGGTAATTCTACAGTAGATATTTTTCTAGACACATTTTTTCACATATATTATACTATTAAAATTAAATCAGAAATATTTTAAAACTTACTTAGAGGATTCCTTTAAGTTTGTTAAAGAACCATCACTATTTTCAATTACACGAAGCAAATTAATAACTTCGCCTTCACGAAATATTAAGACTGCAAGCTTACTACCTGGAGGTGCATCTTCTAATATTTCTTTTCTGTAAGATTAACAATAACAGTTATGTAAGATAACATTATATAAGAGATATTATATTATGATATAATTAATACTATGGCTTAAAATTCAGAGAACTGAAAGTCAATAATCATTTTTCTAACATTACTGTATAGATTTTTGTTATGACTATAGAAAATCTGTAAAAAAAATAATAACTTCTTCAATTACCAACTACATTTGATATTCGATCATTAAGCAGATTTAAAAAATATAAAATCATTCTTTCTACCCAGGTATTCAAAGAAAGCAAATCAAAAAATAATCATTATAATAAGTCTGAAACATAACTCTTTTCACTTAAAGTCTAAAATTGTTGCATAATTGGTATATGACTAATAGTAATTAAAATTAGTCATGATAACACTATAATTTGATGTGTTTATGAAAATCTATTCTGAATTAGAATGTACAAAATATGAAAAAATTATCTAATCATTTATATCAGAAGCTTATGCATTATAAAAATACCAACAGTTCTATTTTATGGGAAATTTAACTTAAAAACTTGGAAAAAAAAATCTTTATTAATATCACATATTAAATAAAGAAATAGTTTACTAATTTAACTCGTGTTTAGTACCTACAAATGTAATATATAACTATTTTTTGTTTATCAATTTCTGTTGATTATATAAAAGATAAATTAAAAATACTTAAGAAAATAATAATTGTAGATATATAGGTAATGTAATACACTATTACATATAAAGTAAATATTTGGTTGAACTTAAATTTATAACTTACTTATTTAGATTAACCAATTGTCGAATAGTTTCATTGTCCAAGGGCAGCATTCTGCGACTTGTGCCAATAGGTCCACCTTGTAAGGACAATACCAATCGCAATGTTGATCCATCATGAAGATTATTATTAGCTATGGTTGTATGGTCAGATAATATTTTTTCGCCTAGGAGCAAATGTTGCTGGTTGACTGGTATACCTAAAGAATAATTATCAAAATATTGAATATCAGAAAACAAATTAATAGAAATTTAATTATAATACAAACCTTCAACACGTTGTATTCGAGACTTCAATGAACTTATATAGTCAGTTGGGCATACAGTAATTTCAAATGTTGTACCCGTTAGTGTTTCTATAGTAAGAGATATAGGTGAATCATCCAATTGTTCATTGTCAGGATTTGATCTCCATCTTTGTTTGCGTGACATACCTAAGTGAATTTACTAGGTATATTGTTGTACTATTGGTGTTGTCTAAACATTTTATTATTTCGATTAAAACAACAATACCTGGAAAAATGAAATTTATACTAATGATGACATCATTCCCAGTTGCCATAAATGGTGCAACAAAGTTCAATAGCTATTGAATTGAGATTATAATTTATAACATATATATTATATAACATGCCTTTATTATAAACGGTGAGATAGTGTGTGACCTTAGGCCTCAAAGCCAAATACAATAATAATACGCATTTTATATTTTGACTGAGCATTTCATTGCACTTGAACGACAGCTAGGTAAATACTTACTTTGTCCAAAACGATGTCTATAATGGCAAATGTTCGAAGTAATCACTCTTGAAATCCACTACCTACAATCAGCTCGATAATTGTTGTAAATTCGTCGGCTCTCCCAGGTGATGAGCAACGAGCGTCTTAGAACAACAAAGAGATAATACTATAGGTAGTGGATGTTAATGACAGTGATTTTGAAGGCGCATAGCGTGAAATGTGAACGACTCAAATGCGGAAATGGTAGCTATTTCGCCGTTGGTGATGGTGGTGGGTCAGTAGGTGATCGAACTAATGATAATAGACTTTTTCTTTATTATTATTATTATTATTATTATTATTATTATATTGTCGAATTTGAACACACTGTGCGAGGCGGATAGTGAATAATAATAAAAAAAATAACAAATGATTAATCCACCGACAAGGACGTTGCGCGCTCGTGCGCCGAAGTGTACGCGCGTCACGAAAAAAGAGAAGACGGCGACGACGACGACGACGCGAGGACAGGGTGTCGAAGTTGGAAAGGTGTGTGCCCGGTGCCGTGTGGGGGACCCCAGAACGGAAGTGTTGAGGACTGTGCCGACTGTGGACTGAGTAGACGGAGACGGGAGAGATAATAAATTATGGCAAAATAAAAATAATAATAATAATACGACGATGACCGACGGCACACGACCACATTACCGTGGGAATTACAAATTCACGACACCTCGTCACCTCCTTACTATCAATTTTTAATTTCCCTCTCGACGCCCGTCGGCCACGACTCCCTCCAAAATCTAAGGCTCTAGCGTACACCTATACAGCATACAATGTACATAATATTGTATACATTTTTCATTAATATATTATATTTATCATAATTTATCTATAATTCTCAACAGAGTCGCGATTTTTATTAAAACCTTACTTGCTTTACTAGCGGACCACCAGTCGATAACAGGACACAGATAAAATAGCTATCGTCATGTCAAATGTCTATTTTTAATACATAATATAATATAGCTAAGGTTTATGATGTATTGTCACGTTTAAGGTGTTTGTTTCTATCATGACGAAATGGATACACTTTGTTTAACGTTTTGTTAATCGTTATTTATTAAATAAATAATAAATATTAAATGCGTCGTGCACCGGCTCGGTCATAATATACAAAGGTCGAGTAGTCGTCGAGAAATAATTTTCATATTACCGTATGTAGCGACACTGGTTTGCCAATTCGCGCCATTCACCTTAATCAATTCGTCAGAACGTTGGATCTTCCTTTTTAATTTTTAAGCAAACCGGCCGCTAAATTGCAGAATGCAGACTTGACAACTTTGTATGGACTATGGAGGTGGACGAGAGATGATGTTACTTATATCGATTATTGGGTATATACTTCAAAGCGTTTAGCGATTCACGAGAATTTTAAATTTGTTTTGATCGTAATCGAATCGTGATTTAACTTATTCTTTTATGAACACCTATCTTCTGACAATGCTGTTTTGTTTTTCGTATTAGTTTTAATAGTTTTTACACGTTTTTGGAAAATATCGAAAATAATACAATATGATTGTTTTTTGATGAAAACTTACTTTTACAAATAATTATGGTTTTGTGCTTAACTTTTTGTTTAGACGTGATTTAGATTTAATTTTTTTTTTCTTTAATTGTTATTAGTGATTTTGTATTGTATTTTTGCATTCGACAAGTATTTTACTATTTTTTATTAGTACGTCAAGTGTTAAATATTTATTCTTCCGTATTTTTCTATTAATTAATCATTACAATGGAAAACATCGCATCAACTTCCCAAAATGGCGATGATTCAAGAGTTGCAATCAAAAAACGCAAAGTTGATCACAAAGTCGAAGGTTCGATTGTTAAAGTGGTACTTAAGAATTTCATGTAAGTTGGTTTTTACATCCATAAAACCCATAAAAATGATAATTTAGTTATGATTTTATGAACTATTGAATTTATCTTAGTTGTAAATTATCAGAAACTTAAAATATCATTTTTTATGTAGATATACATATTTATTTTAGATTTTTATTATATAAATTATTAGTAATAGTCTCGTGTAGATTCAATTTTTTGCTAGTATCTTCTTATCCTTATTTAATTTAACTATAAATTATATAATAATACAATTTTATTGTAGGCATCAAGTTGATTTCTAAAATTACTCATAATTTACTATTTACCGCTTAACTACATGTAATTCAATTCCATTGTTTCATGTCTACCTAATACAAATTAACAGTTATTTTACACACATTTCTATATTATTTACAAGTAATATAGAAGTAATTCTTTTATTTAGTATTAAAAGATTTCAAAATTGTTAATTGTTGTAATGTAGGTATTTATGTAATTTGACTTGGTTTCTATTATGTTTAGTTAAGAGTTGTACTATTATATAAGTACTTAATATCCATTTCCAACAAATATATGAATTTTTTTTTTGAAGAACTCTAAAGTATTTTTTTTAAGTTATTATCTAATTAGTCAAAGATATTTATATTTAATTTTGTAGGACTTTTACTGATGTTGTGTATACTCCACATTCAAAACTGAATTTAATAATTGGACCCAATGGATCTGGAAAATCGTCGATTGTTACAGCTCTCATACTGGGATTTGGTGGTAATCCAAAGGACATTAATAGAGGAGACAAAGTTAGTATAATTTTAGTTACATCATAAAATATCATCAGAAAATTTTATACTTATATGTAATACTTCAATTAATAACACAGGTGTAATTAGGTACCAGAGAAGCAAAGTAATTGCTGCCTTCTCCTACAAATACTTATTTTCTCTCTAAGTTCAATATGAATAAAACTGTAGCTATAATATTAATTAGGGAATGATTAAAAATAATATTTGGTTTTATTTAATATTTTAGAATTTATCTGTTGTATCTATCAATTATCACCATAATTTTCATTTTATAAAACTGATTCATTCCAATCATTAATGTGTAAATTTCATTCAAATTGTTTGAATGATGGTAGTAATTAAGAATTGATGATCGTTAACTTAAAATGTTGGAGTAATAAGTTATCATTATACACTAGAGTTAAGACTTTTATACTCTAATACATTTTTAAATTTGCATTTAAAGCCTATACTTACACTTGTAATAAAAATATCCATAACAAATTAGTAAATTTAATTTTTATAAAATGTACTCAGTAAATATTTGTCAATACGTAACATAATCATAATTTAATTAAAACATTTTAACTGGCTCAAGAAAAATATTTATCTTTGTTCGTTATTTACATCTTAAACTCCAAACTATATATTTAAAATCATAAATATGTAAAGAAAAATTATTATTTCATTATATAAGAAAAAAATAAACAAGAGTGATCATCAAAACATACCTTTTAATTTGGATTGTCATTATATTTATCTATTATATGTATAAATTACTTGTAGGTTAGTCAATTTGTAAAACTAGGTAAATCTGCAGCAGAGATTTCTATAGAACTTTATAAGAGATCAGATCAAAATGTGAATTTAAAAAGGACAATATATGCCAGCAATGATACTTGTAACTATTATGTCAACAATGCCTTAGTCACAAAAAAAAAAGTAAATATTAAAAAATATTGTACTATTGTATAATGTTAATAAATGTTGTCATTTTTTTCTTCTATTTTTAGTACACTGATGTTGTTGAGAGCTTTAATATAAAAGTGCATAACTTATGTCAGTTTTTACCACAAGACAGATTAGAAGATTTTTCAAAATTAGATTCTAAAGGTTTATTGATTAATGCTTTACAAAGTATTGGTAAGTTTTTAACATGTTGTAAGGTTTGATAAATGCCTTTTGTTTAGTTCTTTTATTATGTTAATATAGAAAATAAAGACTTATTGAACAATTTCGAAAAGTTAAAATCTCTTGCTAGTAGCATGACTACATATGATGTCGATAAAAAGAATTTACAAGATAGAATTAAATCAGAGGTTGCTGTAAATCTAAAGTAAGCATGTATCCTTTAAGGGGTTGAAAGTAGTAAACTGTCTTTTTTACTATATATGCAACATAGATATTTAGATTGGTTCTATTACTAATGAACTAATTGATCTAGTAAAGTGTATGTTGCATGAGAAAGTATGCAGCTCATGCATCCAAATAAGAATATAATGTATTTTGCTGTGTTAATTATATAGGCTATATTTTATTCACTATAAAGTAACTGATGTATGCACTATGCATAAAGCTGGAAGTAAATTAAACTGTTTTTTAATGGGAATATGCGAGAATCAAAACATTCAGGTGTCGTATGCATTTCTTATGACAAGTGCTCTGTAAAAAAGAATTTATCTAAAGATTTACATTTTTTGTAATCTATTTCAGTTAAACTTTATCATATTTTTGATTTTTTTTTCAAGAAATAAATTTAAATATCTTTTTAGCTTTTAATTTTGTGATTTAACAATTTTTTAATTGAGTAGATAAAATCAAAAATATGAGAAAAAATTCAAATTTTTTTTTCAGAATTCTTATCATATTACTAGAACAATTATTGTCTTAAAACAGAACATATAAATTTTATGTTGAACCAGAAAGACAGAAAAAAATTGCTTTCAATCCTCTTAATATCATTCGCTTATATTTTCAATATTAACATTTTTCATTTATAGGCTAGAAACAATTGTCAGTACATTCACCGAAAAAAAATCATTAGAAGAACAATTATTAGTTGTGATACAGAAGAGATGTTGGACCTTATATGTATTGGCTTGGCAACAGATTTCTGGTGTATGTATATATTATTGTATTTAGTACACAAAATTATGTATAGTGAGGCCCACTTAGTAAGAATTTCATTATAATTTTAACTATTTATAAAATTATTGAAAATGTTATGATATTAATCTAAAAAATTATATTTTTAATCAACACTAATTACAAAATATATGTCATTATGAATACGTTAATTAATTTTTTTTTTTTGGAGTAATGTGTTGATTATAGATGAAATAATGGTCTTGGGCATGATTATCCAAGTGTTAAAATGTGTAGATCTGTCACTTACACTAAAAAAAATATAAAACTGTGTACTGAACGTATTAAAAATTAAATATCAAACATATTATTTTTTTGAATGATATGAATCAATATTATTAAAAGTAAAAAACTTTTATATTGTATTCATCCTCATATTTTTTGTTCATAGGAAAAAAAAAAATTTGAAGAATCAAAGAAGCATAATAATGTTGCCTTGAGTCTTATCAATCAACAAAGAGAAAAAATAAAAAATAAAAAATTAGGGGAAAATAATTTGAAAAATGTCATTCTTCAGAATGTAATTAACTAAATCTACCTAAATAACATTCTGGATAATTTAAGAAAATATTTGTTTCGTTTAGGCAAATGCAGTAATTAAGTTAGTAGAAAAACTTAATAATCAAGTCGGAGCTGTTGAATGCCATTTATCTGATATAAATGAATTTAAAAAAAATGTTAAAAAAAGGTCAATAAAAGTTGAAGACCTTACAGAGTCCATATCATCTATAGAAGAGAAGTTACAGAGTATAAAAAATGAAACATTAAATGTTGAAGGTAAAATTAAATTCTTAAATATCTCATTATTCATTTTTTGTTTTTGATATTAAAATGAGTAATTATATCTTATCTAGAGTGTAAAATGGAACTTACCGAAATAAATAAAAACATCAAAAATATTGAATTAAATATTTATCCTATGAGGAGTAACTTAGAGAGTGTTAAAAACAAATTGAAAGGTCTAACTGAAAAAATGTATGGTTAGTATTTTCATGCTATTTAAATAAAAATAATGTGCTGTATTAGTTTCATGTAATAGTTGCTGTATTTAAATATTTATTTAATTTTTATTGAATTATTTATATTTTATATTAAGCTATCGATCAAGAACTTGAACGTGAAAAAAGAAAAGAAGATGGCAAAAATCAATTACTGCAAAGAAAGTTTCCAGAAATATGGAAAGCAATAAAATGGCTAAGAAACTGTGACAAGTTAACAATTTTTCGTGGACAAGTATTTGAACCATTATTCACTCAGGTATTTTGTATTAAAAAAAATATTTTATTATTTATTTAGTTTTTAGTTATGTGTTTATACACTTAATAATAATTATAGATTGAACTTCATGACCAAAAAAATGCTAAGTATATAGAAAACATTATCAATTATCGTGATATGATTGCATTTGTTTTTGAGTATGGAGAAGATATGACAATATTTAATAAAATAGTAAAACAAGAACATTGGAAAAAAATAAATTCAATCTCAGCTCCTCCTGCCCATATTAACATTAATGAGCTACCAAATTATGATATAAATAGTTTAAGGTAAGCAATTAAAATAGGTACCTACTTAATAAAACAATGATAGTTTTAAATGAAACATTTATACTAAAAAAGTCTTGCCAACATTATAAAGTTATATATTAATTATCAAATAATTTACATAATCTGCGTTAAGATATAAAATTTAATAGCTTAAAAATATAATGAATTTAAAAAAAGTTGTTTCCCATTCTGTTATATAAATTTTATTATAATTTATTATTTATAAAATTGTTATTAATTCAAACTTTGATATTATGATTTATTTGTATTCAAACTTAGTATGTTTTTATGTTTGAAACAGACAATTTGGATTCTATACGTATGCATTAGATATGATACAAGCTCCATCTGTTATACGGAGATATCTAGCTAAAAATTATGACATGCAAAATATACCTATTGGTTCCAAGGAAGTTATTAATAATCTGCAGAGGTTACCCAGTAATATTGGGTTCTTTTTTGCAGGTAATACAACAAGATTGAAATTGAAATATTTATTATTATTAATTATATTTTTATATTATGTTATTTAATTTTATTTACAGGTAACGATCAAGTTCATATAAAAACTTCAAACTATACAGGAGAAAAAATCACACGACAAACACAAATATCAAATGAGTCACAATTTTTGCTATTTTCTGTAGACTCAAATTTGATTAAATCGCTTACTGTCAAGTAAATTGTTATTGTGATTTTATAATTCTTACTTATAAGTAGTGCTTAGAGATTAATGACATTTTCATTTTTTTTTTTTTTTTTTTTTGGAATCTCTTAGATAATGTTTTCCTAGCTTAAATATATTATTAAGAAAATTAGAAATGAAATGATAAAATTATCATAACATCAATCTAAATGACTTATTTTAATTTTGCATTTTTATAGCTCTTTGTAATTTTGGACTATTTTTAACCAATTTATACTTATTTAAACAAAACCAATTTTCTTGTGATCCATGCACAACTGTTGGGTTAAAATATAAATAAAATTAAATTAATCAACTGATAAAAATATTAATAATTTTTTTCATGAAAATAGGAATGAACTACTAATTTTACTGTATTATTATTTATTATTCAATGTAGACATTTGATTTATAAAGTTTATTAATAAAAGTATATTTTATTTTTTTATATTTGTTTAAATTAAATTTTTATAGGGCAGTTTTTAATATTTCTAATGAGTTTTTAACAATAAATTATTATATTTTAACAATTATTTAAAAATGAAGTATATGAAAAAAAATAATAATATTTATACAATAATTTAAAAATAATAATTCAAAAGACAAAATAAAATAAATTATGATAACAATCAATAGCAGCTGGTATACACAAAGTGATTCATAATATGTTACAGCCATTTTAGCATATAAATATAATTAACTGATAAAAATGTTTATTACAAAAGTGTTTTTATTTAAATTAATCTAAAATGATTAGCAATTTTTATATTTAGTTTTTTAACGATATTTTAAGGCGTTGTTTTGGGGACAATTTAAGAAATTTAAATTGGAACCTATACTTATTTTGCAACTATAATATGAAGAATTATTTTAAAAGTATTTTAATCTGTAAAAATTGATATTCAAATGAGTAGCCTTTTAAGACTTTTCAGTTTGGATGAGAGGAGTAGAGTGGTACAAGGATACCATGCAAAATGTTGGTTTTAGTTTTTATTTATCTGATATTTTATGTGTGGTTTATTTAAAGTTTAGTTGAGCGAAGTAGTAGATCAACATTTTATGTGGTACCACTTGACTCCTTTCATAAAAACTCTTAAGCTACTTCCGGAATATTATTTTTTAAGCATTAAAATACTTTGAAAAAAAGTTCTTCACATTTAGGATTGCAAAAAAAATGTTGGTTCCCATTTGAATTTTTTAAGTTGATCTATAAGACCTCACCATTTGTTAAATGATATAAAAATGACTTGTAATTTAAAATATTTCTGACTAAAAAGCTTTTATTTAAAAATTCATCTATGATAAATATTTTATATTTATATGATAAAATGTCTGTGACATAAATGTAGTATTGCCTTGTACAGAAATTATAGTTAAAATAAAAATAGAGATGAATTATATAAATAGATTTTTTATGAGTATCTTTGGTTAGGTAATAATAATAACTTGATATTATTTTTGTTCTCAACACATGCATTATATTTTTGAAAAACGCCAAAATATGTATGATAATTCAAAATATATAAATATTATTATGCAAAATATATAAAATCAAATTTGATCCAATAACTCATTAGGCTCATATTTAAATTTGTATCTTACCTAGTTATCTTTTTAATTAATCAATATAAATATGCAAATACAACAGTTTCAGATCTTAATTATTAGTGTTCTAAATTGTAGTTTCATATCTATCATGATATTTTTTAAATAAATTTATTTGTTTTCATCAACATTTTGTCAATGTGAATTTTTCAGGAAAGAAGAAGTTAGAGTAAATTGTGAACATTTTGAAAAACAACAAATTGAATTAAATAATCAGCTCAGAATCACTGAAGACAGTCGTCAGCCTTTTATTGCTAGGAAAAAAGAAATACAAGGAAATTTTATGAAATTTCAAAATAGACAACAAGCTTATGATAAAATAATAAAAGATGTGGAGTTTAAAAAATGTGAACTTAAAACAGAAAAAGAAATGTTGATTAAATTATCAAGCCAAAATTTGGTTTGTTTATTATATGTTATTAAATATTAATCATTCATTAGTTTATTAATTGGTTTTGTATTGTTAGCAATTAATCAATAAGTATTTTGATTCAATGAATGGAGTTATTGAGACGATGGACAATTATTCAATAAGCATAAATGATTTGATTGCTTCAACTTCTATTGTTAGAAATTGTTGCGTTGATATGAAAGAAGAAAACAAAGTTTTAAAGCAATTAAAAAAACTCTATGAAACTAACTTGGTATATATATTTGTGAATTCAAAATGTTTGTTTAGTTAATTGAATATTTTATAACTTGCATCTTATTCTTAGAACAATTTCAATGTTTACCTGAAGTACATACAAAAGTTGGAATCAGAATTCAAGAAAATATTAGATGTTGCTTTACATTGGTCTAGAGGATTGTCTCCATATGATAAAACTTTATTTTTAACCATGAAGAGAAAATTAGACGCTATAGAACAGGAAGACATTGACGATTTAGATGAATTAATTGTTGAGAAAAAAGCCAAACTCAACTGCCTTCACACTGATCAAAATGCTCCTCAAGTAAATTGAAAACAAATGCTAAATTTTTATTTTTATAAAAATAATAATGTATAACAATAATAAATAGACATAAATTATATTTTTTATTGATTATATTATAGTTAATAACAGAATACAAGGAACGTAAAATAAAAATAAAAAATCTAGAAAAGACATTGGAAAATTTAAATCAGAGTGCTCATACCAAAGAATATGAAATTGAAAGATTATACTCTGAATGGTTTCCAAAAATACAAGAACTTAAAAATTTATTATGTGTTAATTTCCAAAAGTTTCTCTTATCGTTTGGTTGTAGTGGTGTAATTGAATTAGACGTTGGTGTGACGAGGGTAAATATTCTATAGTTTCTATTCCTATTAGCAATGAATTTAATTTATGAGTTAAATCCAAATTACGGTTTATAGTACGATTTTCAAGCATATGGGCTATTGATAAAGGTGCAATTTCGGAATGATATTCCTTCGTTGAGACTATTAGACGCCAAATGCCAAAGTGGTGGTGAACGTGCACTGACAACAGCGATATTTTTGTTGTGTCTCCAAGAAGTTACACATTTTCCATTTAGAATTGTTGATGAAATTAATCAGGTTTGTTGATTATTAAAATTAAACATTTATGATAATATTCAATGTTAGATAACTATTTAATGACATACAATTATATTTTTAGGGCATGGATAAAGTCTATGAAAGGAAATTGATGGAATTGTTCATGGAGTTATTTGAAGATAGGCACAATCAGTATTTTGTAGTTACACCAAAGGTCTGTTAAATGTATTCGTATAAAGAAGGGGGATTTTTTTCTATAAAATCTTGAAAGTTTTTATTTTATTTTAATGGTTAAAGCAGAACTTCACTATTAAGTTATGTTTTTAAGTGTTAATTTGTTTTTTGAACATATTGCAGCCAAACAATTTATTATAAAACAATCTCAAATAATTGCATATTTTATGTCCTTGTGATGAAAATGTGTGGGTATCTTCTGTATTGAATCTACCAATATAGGTTTTTCAATATTTGTTTTATTATTGAATATAATCCGAATATTTGTATCATATCATTGCAAAATAATCCTTTATTAATTAATTATCTTAAATCAAATGACATTAGTGATGAAAATTAATTCTGGTGTCATGTAGATTGTGTTAAATTTAATGATTTAAATCATTTGTATAATAATAATAATTAATGTGATATGTATATATTAAAATTAAAATTTTTTAATTTTTCAACTTAAAATTTACTAAGATAATAATAATACATAATATACATTAAGTAATATAATACCAAGTGTGCGTTCTTGGAATTATAATTTATTTTTTGGTAAATATTATACAATATTATCATATCTAAATATTATTGTCAGTTGAATATTAGTTTAAACAAACGCTAAATATTGTAAGCAGTAATTGAAACAAATCATATTGATTTAATAATTTTTATTTTCTAATTTCAGTTGATCACGAATCTCACATTTAAAAATACTACAGTGGATATTATATTTTGTATCGATAAATAAAGAATTGAACATGACCATTGGAAACTTTTTTTTATCCTATCACTTAAACGAATGACTCAATATTATATCAAATTTTGTAAGTTCTTTTACTATTAAATATTAAGATTATTCAAATTTTTTTTTTAATCATCTAAATTTTATGTTATTTATAATTTTTGAGTTATTGTTTATATTCATGTTTCATATTCATATTCATAAATTATTTAAGACTTAAATATTTAAGAAAATATGTATAACTATTTTAAATGCATATCATTATACATGAATAGGTATTAAAAAAATACATTATTAAATAATTTTGGTTTGTTTGTGTTTTTTTTTTATTATTATTATTAATTCACAAATTTATTATACACCAACTCATAAAAATCATACTTAATATCTACCGTCTATATAATATCTAAAAAAAATATAATAATAATTATAATAATAAACAAAGATTGTACAATTAAATATTTGTAATCAACTCACGTCATAATGATTATCTAAAATCAAATATACAAAAAAAAAAAACTGATAATAATGTGTTAAGGCACTAATTAACCCATAATAGTATATAAATATTTATATTCAAATGAATTATTTAATTGTTTTATTATAAATACACAATATATTATTTATTATTAATAAATAAATTATAACTATATAAAAATCTAAACACAGTATCTAGTTGAAAAAAATATTTGTATATATATATATATATATATATATATACATACATATATATATATGGCAGCCGTGAAAATCAATACGAATGTATACCGAAAAAATTCTATCACAATACTTGTTTAAAAAAAAAAAAAATCAAATTCATTATCGCATAGGTGTTATGTACCGCCGTGTCCGCGATGGCATAATATTATCATGTTATGGTTTTTTATTTTATTACTTTTTTTTTTTTCATTAAATTTCATCCGTTTTTTTCGCGCTCTCGTCGTTTAAAATGTTTATCCTCTCCGATGAAATCCCCAGCGATCATCCTCCAGCTGTGCGATCAGGACGGTATTAACTGACGGCTGGGAATGATAGGTCACCGACCGCGTAAAAAATACATTTAATACGAAACACATTCGTCGGAAAGGCGGCAGTAAAAACATCATGATGTGGCGCGTGTTTGGCTTTAACCGGGCAACAGAGTGGTTTACGTGGGTACCCAATAACCGTATGCGTATAGATGTGGGTGTACCAAATACGCTGGAAACGGATCACAAATTAACGTTTTCGCCAAATTTCTAGTCCCGGAGCCTACGACAACGGGGTCTGCGCGCCCGTGATCCCTTCCCCCCACTTGTCGCCACTCGCCCAACATCACAAGAGCGACGTACCAATGGAAATAAAACGCTTTATTATGATATTGGCGATTTTTTTATATTGTTTACATGTCACGATGTCCTACATTATAATATTATTACGATGACGGTGGCAGACAATACAATGTCGTGTCTGAACCTGTACAATAACCCAACACAACGATAGTATCGAACACCGCAATATAATGTTGTTTTATTTATGACGGACTACGCGAGCCACCTATGACATTATAATGTTAAGTGTATGAATTATAACAGATAGTAATATTATATTATTTCGATGTCTTAAAGTTTTAGTCGTTTTAGAATAGTTTTACCGTGATAAAATATGATAATAATATGTAGATCGCTCGCACGACGTGTATTTGTTGGCCCGTTCGCGCACACGTTTTTTGTAACCAATAATTATAGTATATTATTAATTATTAATCTATATAAAGAATATATATATTATGTATATATATTAAAACATTTTATGTACAGCGTTTGGAGGGGGGAGGGTTGTGTTTGTACAAATAATAATAATAATGAATCAATATCACAAAAGAAAAAAAAATTAATGAAACCGCCAAACGAGGTGGGAGGAACCGTTTCCAAAAATAAGTTACACGATTCAAAATATAATAATAATAGGTAAAGTGTATATTAAAATATAATATGTACTTACATTAATAATATTACAAAACGAGAACTTGGTCTGTTAAAAGATGATTAGGTAATAATAAAATTAAAATTAAAATAATAATTATAATAATAATAATAATAATAATAATAATAATAATAGAAATAATAAGCGAGACTAGTTTTAGAAAAAAAAAAAAATAATAATAATAATAATAAAGATAGTGATCGACTCGGAGTCTTAAAAAAAAAAAAAAAAAAATGTATTTATCTATATATACATAGCTATATTATATAATTATTGGCGTATAAGTGACCATACGGAGGTCTATTATACGTCGTGTGACCGGGTTAAACGACGAGACGGGTACATATACCGTGGTTATAATAGTCTCTGGTTGTGTGTGTGTGTGTGTGGGAGTGTGGCGAGAGGGTGGCGGCCACCTCTGTACACGAGACATGGTCGCGCAGAACATCGAAAAAGATGTGACTTGCTATACAAATATACGATTGAGCGTTTACACCAATAATGATGGTAATATCATACCTGTACGGCGTACACACACATGACATATTATTATTATTAATATTATATACATCGTGAGCGCATATAAAGGTAATACTAGGTAAACACGGTATGATATATACAATAAATTATAATAATATATTATTTAAACATTATTTCCCCCCCCTCTCTCTCTACTTATATACAACAATATTATGGGTAATAATGGTACGTAACATAATAATATGATAATATACACAACAATATCGACACTGTTCCGCGTATATGATACATAATATATACGTATATAGGTACACCCTGTATATGTGTATGTGTGTGTATACAAAATAAACGATTAGACCAAAACGAAAAAAGAATTATACATCGCGAAAATATACTTAAAATTCGATTACCTACTACATAATATTACTATATATTATACGTTAACGTTATTATTACATCCATCTCGTAGTATATAATAGTACCTATACACGTATATAAACACATATATATATATAAATCGTAACAATATATATATATTTTTTTTTTAACAACGAATTCATTATTATATAATTGGTATCATCGCGTTTTTGACGTACATACCTATAACATACTATACAATACATTGAAATCGACGAGCGTACATGATAATAAATAATAATATATATATATATATTATATATATATCGTAATGTTTAAATCATAGGCGTGTATGTCTATATAGGAACTGATATATACATAATATAGACAGAAAGAGAGAGAGAGAGACCGGGAGGGCGAGAGAGAGAGGGAGAGAGAGAGACGCGGCGTGCAGATCTGCGTATAGGTATACGCGTAGTCGACGGCGCCGGAGACGGAGACGGATCACTCCATGTGCCGATACTTGTGAGCAGTCATCTGGGAAAGGCCGAGCACGGCGTACTGGCAGCTCAAGCAGTGGTAGTGCGTCTGCTTGCCAGAGTGCACGCAACCGCCGGGCTGGCCGCACGCCTGCGCCGGGGTGAACTTCTCGAAGCCCGCGGCCATGATGGAGTCGAGCTTCTGGTGCTGGCGACGGTGGGCCACCACTTTGTTGGTGTCGGTGCACACGAACTCGCACTTGAGACAGTGGAAGTGCGACGCCTTGTTCTGGCCGGAACCTGTGTGCGGGTTAGAAAAACGGGTTAAAAAAAAAAATAAAAAAATGTAAAGTCATGCAACGATAACGATAAACGGGACACCGATGGCGGGGGATGGCGTGGGTGGTTAAGCGCGCGCGATAACTAACGCGAGGTGGCACGCGCGGCGGGTCCACGGAAGTCGGAGGGGGACGCGAATCGCCGAGCGGTTGGGGGGGGATTTCTTTTAAACGTCCGAAGACCCGTTTCAGTTGGTTTTTCGAGACATTCCGATCGGTTTCTTACGTAAACGTTAAGTTTTCTACTACCCCACGTCTCTCGGACGCGTCCAGTACCCGTTCCACACACTCGCGTTAAAATTTGAATATTGTATGGGAATGCATCGAATCACAAAAATACGATTACAAACTGCGATTTTGAGAAACCAGAGTGTTTCTCGATTGAACGTTAAATAATCGTGTAAGTATAATATTATCGTACACGCGTGTGTAGGTACTGTTGTCGAAGTGTTAATATTTTTTTCCGTAATATTAATTGAGCTTATATACGGTTTTTCTTTATCAGCGCCTATTAGTTAAATCGATATACCTATATCGATTCTAAAAATTCTGTCGGTCGAGAAAAGTTTCTGTTTACGTATGGGGGACATTGTTTTACGCGGCGAAAGTCGATTATTATGGACACGGTCAGAAGGTGTACTCACTTATGGCAGAGATGTAAGTGCACTCAGATCGCCCGCACGACACGTTGGCCCTGTACTGCTGGAAGTCGCCTCCCATCAGAGTATCGAGTCTGCGGAAACAAAAAAAAAAAAAAAAACAATGGTCAGATATACTCTATGTACATTATAATTATGGTGTTTTATCTGAACGCACCTCTCGTGTCTGGCCGTGTGCTGCACGAATCTGGTCTTGTCGCAGAAACTGTAACCGCAGTCCTGGCGCATGCAGTGGAAGTGCGTCTGGTGCTCCCTGTAGCCGCAATGCGCGTAATGGCAGTCCTCGTTGAACCGAAACCGGAGGTATCCCTCGGGAACCGGTTCGTCCTTGAGGATGCGCATCGAATTTTGGACGCGCGCCTTCCTCATTTCCGGGCTCATGTCCCGCGACGGCGACACCGGCAGGTTGACGTGGTGATGCGGCGCCGCGGCCGCTGTCCCGTCGCTGCCGCCGGCCGCCTCGCCGCCCCGGTGGTGGTTCAGCAGCCCGTTGTGACCGGCCGCCGCCAACATGGTCTGGTGGTGGTTGAAGCCGGGTGGCGGCGCGAACATCAGACCTATAAAATCGGGAAAACCAACCGTTACTCGTATACCGATCATCGTGATGTCATTATCGTTTCATATAATAATATGTTGTTGTTAACGCGAGGAGTTTGCGCGGTATCGCTGGTAATAGATCGGTCGAACGCGGTCACCGTGTCCGCCGGGTTTAAATTATTATTAACACCGATTTTCACTGTCCACCGTGGAAAAACCATAAAAAATATTACACATAAAACACCACTATAGTTATATTTTTTATGCTCGCAGTCGTCTATTATTCGCATTTGGGTCATGTGGTCTATACAGACTACACATCGTGTGCTGTGTGTATGCATTAACGACGAATTCGTCTCACTCGTTCTCACTCGCTTATACTTCTTTGATGTACGCAACTTTAAACTAAATTATGAATCCGTACAATATCCGTAAAACGAATTCCCCGGCAGTGTTTATTGTACGTACTTGAATATAGCTTGTACAAAAGGCCGCGTGACCATAATTTTTAGAACGAATTTAAGTAAGACTATAAAATCACGATTTGAGAATGCAGCGCGTAATGATTTATGTCACATCGCGGTACATTTGTTGGTAGATTTATAACACAGCTTGAGATTTTTAAAGGTTTTTGGACCAGAAAACGATTGGCAGCGGTTTGCGCGTTATTTATATATATATATATATGCTGAATTCGAAAGGCGATACAAAAAAAAAAATTAACCATCACGCTGGCCGATCATATTATGATGTCAATTTTTTTTCTTTTTATTGTTTTGACGAAAACGGTTTGTGTGGTGAAGTGTACTTACTTGTCGGCGACGAGTACATGGCTTGAATGGCGTGCGGCATGAAAGGCAACCCTTGGGACGTCATCAGAGATGCAAACTGTTGGTTTGCCATAGCGGCAGCCATGGCTGCACCGAATCCCGGTGGATACGGCGAGTGCGGCATGCCGCCGGCGGCCGATGAGTTGCTATCGTTCGAAATCGGCATCATCGTCAGTGCTGCAGGAAATATCACGAAAAGAATAATTATTATATTGTTAATTGCTGTTATCTCGGTAAATAGAACCGTTTTGAGTTTTTAAAATACAACTAATGAAATTCAAGTGGATTAGAAAAGTTTACGGTCAGGAGATATGTACGTATTATTTATGGAATTTTGGTCGACCGGGTAAATCATTTTTTGGGCGAAATATTCAACACTAATTATTGTAAAATAACGTTTCTTACCGGGTGGATGCTGTGCAATTTCTTCGGTGTCGTCGTTGTTGTTATTGTTGATGTTCTCTGTTTTTTGCATGAAAGTCGGTAAGGCGCCCGGTGTGTGTTTGATGATGTGCGGCTTGAGTTTGTCCAATTCTGAGAAAGCCTTGAAAAAACCAAAGATAAATAGATTTTAATAAAGTTAATAATATTGATATTATAATTTATAATAATTCATTGATGCCGCTGCTCGCGGACGCGGACTTGTTTGTTAATGATATATTATCTGCGTCTGGCGATCACGGATATATTATGTATAACGGATGGGACGACGAAGACGCGAAAAAATACCGAACATTTTTGGTTTCTACAGTGCACGTTTCCAATTTGTTATTGCAGCAATTAATTCAATTCTATATACATTTGTACGTGTTTTTATTGCATAGTATATATTATACGAACACATACAATTATAATTTATTATTATTATTCGTACAACGTCTTTAAATGCATATATTTTTTTTTATCTTAAAACAAGATAAACGTGGGCGTGAACGATGTGCTTTAGTTAATTTTTTGCGCATCATCGGGTGGCGGTTAGATTTTCCAGGTAAACGAACTGAATTTATATAAATACAACAATACGTACGAATAAAACAAAGCGTACAGTAATACAGAGTACTTTACCGATGTACGTCAACAGGTTGCGCCACATGTTTGTTTTACAATGACATGGTGAAGGATACTATAATATTTTATTCAAAATTAGAATCTTAGTAAATGTCTTCGAAATTTAGACCAAACCGATTATTGATTACTTTTTTTTATATTTAACTATAACGTGACGTCAGTGTAGGTTGTTTTAATTTTTTTGTCGTTAACATAAACTGATAAAATAACGAATATAATAAATAAAATATGATATAAATAAGTTCTAGACGGCTTAGGGTTTCCGTAGATAAAAAAAAAAAAAATGGATTGGCTTCGATTAATGTATATCATAAATAGTTTTCATGTCTGAAATTTGTCCAAACCATTTCGTATAAACGCATAAAGTTTTTATCGTGTGGTGTAAATATATTAACGAAAAAAAGCTTTTATTTTTATTACGATAGGTACCGCGTTTTCTATACTAAGCTTAAGGCTTTACGTTCGGTACACTGCAATAATATATTATATCGATAATAAAAATAATAACCACGCATTATCTTTGTATATTCTATAATATTATATATATATATATATATAATATACATGGCGATGACCTGCAGGTAGAGAAGCCCCTCTCGATCGTGATGTTTAATATTTTTTTTGTATCGATCATGTATACTTAATGAATACACAAATAATTTCTTTGTACCGTCATATTTTATTTCATTACAAATTATTTTTTGAAGTGCGTTATCCGCCAATCGTCGGAAATGAATGAATGCGTGGCGTACCTACATAGTGTATATGCAATATAAACGTGAATATTATTGTGCGCGATATCATCACGCCCAGGATATAAAGTTATTATTTTTATTAATATTGTTGCACCGATGTCAGTGCAAAAAAAATAACAACGGAACGAAAAGACAAAACGAAAAAAAAATTGAAGGTCATATTGGTAATATTATATAGTACTCATGTACATTATATTGAAATAATTATATTTATGGTCTGCATTTACGCGGCTCATGATTTTGTATTAAAATTATTATTTATTAAACGCACGCATTGGGCGTACTATAGGTCCTTGTTGTCAAGAACTATCGATCGTCACAAATGTATATATTATATTATACAAATAGATTTACGAAAATAATTAAAATTGATAAATTGACAATACTGAAAAAATAAACCGACCTCTAACCACGTTTTTCGTTTATACGTCACGTATAGATATATAGGTAAGTATTATCTGTCTAGCAGTTTTTATTTATTTTTTTAGTTTTTGTCGATTTATTCATATTTTCAACGAGCTAGTCATCGTTATACCGGCAATAACAATAAATAATATAACATGTGCATATTATAAGACCCATACAGTCCACACAGTTTTGCGCAGCAGTGGCAATACTATATTATAATACAGAGAGAAAAGTAATAAATATGTAAAATATGATACGCGTATTGAGATTTTATAAGCTGCAAAAAATCAAGTATATAACAATTATAACGACCTAGTTGCTGATAGTTTCTTGGGTTTTTCAATGACAATTTATATGGTTTTTACTTTTCTGCAGACGACTTGACAGATTTAACAACAACAAACTCGGTCGAAACATGTTAATATTATTACTATTGAACGCTGCAGGTAGTCTGCTCGCATATATATTTATTAATGTGACGCAAAGCAATACGAAACGAATAATTTAGCGTTAAAATAAAAGTATACTAACACCGTCCGGGTGGCTGGCGGATAGCAATCAAACGTCGGGAGGGGCCGTCCAGAGTAAGTTCGAGTATTAAAATCGACCGGTTTTCGTTCGGATATCGTTAGAGTGAGAAACCCTATAGTCTCTTTCTACTGCACGTAGTGTAATAAACATATTAATATTAGTTAAAATTATAATTTATTATTATTCGTGTTATTTTATATTACATAGGTACAGGTGTGGGAGCGAGCGAGTGGAATATAAAAGTTCTATAATAATCGAAAAACGATCAGAAACAATGACAATTATATCGTTATCACTATTGAACATTTTACGAACGAGTTAATATTATTATGCATATGCATGTATGAATATAGAATATAATATGTGATGTGGTGGTGGCGATAGTGATAACTGCGGCGGCGGTAGTAGCAGCGACTTGTTGCCCGGCCGTTAGAAATCGGGCGATGCGTGACAACACACAAAACCCTGGGAAAACGACGGCGGCGGAAATCATTAGCTGAGCGATTCGGCGGGAGCCAAAGGGGAAATACGCTCATAGTTTTTTAATCGTTTTTTTTCCGTTTCCGAAAAAATTAACACCCGGAAAAGGAACGAGTGGTGCGAAAAAAAAATAAAATAAATGAAACGGCTACGAACGCGGTCCGTGCACGTAATTGTGCCAGCGTCGTCAATCATTTAACTCTTTCGTTACGCGTGTCATTCGCGATTGCATATGTTCAACGAAAAAAATGTATTTATATTATATAAAAACGTAATGCGCACCCTGCGCATATTTTCCCGGGGACTCGACGACAATAATTATCGCAACTTGTACGTGTAGAATGTATATACATGGCCGGAACGAAAATCGAAAGAAGTGAAAAAACGAAAAGGGGTGAGCGCCGCGGAAACCGATGACATTGATGCTGATCGATTATCGATTTTCTCGGAGTGGCGGCGGCGGAGTTACACGCGGCGGGTAAAAAATAATAATGATAATAATAAAACCGAGCCGGGTGCGTTTTTTCTCCATAATATTCGCCTTTTGTCGTCGCATCATTAATCATCTTTTCGGAAGCGATTCCGCACGATCGATTAAAACCACTACTACTACTGCTACTACTACCATTACTATTACTACTACCTACTCGTTTCTTTTAAAAAAATGATTTTTCCCTTCTTTTATTTCCTTGAAAAACAGTTTTTTTTACAGAAAAAGTTTTTTTCTTTTTTTTAATGTGCTTGAAATTCTCACGAGATTGTTATTTTCGTTATTGTTAACGAAGTTGTTGATGCGAAATTCAAGACACGTAACCAGATACCCTCCGTTTCTTTACAAATATTGAGTGTTTTTTTTTTTCACGCCATCATCAATTTTAATCAGCAAGGAGTTGATAGTGTGAAATGTGCGCGCACTTAAATTGATTAGAAATGAAACCGTTTAATGTGCCCCGTATTGCCATTTATATTTTAAAGACTGAATAATTCCGGCAGGATAATTTTTTACGCATCGTTGTTGAAATATAATATCATAATAATAATATTGTGTAGTACCTATATAGATATAGTATGTACAAAAAATGTTCGGTTTTGTAAATTTTAGTTTCCACGCCGACGGCGCCTGGCACGGCGTGTTTATAATATGTACACAATATTTATGATTCATAATAATAAATTACCTATACATAATAACATTATCTCATATACGCCCATATTAAATTAGAGCGAGTTGCGCTTGAACTTTTCTACCGGAAATAAAATTGCCAGACCACCGGGTCGTCGTCATGAAAAAGTGTCCGGCATATATGGACCGCAAGGTGTTCGAATTCGGGATGGAAGACGCGGGTCCGGGACCGGCAGCCTACGGGACCCGGACGACGGTGGGCCGGTTGAATCGGTTGCCCACCGTGGCCGATGCGCCGTCGTGCTCGATGCACAAGAAACTGGACTTGAACAACGAGACGGACGGGCCAGGGCCGGTAGTGTACAATCTGGCGCGGCTGACGTGCCGTGGCCGGGCGGTGGCGCCACAGTACAGCATGGCCAAAAAACTGCCCGTGGACGACGACGTGGATAATCCGGGACCCGCGGCGTACATGCCCAGAGTCCCGGTCAAGAAGGGGCCTGTGCCCAAGATGCTGTTTCCGCTAATCGACCCGGATCCCGTAACGTCCACAATATTATTATTATTTTAAATTAAACCACCATCCGGATAATTTTATATTACACGCATCCGCATAAGTTCCTATTTTTTCAAAACGATTCCAATTCACGAAAAAGTACTTTTCAAATTGTAGCGGTCCCGAACTGGGCGTTTTATGATATAAATAATATATCTATAAATTATAATATGGTCTCATCTAGAGGTTTAAAACTCGCGGTCTGATTAATTTTTGGCGACTGATCAAAATATTTCCCTTTTTTAATTCTAAGTTTTTAAATAATTAATAAAAGCATATTGTTAAGAATTCTTTTTTTAAATTTTTTTTTTTTTTTTAATATAAATATTTAAAATTTAAATTTATAAATTATGTACCTATACGATTTTCGCATTAAAGATATCTTTTACTAAACAAATTATTTTATTTTGAAGAAATATTTTGATTGAAATCGTAAATCGAATTTTCTACATTAGTACGTATGTTATAGAATACATATTATGGTAAATGTTTTTATTAAGATATACTATATACTCGTAGTTTACGAATTTTAGTCGCTCGAAAATTAAATGAATTATATTCTTGAATAAAAAATAAACTCAAAAATATGTCAGGTTTTTTTTCTATAATGTACCGTGTCAGTGAAAAATTATTTTTAAATTATTAATATGTTCATATATTTTAAATATATAAACGATTAACTGGTTGTGTTCGTTTAAATACATTTTAATTTGTTTGATCAATCGTGCGTTTAGCCTTGCATAATTTAATATTATACGTTGGTAATTAAATTTCTCAGTTATATTTTAAATATATATATTTGACCATTTAAGTATAAAGTGTAAGGTTATCATTATGTGGGTATGTACGTTTGTTTAAGAGAGCCGCTAACCCTGGGTCCAATGTTTACAAGTTGCCGTCAACATTGTCGCGTAAAACAATTACGCTGGCCAAGAAAATCGACGAAATCGTAGACATCAAATCGCCCGGACCGGTGTATCAAACGGTGCCTTTGAACAAATACAAAAGCAAAGCGCCCCAATATAGTTTGGCAAAGAAATTCGAAGACCCTTTGTTGACCAACGAGATCAAGGGTCAATCGCCGAGTCCGCAGGCGTACAATCCCACGCTTAAATATAAGTACAAAGTTATGCCGAAGTTTTCATTCGGGATGCGTCGCCCCGATAAATTTCCACCACTTGTGGTGTGTGGTGACGATGTAAAAATAATAAAATGAATGGTTTTTAACTATATTTTACTTAACAACCTCGTGAATTATTTTTTGTTTGCCACTTTAATTTTACACCTACTTCGAAATTCGATAATCACTATAGTGCTATCGTACTGATAAATCTATAGATATCGTCACGTTTTACGATCAATAAAATAAAATCCTCGTGAAAAATTATACAATTAATTAATTTTTATATCTGTATTTACCTGATTGCATGCGTTACAGTGGTAATGTTCTTTTCGTTTGAGCTTGCAGAAGGCACGACTACAGGGTTGTTCGGGTCCGTACTTCTCATGTCGTTCTAAACTCATCCACTCTGGCAAAACCTGAATAGTCACGACCGGTTCGATACTCAAACTGGAATCTGTTTTCGGTTTTTCTAAATAATGCATAAACAATATTCCTGTTAATATTTATTACTATAGTTATAACTTATATTTTTTACTGTACAAATAATTAAATCTACATTAGCAATTTAATACAAGACTATGATAAATAAAAATCAATACATTAGATAATTAATAACAAAAATTGCGTGGTGTACAATGAAGTCCTTCGACTATATAATACATGTATATGTATATTTATAGTGTAACGATAATAATAAGACGTGTAAAACGGTCGATCACTTCCACCGAAAAAAGCAAAGCTTATAAATTGTAATACTATATGTGTATAATGTACATATATCATATATAATATAATTAATTTATACAAATACAAAAAAAAAAAATAAAATAAAAAAATAATAATAATAACTATAATAATCATTTCTGCATGACCCACCTGTCAGGGTTGCAGGGTCTGAAAAATTTGGAGAGGAACTCTTAGCGTTCGATAGGCCGCTCATAGGGTAGAAAGTGCCCGAAGCCTTCACCACTTTGAAAAAGACAGAAAAAAAAAAACGATCAAGACAAAAAATACTACACTAAGACAATTCGTTTAAAACAGATA
The DNA here is from genome assembly GCF_002803265.2 of Melanaphis sacchari. Taxonomy (NCBI): domain Eukaryota; kingdom Metazoa; phylum Arthropoda; class Insecta; order Hemiptera; family Aphididae; genus Melanaphis; species Melanaphis sacchari. The sequence goes on from NW_020270976.1 coordinate 7,484,429, forward strand.
AAAATGCAAATAAAATAAAACACTTACCCGTTGTCGATCGTTGGCTCGTAGCTGAATCAGACGGCGAAGGGGTAGCTTGTGGCCTCGCCGGTGACAAGATTTCTTCTTTGATTTGAGTTTCTGTGACAGACCACGGGCGAGATATATCATTATATGATTTTAGATGTTTTATTTTTATTATTTCGTAATAATACTGGTGAAGGAATTTATCTTACGATATTATTGAACGTTTAATGCAAACTTACCTAATTTCTCGGAAATCTGCAAACCAGCGGTGGCCTGATGCTGTAATAAATGTTGAGCCATCTGAGTGTATCTGGTGAACGAGTAACCGCATCCAGCTCTCACACAGTGAAAATGCTTGTTGATCGTATTGCTGCAAAAATATAGAAACGGAACATGAAATAAGATAACGAACGGTTTGTATAACGTATAATATTATGTATTATTGTCATATCAAATGCAGTGACTCGGAATAATAATTTAATTTTTCCAGCCGTCATGCAGTATAATTATTATATTATTACACTCACTTAGCGCACGTCTCTAGGCGGCAGTCGACCGATCGGTCGAAGAACAAAAATCCCTCCATGATGGTGACGTTGTCATGGAAATGCGTGGAATGGGCTTGTAATTCTTCGTCGTTGTCTGTGGCAAAAAAGCATCGGGGCCGGCGACAGTGGTAATGCAGCGCGACGCCTTCGCTGGTGTACTTACAGAGATTGTCCGGACAACCGTAACGATATTCCTCGAAACAGTGTTGTTCCTGAAAATGAACACAAACACATGTTTTATAAATCTCGGTCAATAAAGCGATATTTGAAAAAAAAAATGTTACATTATTGTGAGTTGTGACGTTTTATTTATACATACATGTCATATTATAAAATTGCGATTTCCCCCGTTGTGGTTATAATAAGACGATACAAGAATTAAAAAAATAGAAACCTAACATTGTAGCAAACATTTTTTTCGATATTTCACCGAAAAAGGCATAATTATTATCAAATTTAACGTACACTTTTTGACATATAAATAAATTACGTTTTTATTATTTCTCACGAACATTTTAATTTGGTCGAGTGTTTTTAAAATATAAATACATATATATATTGTTTTTCGCGTTTTACGATAAAATAAAATCGTCGGAGAACGTAGTCGTTACGCGACGCCCCACTCGAACCCCTAAATATGCTATTAAAAGACAACCCCAACCCTCGCACCGAAAATCAGATATAAAAACCTATCTATTAAAACCACATGTAGGTGCACACGACATGACAATGGCATTAAAATAATATGATATGTACACATATCACGTGTCGTCGTTTTTGTTGACGTCGCGGTGTGTCTTACCAGCGTGGTCTGGGTGGGTACTTCCGCATCTTCCGACTGTTGTGACTGTCCCGACGACTGCGAGGGCTTGGGCAATTTGAAACTGGTGAATATGGCCTGCGGGGAATCGCCGGTGGACCCACTCGCGTAGTCGTTCCACACTTCGATCACTCGGTTCTTCGGCGGTCGGCCTCGCTTCCTCCTGAACAGAGCGTCTAACGAATTGTATTGACCGTACGGTAAGTCGTGGCTTTTGATGTGTTCGCCGCGCTCGGACGGCAGTACCGCCTCGTAACATCCTTCCTGCAAAACGTACGCGTCTCGTGTTATATTATTGACACTACTACACTACGTGGACACGGTGGCGTATTGTGTGCGCGTGTTTTGACGAGTGATTCATGTCGTTAAAATGGTCACTGCGTACTTACCAAAACGCAATGAAAATGTTGTTCCTTGGTGCACGTGTCCTGACAGTAGGCCGGCCCTCCAGGGTAAAAACTCTCGTTGATCCGTTCCTGGGTGTCGTGATTTCGAGCGTGTGTTTCGGCAGCGTCTTGAGTCCTGTAGACGAGAAAAAAAACACAAACGTTTAGACTATAACAATTATTAGTAACTCATATATTATAAACATTTCAGGCGTTAAAATCTATCTAGTATTAGTCTCGGCTCTGCACTACCTGACTGATAAAATACAATCGCTGGTAAAACGATCGTTACACTTCCTGTTCAATCAAAAGTATTGAAACATTGTTTTTAGTATGGTATATATTTATTTTTCTTATCATATTATTTTCTTTTTAATTTTTTTTTTTTTTATAAATTATGATTTTGGCATTTCAATTGCACGCGAATAATATTCGATATGAGTAAATTTGAATAAATCGTACGCGCATTTAAATACTTTCATATTTATAGTATTTTGAAAACGTTTTCAATGCAGGCATCTTTTTATATTTCCGGATTGTCGCCTACGCGATGTTAACGCAACTCACTTGACGGGCGATTCGCAGTTGGGTTCTTTGCAGTGGAAATGGTCGGTGTCAGACATCGCGCAACCAGAACCGCCGGTGCACGTGTTCGGTTTGAACCGGGTCAGGTATCTGGGCCACATCTCCACGTCTTCGGGCGACCCGCCGTCCGCGGCGCCGGTGGACGAGTTGTCCGTGAAGAACCCGTGGCCACCGCTCATCTTGGACTGGGCCCGCGGCGTGGACGACAGTGGCGACATGGGACCGCCGCCGCCGTCACTCGAGCTGTTGCTGTAGCTGGCCGTGTCGCCGGCCTGCGCGGCGAGCGCGGACAGCGAGGCCAGCGAGTTGGCCTGCTGGTGGAGGAACTGCAGCGAGCTGCTGGGCGAGATGGACAACTCGTTCATTTGCGAATCCCCCGCGGCCGCCGCACCGTGGGCGACACGTCTCCCGTCCCACGGGACCCATTCGTCGTCGCTGACCTGGTCCGGCGGGTTGCCGATGCCAACGCCGCCGCCGCCGCCGACCACGACGCCGCCGACGACACCACCGCCGCCACTTCCAGCCATGTTCAACACGGCCTGCTGGGCCAGTTTGAACTTTCGGTACGCGATTTCGCTGTCCTTGCGCTCGTGCTTCCGCTTGTGGCTCAGCAGCTGTCCGCTGGAGTGCAGGACGTAGTTGCATCCGTCCCGCACGCAGTGGATGTGATTGCACACCTGCGAAAACCGGCAGTTGGAAAAACCACACGGATCCGGTTTCATGAACTTCTTGAACCCGTCTCTCGCCAACTGTTCGTCCTTGATGTGATAGGTCTTGTGTTTTTCTGGAAAAATAACAACATAATAAATCATTTATTATGTATAATTATACGATACGATTGTGATTGATTTTCGATCGTATCATAATATAAATTTTGCCTCGCCCACGACTCACCCATGTCAGCTTTGTTTTTGAACGTAAACTGACAGTGATCACGCCTGCAGTGAAAATGAGTAGTCCTCTGACCGTAGAACGCGCAGTACGGTGTCCGACATTCTTCCGTGGCTCTAAGCCTCTGGAACCCTTCTTGTATTATGGCTGAATCTTTTCTGTGATAGTTTGCGTGCATCTGCACGTCGGACGTGCTTATATAGACTTTATCACAGGTACCCTGCGAAAAAAAATTACGATAATGTAAATAATTGTGGACGTAATAACAATTTATTCAAAAGTTTCTACGACTCACTTGAATGCAATGATAATGTGTTTGCTTGCGGTTGTGACTGCATCCCTGATATCTATCTGAACAGTCGTCACTTGGCGAGTACCTCATGAAACCGTGTTGTAAGCTCTCGTCCCTCTTTTTGTGCCATTTGAAGTGTCTAATCATTTCTTCTTTTTTGACGAACACTCTTGAGTTGCAGTCAAGACAATGGAAGTGCTCTCTACGAAAACAAAACAAATAACAATAGTATTATACTATCACGCATTGCACTTCGATCTAGTCGCTCTAAAGAAGTCGTCGCCGTACCTATAGTTCAAATCTCTGCATCGGGCTGATCCACATTCTTGACAGCTACTAAACCTCCTCACGTAACGCGAGTAATCGCCACTGGTCGGTGTTGAGCATCCGCTACCTCCACCACTGCCGCCAACGTTGGACGATGCCCCTTGCAATACCATGGTAACGTTATTGAGGGCCGAAGCGATCGAAGAAACTCCGGTCGTCTGAGATTCAGTTCTAGTAGTCGTCAGTGCCAACGGACTCAGAGATCGTTTTGATATTCCGTTATCTGTGGATAAAAAGTAAAATGAAATTTAAAAATATATACAACACAATGTAATGTGTACGACTATAATATATTATATATTGTTTATATGTATTAAAACACGCGACTTATAAGTCATCTTAGGCCGGGTGTCGGGTTACCCGTTCGGTTCTCAGCAAGGTCATGAGAAAAATGAGCGAATTTTTCAAATCCTCTATAAAGAATCCGTATATTGCGAAAACAAAACAATAACGACAATACGAGAAGCCACCGGATAGGGTTAAATCATTGTGTTCACGGTAACCCGAGCTGTCCGTGTCACCTCATTTTACCCCGAAAAAAACCTTTCTTTGTACGCATGTAATACAAAAATATATAATAACAGTACATAATATAAAGTTGCAGAATGGTTTTTTGTGGAAAAAAAAATATAAGGTGGCAGACACGTAACCCGATGCTGAGCGAAAGGGGTGACACACGCAACCGGGAGAGACGTGCCGGACTGTTTTCCCATAATTACGTATACCTACTTGCAGTGGTCCAGGTGCGCGTGGAAACGAAATAATAAATCCTTCGTGAGTGAGACCAACCCTTTCGACAAAAAAAGAAAAAAAGGTCACCGTCTTTTTGTGAAAAAAAGAGACCGCGAATACAATGAAACATGTGATGTTTAAAAAAGGGAAATTTATCAAAAAGGGAATCGCGCTACATTGTGTTATATATTATATTTTTTAAGGAGTTTATACTGTCGGTTTCGTAAGATTATTATTTTATTTTTTTTTTTATTTTATTAATATATATATATATATATGCGACGTTATTTTTTTGCTCTATACCGATTCCCAGCATTAATTTTAATAAATCCGGTAAACAACGACCGCGGTAGCTTTTTTATACAACGGTCGATGACTTAACAACGTCACTGCAACTGTCATATTATAATTTGATACGCCCAAAACAGTTTTCTAATTGCCACCATGCAAAAGAAGTTACCTACGTGATAACAATCATTATTAATACTCGCGTGTATTATTATAATATTTTTGTATTTGATTTTCCCGGTTTGTCATTGCGCGATCGTATCGAGTGACGTCAAGGAAATCACGTGGGGCAAGACACACGCACTCAACTAGACCAAACCCTGAGACTAAACGTGCATAATATAATAATAATAATAATAATATAAAAGCGTTATTGTGCGCGCGCGGTGCATGATGCTCGGCAGTTGCAAGTCATTCCTTGTATACACAATCGTATAGGTACGAACGTCTTATGCTGCACACTGCCCTTGACACGGATAGTGGTTTACGAGTTAAGAAAAAAAAAATAAACAAATAAATAAACGAAAAAAAGGCAATAATTTTAAATAATATTTGTAAGTGATGTAGGTGTACGTGTTATATGTAAGCTGTTTACACACATTATTTATTTTTTTTTTTGAATCTGAAAAATTCATTTTTTATAATATTATATATCACGATTTTTCGAGGATTTTCCGACGACCCATGCATTAAGATAAAGTTTTAATCTTCGCAACTCATGCTCAGCGCGTCGCTCAGAATTAATGCAAAGAATTAAAATTTATAAAAATAAATACTCGTCGACCAACGAAATATTTCGTAATCTTTGGCGTATCGCAACGTCGATTAACAGTTAACAATATTGTCCTATTTATTTTTGCTCACGACTGCCACCGAGCACCCATTCAAGCTCGATTCAGCCGTTTTCCCCTTTTATTTCACTAACAGTCCATATTGTGCGCGAAATTGAAAACTTATCAGATTCGGTTTGAATACGCATGTTCGGATCGACTCTCTCATATCTGGCCGCAAGACGACACAACGCAAATTAAAAAAAAGAAAGAAAGAAACGAAAAAAGAATTTTATAATGAACATAGTTTTATTGTTCTAATGAAAACTATTGATCTCCAAGTAAACCAGGTATTATTATTTTTTTTTTTACATTATCGAACTTTAAACTTTTTAGCCATTGTTCGAGTACCTATTGTACAACTGACTGGAACAAAATAATAATAATAATAATAATAATAATAAAAAAGTTTAAACGCACAGGCCTCGTAGACGTTTCACAAAAACTCAATCACCATGGTAACCGATTATTGTTGATATTATTGGAAATTCTTTCTTCTTATTTTTATTTATTTATTTTTTACTCCTATCCACTCTCTCGACTTCTGAACATTTCTCTCCTTCCCACCCCCTGTACATGCCTTACGTCCCTCTTCGACTTTAAAATTGATTATCCTGCGAATTCGTCTTTCCACTTATATATATTTTATATAATATATATAAATATATAAAGTATACTAACACAAGCCGGATTCAATAATACAAATCGGTTTAGTCTGTCGGTACTTCGGTAATATTTTTTTTTCACAAGGAAACAAAAACAAAACGCCCGTCGTTTTCGCAAAATTCCGGTTGCCACGTTGCTATTATAGTCGTCCATCACATTCGGAGTGCTGCAGGATCGTGTGCGCTCGTAGACAAATCACGGAGGTTTGCTGCAACCGTTATGGCTTCGCGAATATAGGAATATATAATAAAATAAGATAATTTATAGTGATATACCTAGTATTAAAACACGAGTTAAACGATATATCCATAAATGAAGTATTATTGAAATTAAACTTTACGTACATAATATACCTGCTTAACATTAATTTTAATATTAAAGTCGATTGCAGTGTACTCGTATAAGTAGTTCTCAAAAAAAAAAAATATCATACATGATATAATATGATATAAAAGCATATTTATATATTTTATTATTATCATAGTTGTAACTTGTAATATATTTTTCGTATTAGTTTATATGTGTAGTACGTGTGCAACTAGCTTTCGTCGAACGTTTTTTTTTTTTTTTTTTTAACTCACTTTATTTATATTATATTATGTACGCGAATTGTGCGTTTTTTTTTAACCGTTGCTGTCCGCCCGTCTTCGCCCCTATGTATTACGTATACACTCACACACACGTACAAAATTTCTCGCGTATCATTTTTCCCGTGGGTGTACAGAAAATTACTTCGGGCACAAATCCATTTAGTATCGGTGTCACCTGCGACACACACACACACACGCGCCGCGCGCGCGCACGCACACATAAAAAATACATATTCTGTCTCATAATTCATCGGATGCGCGTTATAAAGGGATGGCTTAACAAAAAAAAAAAAAATGAAAAATACCATTTTTACCACTATGTATATACGGATTTCACGGATAAACACTATGTTTTTTTTTACGTCCTTTTACAGAAAATTTAAAAATGATGATGAAAAGACACGATAATGGTATTTGAATTGTACGAAACGTGTCTTAAAGACATATATGAGGTCATGACGAAGCATAAACCGAAACGCTTATAGAGGTGTGGGCACGACTCCTCCATATATATGTATATATATTTATATATATTGTATACATATGCAGTATATATGTTGCATGCGAGATTTAGTAGGGGAATGAAATAAAAAGAAATCGTTTTATTTTATTTTACTTTTGTATATATATTTTTCTCAACCAGTAGGTATTATACACTAAAAAAGAACATGTGGGTAAAATAAATATTAACAAAAAATATCTATGTATGCGGCAGCCACGGCCGCCGGAGGTATTTTGTACGCAGTGAAATCTGTGATATTTTTTCGACGTGATTAATGAGCATCCGTTATCTATTCAGTGCCAGAAACAACGAGGAAAACATTTTTTTTCTATTTATCTCTTTCCACCTCCCTTTTAGCTTTTCACCACCCGCGTTCGCGACTTAATGATTTCTTTCGGGCTTAAGCTCATGTACACTGTGTTTTTTTTTTTTTGCAAGTACCTACACTTTTAATACGTATATGGTATATATATACATATATTGTAACCACAATTTATATTGTTGTAATTCGGATTACTATTGGCATTTTTTCTCCATTGCACGTTGCACGCGAGATGATCGAATTACAGTATCGCACATTTTATAACCGCGGTAAGTAGGTATACCTTTTCGTTGCAACCGAGACTGTTTTTTTTCCATTTTTCGTCGGTTTATATCGTGTGTGGTTTTACATACATTTTATTTGACCAGTGCGTCACGGTTCGCGCACCCGTAAGATTAAGCAAAAAAGTAGAAATAAACATTGATATGATAGAATGAAAGAAAAAAATGTATAAAAAAAATATATAATAAACCAACAATGGGAAGAAATGCGAATACAATATTATGCAATCCGATCGTTGTTGCATGATCTAGATCCGAATGATAGTTTTACCCACATGTATAATATTATATATTATATTTAATATGTAGGCACAGCCATCGCGACTGTTTGGATAATAGATGTAAATAATATTTTATATTATTATTATGTTTCGTAACGGATTTTTCTGTTCATTTTTTACAGATTAGTGAAATATCTGTAAACAAATTTTATATGACGAAACGCATAAACGCTGCCAAGGTGTAAAGTTTTCATTTTATAATACATTTGACGCATGGCGCGCGTATGATAGATGGTAATGTTTCGATTTTTTTGTATCATTATCGACGGAGTATAAATTATATTATATCGCTTGCCAATATATTATATTATGATATTTTTGAGCTGCATTGACTTTCAATAATGATTTGGAAAGAAAAAAAAATCGTATTTAATAAAAGTAATGCTCGAGCTAACGCTATCGCAGCGTTTGATTTATTTTATAAGTCAAATTAACAAATACCATTGTGTTTTTTTATTTGTTTTATTTTTTTAGTATAAACAGATTTGTGTTAACACGTATTTTTTTTTTCACTCGCAGGTATACCCTGTGGCGCTAAGGCCGACAACGGTCGAAAGACCAGTATAAATACATTAGTTTTTATTACGAGTTATTTATCGTCGATTCGTCGTCAGGCGAGAATTATGTTTTAAAAACTAGTGACAAATTATTATTATTATCATTATTATGTTATTATTATACACCGGGAGTCTAACGATATTTGGTCATTTACCCATAGGCATAATATATTATATATAAATGGGAAGCGTGTATACAGCGGTTACAGCAGTATTATTATTATTATTATTACTAATGTAATCAGTGTCGGGATCGCCCACTAATATTACTACTATAGTCGGTATAACGACAATAATTATTATTATTTGAAAATTGATGCGACAACACGTCTTTTATATTATTAACACCCGGTTTAGTTCGGTGTACTGGTATACAAGACGATAATAATAATTTTAATACGAACGCGTCCAATTTATTATCAATAAAAGACATCACATCCATTTGTTTTACATATCGTTGTTTTTAGTTTTTATACGATTTGGTTGATCCGGGAGCATTTAATACACAGAAACAATAATACGTTGTCTTACCGACAATATTTCACACGCACGCCGATTTATTATTTTAGTAAAATATTCGCCGTAACCGTAACCGGATTCAACTCACATGTACCTACACATTTAATAATAATATAATATACGTGTATAGTATATACTATTACCTACATATATGTTGTATGCGGATATATATTATATATGTCGTGCGAGGTTACCCCCTTTACGGAAATAATTCTAGCTGCACCCCACATGTAAGCAGTATCTATATGGGTACATAATTTAATATAATATATTATAACGGAGCGCGAAATTCTCTAATCCCGTATCCGATTTCTGTTTACGTAACAAGCAGGGTCGCGCCATTTTGCGTATTATAACAATTTTTTAATTTCTTTCTGCGAGGCGCTAGTGAAACGCACCACTGCTACTGCTACTGTTGACGACGACAAAACGGTCGTCCTTAATCCTTTCCACAAATTAAATAACGTATACAATATAATATAGGTGTACACCGTGGCGGGGTTCCCCCGAAGCTGACGGCGGTGGCGACGACGACGACGACGTGTATGGGGAAACGGGAGGGACCGGTTTTATTTTTTCTGTTCGTTTCGACCTTTTTATAAAAAACCGACCCCCTAATATATATATATATATATACGTATATGATTAAATAATATAAAATCACTCTTCATAATACTCGTCATAACCCTTTTTTTTTTTCATTTCATACGTTTTCTACTAACCTAACCTATATAAAGATACGCATTTTATAGGGCAAAACAGACAAATACACACGCGTGTGTACGTACTGCAGGAATACAATATTTTTTTTCTGAAGGGGTTGCGAACCACCTGGACCTAAACATCACAATATGTGTTGTAGGCATGTACGTGAGCTTTTTTTTTCTTCCCCCTTTTTGCTCTTTGTCGTCTTTCCGAACACCCGCGTCATAATACATTTATATACGACATTGGCTATGTATAACACTCCCACGTCATGTTGAAAAATGAAAATTGTAGGAACACAATATTCCGTAAAAAAATAAATTCAACACATGCATGTATAATATAATTAATATGACACGATATTATATAAAATATATTGCATGATTACTATTAGCGTGGACGGAATGCAGAATGCTCGTCCGGCGAAATTGAATCCTATAAGAAATATTCGATATAGTAGCGATTTATGTATATGGCGATCATTATTACGTCGAGCACGCATTCGTGTATAGGGATTATTATTATTATTATTATTATTATACATGTCCAAAACAGAGAAATCCGCGAGCTCGAATATTTTTGTATTCAATGGAGTGTTGGTGAATGTAACGCGATTTTGGTGCCGTACATAATATAATATAATATTATTCTGTTCATTAAGAATCTGAAACAATTGCGATATTTCCATTCGACGACGAAGACAGTTTACGGTGCTGCACTCGTCGTCTTACAGAGGTATTTGTTTTTTCATCACTTTATTAAAATCATACATTATAATGGCACACCTGTATTCACTGATGATAAAATACAATTACGCGAAATTTACGTTTTATTTCTCCGCGCTATATTTTTGGACTACATTTTGACGCATTTTCATAATTGCAACAGTGAAATCGGATCGGATACGTCACAGTAATGACGAATTTTGAATTTTTATTTTTTTGTTCAGTTGCGATAATACGTCATAATTCCTAACGGCTAGTAAGACAAAAACGTGAATTTATATCTGTGTTGCGAAAAAATTGAATAAAAAAAAAAAAAAAAAATCATGACAGCGACAAACTGTGCAGAAAGGTTGTCGGAGGGAGAGGGACGCACGCGCATTCTTCGTTGTCTGGTCACAAACCGTGACATTTTCAGCGCCGCCGTCGTATACATTATTGATGAGTGAAAAATAAATAGGTATGATACCTATCACAGTCGCGGACAAATAATAATAATTAAGAAAACGACAATGTTATGAACGTATAATATAGTATATACATCACGGCAAGATACACTTAGTTATAAATATGATATTATGTACACATCGTACTATAATCTATTTGGTTGTGTATATATTTAATATTTATATTATATAATAATATGCACACGTCCGGACGGGTGCGTTATATTAATAATTTATTGTTAAAACGTAAACACAGCCGGAATTTTGAATTGAAATAAAATTATTTTCTTCTAGACTAATAATTTAATGTTTATCGAACAATGCGCTTAAAATATGTTGGTAGTAGGTTTGTACTTATAATCGTTAACGCACACACATAAAAAAAAAAAAAAAATATACAATTTTAACCCCCTGCTTCTCCACGATGAGGTTAATTCGTTTACGGGAAACGGATGTGTAGACTGTCGAGAGTGATAATTTGCATTTTGGATATAGAACTCATGCCCGCTACGTGTATATGTATACATATTACATATGATATTAAGCACGTCGACCTTATAATTTATATATATATAAATAATATAAAATGTATACACGTGTAAACTGGAAATGTATTTCGACGTGTAAATAATCGAAATATGACATTTTACGTTTTACATAATTTTGCATAAGTAATTCGAAAACTTCTCGCGTACGTGTACGTATATAAATATATACACATATACACATACAAGTACACTTCATAACGCGCACACAATATAATATTTAATAATAATATACCTTAACAAAATGTTTATGACTGTTGAAAAAATAAATAATAAAATAACCAACATAAAGGACGTATACGATAGAAATTTCCCGAAAACTTGAGCCGTCGTGCAAAGAGTATACCATTATAACATTATATTTAATATCATAATAGCCTTTAATTTCAAATAGCGTTCTTAATATTATTTCATCGTTATGTTAATATATTATATTGTTCTTGAGTTTTCGACGAAACCGACTTATTGTTATTATTATTTTTTACGTTTGTGGGTTTTGCAACACATTAATGTTTAATTGACAATACAATATTTCAATATGGTTTTCGGAACGGAAAAATAAATGTAATCGTTATTACTATTATGATTGTTATTATTGATTCGGATGAAAAAATCGAAATGAAGAGAAATGTAAATTTTTTCCGTTCAACTCGCACACGTTGCGGTCAGAAATGGATCAATGGATCAGTCATTATCTAATATTATATAGTTAAAATATCTTATAATGTGCACCAACTACCAATCAATATTTGGTACACTTATAAGTATTTTTTAACAGAAATTAATATTTTCACTTTTATAACAATAATAATAACAATTAATGTAAATTACAATATATTATTATTCTGCAGTTTGATGACGGTCATCTATATTACAGAAATTATTTATTACAGTCAATAGAATTCCCCACTATTTTCACAAATATTATTGTTGTTATTTTACACAAAAATGACTAAAGAGCTGGTGATGGAGAAATAAAATTATTATTATTAAAAGTATCAACTAACGAACACGACAAATGGTGCGCGCGGCGGATGAACGAAATATGTTTTTCTATAGATCAGCCTTGAATAGCCCGCACGATATTATTATTATATTATCTCCACGTATAATAAGTATTTTACACTCGCTACTTCAATTGAAATATCATTACACAATAATTGGGCAATCATCTCAGTGCGGGCGTTATGTGTACGTGGCAAATTTTAAAAACTTGAAATTTTTTTAAATTAATTTAACGCGTTGTTTTGTGTTTACCTCATACCTGTGCGATATATTTATTATACAGTTATCGTCGTATAGATTTTCTCTTTTACGACCAAAACGAGATCGGAATCACCGGCGGTGGCCCAAGAAAACGGGCTTCATCGGCGAGCGTGTTTATTTTAATAGTGTTTAAACTGTGCATTTTTAATGGTATTTAATTAACAAGTGGCCGCGAACGGTCTTTTTGTACTGCCCACGCGCGCCGCCTCGGGTTTTTCTCGAATTCCTTGTATAATGGATGAAAGTTATTACTGTGTGTGGTACGCGTATGGTATAGGTTTATTTATTTTTTTTTTTTTTGTAGACCTACACTAAATTTGTACCCAGTTCGGAGGTTATTTCGTCTTATTTGTTTAGTTTTTTTTTATTTACATATTTTTTTAAATAAAAAAAAAAAATAAAATATATGTTTGTCCGGAAAAACGCGCGTGTTTATCGAGAAATGAAGATGTTGTGTATTTTACTTTACAATTTGATTAACTATTGTGGCACGCTCCAGGGAAAATGGTAAAAATAATCGATATTTTTGTAAGTTTATTGTGAGTACAGACAATATACAACAAAGTCTCGGAAATGAAAATTGATTTCTCTTCGACTTACATTATATTTCTCATACATATTAGATTTTGTTTTCACAGAAAACAATAGACTTTAATGTTAATTTGATTTAACGGAAATATTACAATATATTTCCGTTACGTCGGATATTCCAACATAGGACGTAGGTACGCAATATTATTATAGTACATATAGCAAATAAAAACTATTTTTTTTTAATAATAATAAAAAAAAAAACTAGAGGATACTAATGTATGACTTTTGCGTCGATTCGTTCGTTTCGTGGCAAAAATACTGTTGTATAATATTCTAGATTTTGAAAGGAAAACGATTTGCTGCATATTATGTAGTATGTACTATATATAGGTACTTAATAATGTATAATGTTTTTCAATTTAGCTAAAATGACATACATATATTGTAATTATAACCTTGTGAGTATTTGTCTGCGTAATTAAAATTGCAAATTTTATAAAATCAAAACTAGGCATTTGTTAAATTTAATATCACTCTAAGACCATAAAAAAATTATAAGATAATGCTAAAAGTTTTTTCAACTTGACGGAAATTGAATATTGGTTATTACCTTGGACTCTAAAATATTAAGGTTTTTTAGTTGATTATGCAATTTCTGGAAATCTACTGTATAATACCTAATATTTTGATCTTTTTAAAGTATCTCCTACCCACCTGCTTTATGTGTCCAGTTTTTTTATTTATAAAATATAAATGTATAAGACTTAATCCTATAATTTGTTGATTACATACGAACAAACCAATAATACAAATTATTTTAAAACTATCAATATAAAAATCTATTATACATAGGTATCTATGACATTGTATATTGTATTCTATTACCATATTTTTGTGTCCTATAAATATTTATGTTAACGATAGGTACTCAGCAATTATTATCGATTATAAATATCAATATTTTTCTATTTATCTAATTATAAAATATTGGTAAACACGAATGGTAAATTACCTGATTAAATTAATTATCATAAGTTTTTAATTTTTAAATGTACACTGTTAAGTAATTATACAATATTTATTTACTACAACAGTAGGTATAAGAGTTTCGTTCAAATATTATGAAATGTTAATTGCACAAAAAAAGTAATAATAATAATAAAAGAAACACGAACATATACGGAATCATTTTTCAGTTTTATTAACTGCTTCGTGGCGTCACACTGCCGAATACGTCAAATATTTACATTGTATTAATGGCGGACTATCGAATTATTATTATTATTATTATTATTATTATTACTGTCGAGTAAATGGTTTTTGTGTACACACGTAACTCTAATTAGCAGTTATAATCGCATATGTGCTTTTAATAGAATGAAGTATTAATCGAGAAAAAAATTGCGTGAAAACAAATTTTAAATACATTATAATTAATAATATATTAATATAATATTTATTAGTAGTAGTTACAGCAGGTATCTAATATACCTATATAATATTATAGTTCGAAGCGTGTGTATACGATCTGAAATTCGGTCGACAAAGGGCCCGCACATACATACACACACACTCGCGCGCGTCATACACACATATACACACGCGCGCACGCATACATTTACACGCGCCTGAAACGGTATCGTAAAAAAAAAATTAAATAAAAAAAACCAAGGGCATTACCGACGAATTCATAAATACTTAATTACTAGAGGACAATAAAAAACAGACAAACGTTGTGTTTCCGACGTTATTATATATAGCAAACAATGATAATTAACATTATAACCCGGTCGGTGAACGAGGCGAATTAACACATGTCGGTTTTATATAAATATATACATAATGAAAAAAAAAAAAAAATGAAAAAAAAATAATAATAATATTCGAAGACGAACACAACGCGCCCGCGAATGGATGTACATCATAATATACTATAATATAATAATTATATGTATATACCTAATACCATATTATACAAGCGCGATTCTATAGAAAAAAAAAACAGTATTGGTAGTATTATAACGTTATAGCGGTGACGTCGAAAATTTCCGGCAAACTGATCAGTGTGAGAATAACGATTTATTCAAATTGGCAATAGTATGTTATATTATTATCATTATTAAATATTTATTGTGTAGATGTACGCGAATCTATTGATCGGAAACGAGTATTAAATCTTGTACGGTGTGTATGTAACTATATGTATTAATATCGTGGCTGCCGTCGTCTCACGGATAGGATTGAGACATTTTCCGAGCTTACGTACAACAGCAACCGTTATTGTTAATATATTATAACAAATCATATGCAATATGCAAACACCAAACCCGGAGTCGTATTCCGGTTTTGTCGAAGGCGGTATGCTTAATATATTAAAATTTTCAAGTTAACGCGCTCATTATAATATTATACTATGTTGTAAAAAATAATTTGAAAAGAAAGTTAAAATATTGAAAAAACTGACGTTTAAGTATATCTAGTGCGACGGGTCCCGGATTTTTAAATGGTTTTGTAATAATACGTTTATTGCGACATTTTCCCCTCTAACGGAATTATACTATATTAGCGTAGTTATATTATATACTTATATATATATATATAATATATATGTAAAAAAATCCGTTGTTTCGGTATATACATATTTAATATAATATTATATGAAGACAACGTCTAGGTACATCGTTTATTATCACGATTTTCCGAGATATATAGATCATATTAAAACATGACAATTCACGATAACACAATATTATGTGTACACAAATTATTAATATTACGAGACGCTTCATACCACAGCACGGAGATACTTTGATCACAAAGCAGAGCAGAGCAAATTTTAATTTATTATTAAGCCCATACTTTGTATCTATACGTCATAATATGATGTCCTACCTCATCATTAGATAAATATAGTTCAAAGCGGTGGGTACCTTCTCCAGCCGTTTAAATATTACTTGTAAAATTATTAAATGCATACAATCACTGCGTACAATCACTTGTGGACTGAGACTTACGCAAAGGTATACGCACTCATTGTGAACACGGTCGTGATGACATAGACGATACCTATGTACATATAATATAAAAGTACGTTGGCGGTAAATGTGTGCGGACTTTGTGTTTGCGCTACCCGTTTTCGTTGCGTGTGTAATATATTGTCTACGACAATGGCGTAAGTATATGTATATGCCTATTGTATAGCAATAATAATAATAATAATAATAATAAAAAGATTTTATTCTTGTAGAAATTATTTTAATTTTTTCTCGTTCTATTCGCGCAAACTGATATTTGCGCCGTTCGAATAACCGCGCGCGGTGGTGGGACGTGTAATACGCATAATTCGACTGGTTGAAGGCAAAAGAGAACAACGAAGTTTTTATTTTTCTATAGGTACTTTTTTATTTGCACGTTCAATCAAAGCTACTAAAGATAGTTGGGTATTATGTAAAATTTTTTTTGTGTATTTGTTATATAGTATTCACTCTATAATGAAATTTGCGAAACGTTGGTCACTTCATATTTATTTTATTTTACCTATAAACAGTCGATAATAATTATTAAACTCTTCTAACCAGCGTTGGTATCCAAAATATCTGACCCGAATCGACTTCGTAAGGAAGTACCTATGCCCGTAGCATACTAACAGAATAATTAAAAATCCACTAGTCGCGTCGTACGCGCGCCACTTATCCAATAATACGTATTAATATTATATGCATTTACTATAATATAGCAACGCACATTATTATTTTTAACCGATAACAATTAGCGACATTTTACGATGTATTTACGGTGACTGCTGTAGGTACGTGCCGGACAACCCGAAGAATGTGTTATTCTTTTATTATTCTTTCGGGTTCTTAATATAATAATATATTATTATTTTTATTTATATATTATAAGCCAAGCGCCCGCCCGTGATACGTCGTGGATGCGTACGTGCGCAAAAAATATCTTAACGTGACATTTTTTTAATTAACTCGGCGTATATAATAATGTAAGTAGTTGGTGGGTATTCTTTATTTTTTATATTATACATACATGGCTACTGTATAGTTTACAAAATATATTAATAATATACGCGTACGGAAACGACGACGAAAACGACTGTGCGTGACGGTAATGGCTAAAAAAAAATAAAACATTCGGGGGAGGTGAGAAATCATTACACCTAGTCGGACTACAGCCATTGAAGAAACGGCAAAAAACGGGTTATAAGGATACCTACAAAAGAAATGATGCGTTCCGACCGCGCAAATACTTGAATCGCGAACATATTACTACCATACACGCTTCGAGTGTTCATAATAATATACGTTCGCATACACACAAACATATACATACCACTCTGACGCCGATTAAAACTATAAGTAATATTATTATCACTCGGTTGAACCCAAACGAGCGCTTTTTCCGTTTTTATTACATCACTACAGTATACAATATATAAAACGTATACGTTGTTAAAATCCTCGTTATTTAGTCGCTACCAACTCTTATCTGTATACCTATTATATTGTTAAATAATGTAAATGGATATGTATACGAACTACGAGATGTATGTATAGTATGTATACACAATAATAACCATATATAGCTATAATAAATATAAAATAAATTCGGTTGACGAGAAAACGACGTCAGACGATCGAAAGACTATCAATAAAAACAATTTTTTTTACCAAATGATAATGGATTTCCCCTCTACCTCTCCAATACGAAACTCGTCGACTACATTGTGTATTATATTATGGGCTGGGAAATTTCTTCAAACATAATCAAAACATACGTCTCGGGGATTCTGATATAAATCACTCTATTGTTTATATGCGCTGTTGGTTATTGTTTTATTATTATTATTATTAATGTTAGTGTTTATAAGTGTTGAGTATGAGTTTTTTTTCAAAAATCTTCGTATATAATAAACTCATTAAAATAATAATCAAAAAGTCACATCGGAGTAAATAGTCGTCCCTTGTGGTAAGCGGTCATAGTTATTATACGATAGTGGCAGCGGTGGCTCTTTGAGGGTGCAAGAAACATGGGGATTCGTTTATAGGTACACGTGTTTGGTATATGCACTATATATATATAAATATGTTACCTATACACACATAAAAACGAATGTATATCATTTTTTTTTTTTTTGAAAAAAACGCAGAAATGACACAAAAAAAACCCACCTCCCAGTTGAATGAGTGACAAGCGTGTCTTTTTTTTGCGCCCCACCCGTGTCTGTTTACACTTGCTCGATTTCAATTCACACAAGGTTCGCTCTGGTTGTAAAGATGACACGTAAACGATAGTTTGTGGTAAAATATGAGTATGCGTGTTTACTACACCCTACAGCCGTCTGTATGCACATTTATAATATAATTAACATCATATACAGTGTATATAATACTGCTATAATATATAAATTTAAAATATATACATAATATACCGAAAAACAGTTATTAAATTGTACCGTAATGAGTTTGTATAAAGAATATCTAATATATTATATTCCTTTCGAGTATGAAAAAAATTTAATTAATAATTTTAGAAATAAGTGTTATACTGTAAACATGTTTTTTAATGCTCGCAAAGGGTTGCGAAATAATATATTTCAGAACGATTTTATTATTTTATTTTTGGCCAACGATAACTGTTTTACTACGTAACAGTGAAAACATAAAATCTAAAAATATTATTCTATCGAACATTCGAACATATTTTCATTCCCAAGATTCTTGAATTTTTTAAATGGCATAGGTATATAAAAAAATTTAAAAAAAAATTCACGACTTTTGTACAAGTATTTGTTAAGCAAATTTACTGCGTGTTTTGTTATTATAATTTAAATTATATGAGTTTTATTTTTTTGTTTGTTTGCTACAAACCATGAGATCTCACGACGTTGTATATGTATAAATATTATCTGTAAACATATATTTTGCGAAAGATCGTGACATATAACTTAAGATTCTTCGACAATAAACTATACAATAGTGAAAAAAAAAATTAAATAAAAACTATATACTAATGACCAGGGATCGAAAGTTGTAACATTAAAAATGTTACTGTTTAGTTCTTAAATATGCACTTAAAAACTCCAGTAGGTATATGCGTTATAAATAGCTCGAAAAATAAAAAAAATATGTATTTAACTTGAAAAAATTATAAATTTATTGAAAAAAAAAATTAAATGTAATTTTATAATTTTTTAATTTACAGTTAAAAAGTAAAAAAAATTCCAAGAATTCAAATACTTTTAAAAATATAACCAAATAAATCATTATTTTCATATTTCATATATTATGTGAAAATATAACCGTAAATATGCAAAAAAATAACAAAATAAAATTTCGTGTATAACACCAGATAAGTGTGAAACATATTTGTATCTTACTTTGGATGTTCTAGGACGAACCAAGAAAAACATGCATTTGCTACAACTTTTGAACCCTGTTAATGACTTATAAGTATTAATCAATTGGAAATATTTTTTAACCATTTTTAAAACAATCCGATACCTAATGAAATTTTAATAATTGTGCTTAATTTTATAATTAAGAGTTAAAACAAATAAACCATACGGTTATATAGGAACAGCTAATTTATACTGAAGCTAGGAGTTGCTGTTTCTAAATCATAACACTTAAAGATATATATAACTTTAAGATTGAACTATTCGTACTATTACGCACATTATTAATCGTTATTGTATACCGTTTTATAATGTATATAAATCAACATATTTCAGCGTTCTATGCAGTTACACAGTTAAAATAGCTATAGCTGTAGTTATGTTATGTACACACGAGAGAACAGTAATCAATGATCGTTTAAGACTAATTCGTTAGCGGAATTAATGAGTGAATGTTTTTTTTTTTTGAAATTGTAATGATTTATGTTATATATATTATATATGATCTAGTTAGACCGGGTTTTGATTTGAATAAAATCGGTTTAACCTCAATCAAATGGGACCTTAGGGCAAACAGTAAATCGTCCGAAAGCGGTTCATTAAAACGAGCTATTGTGTTTGATTGCTAAATTGTCGAGTCCCGCATATGCGCGTTAAACTCTTTATTAATACATACTTTTTTTCATCGTCTACGAATTCTTTCTTTTTTTTCCCTCACAGTTACCGTTTTCATCTTTTATTATTATTATTATTTTAATTTTTTTTTCGAGTATATATTCCCATTCGTCTGTGGAACGGGTTAAGAGGAAACGACGTCGGACAAACAGCAATTGGTCTTTATTGCTTTAAACTGGTTCTGTTAATAAATTTAGATTGATACAAATGCCGTATTATAGGCTAATGTACACATAGTAAGTACTACTACGATGATGACGATAATGGTGGTGGCGAGGGCCTATAAGAAATGTGAGCAATTGATGCGTTCTTTACATACCGACGCTGCCGTCGTTACCGGTGTGAGCCAAGAAAATAAAACAGTTTCAAAATATTCGTAAAAAAATAAAATTAAAATTAAATGTTGTGTACAGTGCAAACACATTGAAATGGCGAAAGGATTTTCGGTGTAACGCAAAGTAAACTATAGGACGCAAATAGTCAACAAGAAAAAGACCGTTGCGAACCTTTAGTGCAGAGTGGCGACGATAACAAAAAAAAAAAAATAATAATAATAATAATAACAAAAAACGAAAGGAATATACACCCTCGTGTGTATGTGGAAAGAAGGGGATAAAAAAAAAAAGGTTCATGTGGAAAACAATTGACGATTACATGCATCAGACAAAGGCATCGGGTTACGTTCGCGGTATCGTTTTTCTCGCATTTTTGTGGAAACTTAACCGAGCGCGCTTAAATACGTTACTTCGATATCGTCATCATCCCATACAATTATATATATATATATATTTTAACTGAGTAGCTCACATTTCCCACGTAGGATTATTATGTTCCGAACCAATTGCCCGTAATTTTAAAATCAACCCCGCCGTCGGCGCGGATCCTCAATATAAATAATATTGTACGAATAATAATAACCTTAAATACGCAATGATCACGGTTCATCGTGGTGTATAAAATGGACCGATTAATTTCCTCAATTCTTGCTTAACACGCGTAGGTATTTATATATACATGTTATTATCATAATCATGCATGATTAGTCCTAAAAGGTTTTTATTTTTTTTTAAGAGAACGCTACTCATGCAGTCATACATATTATCTTGTATCTGTCGTTTAAACGTAAAAAATGTATACAATTTAAGTTCAACAAAACCAATTTTGTGTTATCTTAAATAATAATGTATAAATTGACCTATTTTAAAACTTAAACATAAGAACACTGTTTGTGTTTAAGTGTCGTATTTTTTTCAAGAAATTTTTATTTTTAGACAAGATCTGAGTAAATGAAATATCACAAATTAAGAATGCTCATATCTTGCATAAAAATTAAAATATTGAAAATAAGAGGACGATTAAGTACAAAGAATGTCCTTATTTTTAAGTTTGACAATAGGTTAATTTATATTACTGTTATTTACGAAAAAAAAACGATTTTGTTAAACTCAAATCTGATATGTTTACGTTAAGATGGAGTAACACACGTTTTCGTTCAAAATTCACACCGTTTTGGAATACAGACCGACGTTACCGTGATGGGAACTTCTCATTGGGAAACAACCCGCGTAACACGTGGTATAATATATACCTTATATATAATACGGTCATATATAGCTGGCTGCATAAAAAATAACTAAAAGTCCATTCGTCCGCCAAGATTTAAAATAAGAGATGTGCTAAAAGAAACCACGTTAAAAAGCGTAACGTGGACGGATTCCTCGAACGGGTTCATCGATCTTTTGGGATTTATTTTTGAATAAAAGAGCGTAAAGGCGATCCGGTATTTGACCTTCGCATGCGGCCAGCGGTTGTGCATTTCCCGCATTGTTTGGAAAACACGACATTTGCGATAGGCGGCTTTTGGCCGGTCGCTTGACACAAATACCATCGGACGGCAAACGAAGAGAGAGAGAAAATCAACTCGTTTATTCATCTCGCGCCACCCGTGCACTAAAATAGATGGTCAAGGGTGGCGGGGAGGGACGAGTAAAAGGGAAGTGATGGAAGGGAGGTATAGTTGTGGTAGTGGTGATGGTATATACCGGTATCGAGGTTATGGGCTTTTGTTTCGTTTGCCAAAAAAGAAAAACCCGAACCAACAAATTGTTTTACGCTCAACCCTTGCATATATACATGTAATATGTGACGCATATATATATATATATATATATTATGAGCATATATCGACGCACGCAGAGGTTTAATTCATATAATATATATATATATATATAAATTGCTTTATTTTTATTTTTTTTCAATTCACTGACCTTGGGCATTGGCGTAGGTCGGCGTTGGAACCGTGAGCGGAGCGGTGACTGCCGAGTGCGGCGACAGGGTCTGAATGCCTAGTGACGTCATCGCAGCTGTGGTACCGGCTGCGTCCCTGTGTATCGGAGGCAAGGGTACGATGACAGACGGTGAGACGTGCTGCAAAAGACAAAACAAAAATCGTTTTATTAACAACGTTAATATCACGCAAATGTACATATTCTTATGATGATTATATGATATCGTTTGCAGTTATAAATGGACAGACAATTTTAATTGATATACACAGAATACAAAACTTTGATTAATAATAAATTCTTCCCAGTTAAAACCACGTAGGTATACATATATAATATATATGTGTGTGTGAGTATATGAGTGCGCGCGCGGGCGCGTATATATATATACATCAACACAACACAGCGTTATTTAAATTTTGAATCGTATTATTTATCGATCGTATATATTTCTATAATATATTACTTACCTATAATTGATTCCATAAAAGTTAATAGATACATATTTTAACAGTGGCTATATTCAAAAAGAGTATAATAAATTTAATGTGTTTTTAATTTTTCGTCGCATTATGATTGCGCAATTTTAACAATCCAGTAATAGAATATACTTATGGTCAAACACGCGTGTATCTATTATGTTATTGTTTCAAAACAAAATCTTGGAAGTATATATCATAAAGAAATCATTTTTAATTATATATATATAAATTATTGTATCGCGATGATGAGATGACATTGAATTTTTCACATACATAATATGCTCGTCAATTCCGTTGCATATTATACTTCGCAGTACAGCACTGATTAGCTTTGTGAATTAAAACATATTATTTATATATACACAAGTACATAATACATGCATATTAAACTGATATATGTCAATACTGTCAAGTGTAAGTATATGCATATATTATGTAATAGGTAAAAATGTTTATAAATATATATTTTTGATGATCAGACAAATGTTATTAGTTCTTTCGTGTATAAAATATATAAACTCGAATGTGCATTTATAATTGAACAAAATTGTGTTATGTACGAACATCGTCTGTGCATACCTATTTAATAAAATAGTTGTCAGGTATTATGCGCGGATTGGATTTTTCGCATTTCACTCTGTTATAAGAACCCAATGCGAATATTGTTACGAGATTGTGCAATCGTCGTTTCTTATTTTAACAACAATAGCCGGCAACTATGTTCGTGACGTACGGCAGTTATATACCTACACGATACGGCGGCAAAACACACACACACAAACACAGCGTGTGTTCGACATAACGATATCATTTGCATACGATTCACACGGGGACGGCCATCGATGTCGACGGGAGGAGACTATAGAGACAGAAAGAAAGAGCGACTTTTTGCAGCAGTTGTATTGTAATGATATAATTACGCCGGAATAAGATGCGAAAAAAATAATAAGCCTTTATGACGTTCGAATTTTGAGGGTGAATAATAATAATAATTATTATTCACATATTATATCTATACACTTATATAGAAAATTTATTTAAAGAATTACATTTATACTATAGGTCTCATGGAAAGGAAGAAAAAAAAAACGCCTAATAATTTGTTGGCTTATAAACATCACATGCCCAACCATGTATATATTGTTATAATTTTAATGAGAGAAGGTATATTTGTGTGAAAAAGGGGTTAAGTTCTTTTCATCACGGAGAAGACGCCACATAGACAATTTGAATTTTATACTCCCCCAGGGAACCGAAATTCGTTGATGCATATTGCTATACTAACATAATATATATATTATATTATGTGTTTTTTTATATTATTATTACCTATAGTATTGTATAAGCATATATAATGTATACATAGGTAATATATTACGTAATAGACAATAAATGCGCGGTGCCGGGGCAGGAGTGCTGCACATACACACTATAATACTATTCGCGGTGCTGTGAAATAAGCGAAAACAGAAGAAAAAAGTGAGTAATAATAAATTCAGAGAACCACGGGGGAGATTCGATATATATAAAGGAATAATAATAATAATAATAATAATAAAAATTCACCTATTATTACAATGCGAATTTCGATTCCAAAATGCGGATGTACTTGAATAATTGCAGATTCTAATAAAAGATAGGCCGAGGTTATTATTCCTTTTTTTTGGCGTGCAGAAATTGTGTGTGTATATATATATATATATGTGTATAGGTACACTCGTTAAGACCTCCCCGCACCCTTCTACCTTCATTCTTCATACCTCTACATGTCCTCATGTCGACGCTTTTTTTTCGAATTTGTTTATGCGATTTCGCAAATATTATACAGACTCGTGTTCGTCCAAACGCGGGCAGAGGGTGGGGAGGGGGTGTGGAGTGTTGCAGCGCTGCTGATTTAAATTTCCGAATTGTAAACGTTGTTGTTGTTCGTGGTATAGAGTGTATGTATGTTTGTGTTTTTATTTTTCGTTTCTCCTTTTAAATTTTATCCTTCCTCTCTTTAAGGTCATGTCCATTGTTCACGTAACCGACATATATACGTACACACATACATGTACATGTAACTGAAAAGCAGCAGTGGCAGAGCGCGCGTGTAGATCAAGGATTTTCGCGAAATCCGAATCGCAATTTTTACACGTATTGCGAAAATGTGAGATTTATACAAACACGCGCGCACGCGCACGATCGCGTTTATCACGTCGTTGTGACCGACGACGTTTCAATTTATACATAATATATAGTATATAATATACGAATAGTTTGGCTTTTTGAAAACAATAGCGGTTTTCGGAGAACGCACTAATATTTGTTTTTTTTTCATTGTTTTTAATTAAAACATATTTTATAAGAATAATAATAACGGGGAATCGATGACGGGCCAAGCTATTGTTAGAGCTGCTGTAGCGTTCGACAAATCAGCTGATTCAAACATAATTATGACTTCAGTTGTCAACAAATATTTACCAAGAATATATTAATCTCGTATATTATACGTTGTACTATAAATAAAAACAGAATCCTGCCAGTTAACCTATCCATATTTCCTTTGTATTGAAAAAAAAAAAACATAAATACCATAACACAAGATAACGGTTTGTTTGGAAATTCGAAAATAGAAATAATACATGCGCGATAACACGGACGTCGAGGAACATTTTGACATTTTACCTTTACGTATTTACAGATAGTATGAATAATTTCGATGTACAGACAACATTTCGCATTTCGTTTTTATCTACCCGCGACTACGGCCGTGTTTTGTTATCTGTGATTAATCTTATCTATTCTATATAATACATATTTTCCATTACCTATTTCGGTGACGTTTTCGACAAATTTTCGCCCATTTTATAATCTAATGTCATACGACTATTGGCTCTAAATGACTAAATCTAATATAAAATATTTTATAAAAAAAAAATCTAAGTCGAAAATCGTTCAAAACGGGATTTCTGCTGCTGTACTCGAGCGAAATAATCGTATTAGAATTATATTTTGATGGCACAAACGCGATATAATAGTATGTATTAGGTGGTGTGCACTTATATACGCCTGCACAAATCACGTCGGATTGATATACTTTAATTGAAACTCGTCCCATTGTCGCTAAATGGTCCTCTCTATAACGGATCGATCGTCCGGGTGATTGGTCGTTGACGGCTCATCGACACTCTGTACAATCGTAGGCATATTACAAGTTATACAGATGTATTATAGTCGCCGCCGGATTGGTGATCCGTCGAAACCGGTAGTAGTGCGAAATATATTGCATTATAAAACCAGTATATTACCAAAATGGTAATAATAATAATAATAATAATAATAATAATAAAATATTACTCAGGAGAGAACTATGCATTTAGATTTATATTTTTTTCTAATTCTACACTACAAATGCGTAAATAATTATGCGACGTCGAGTCGCATATTTTATTTCATTATTACTGCAATAATTTTTCCCAACCCAAACGGACAAAATATAATTTTTTAGAAAGTGCGTGCAGCATTATTGATAGACGTCGAACTGACCGCGCCATCGGCACCGGCACCGGTTGACGGTAGTTCTTGAACATTATTCGCGTCTGAAGCGATATTGGGCATACGAGCTGTATCATTATCACCGGTGAAAAACTTCAGGTCAAATGTCAACCTCCTGTCGGACATTCCCCGACGCGGCTGCGGTTTATTGTGGCAGACTACTGCTGTACATTATAGCATTATGTAATACATACGACCGTTGTACTTAATTAATGTATGCGTTATAAACGTTACACGTGACGGATCGCATAACGTTTTTATAATAATACAGGTGTACTCCGCACGCCTCGAACGGTAAGCGATCGCGACGATGTTTCGCTTATAGACGATGGAAAACGTCGACGATAGGTACCTACGCGTAATGAAATCAATAATCATCGGTCGGTGTCTTGAATCGTGCGGCTAACTATAAAGTATAGACGAATCTTGTACAGAAAAGATTATAATAATAAGAGACAAGAGTACAATCCTGCAGACTCCGGGTCTCTTATATTGGTTGTGGAATTTGTGAGTTTTTTGTGTGAATTTAACATCAAGCGTATAGGTACCTTATACATTATATATTGGCTGAGTCAGTCGTACGGAATAATCGTCGTACAAAATGCGTAATGTAAAACCTTATTAATACCTCCTCTGCTCTTCCAGTAATATATACGAAATGTCTCTCTCATAGAAAAAAATAATAATAACTATAATAATAATAATAATAATAATAAAAACGATAGAAGCAATTAGAAACAATTTAAATCGCTAGTAAATGATGGCTTAAATCGCGCATTGTTTAGAATGCATATAATTTGCTAATTTAAATCGTTTCGTCGGGGTATCCATGTATAGCGTATACAATGTTTAATGTGCCGTTTAAAAGATAAATGTACAAAACACGTGTATTTTTTTTTTCAGTATACGTTTAACGTACCTATACAAACACGGTAGATCCGACTCTTTGGCCAGCCGGCCGGAACGAGCTTGGTATGTACATAAAATGTGTTCCTAAATGTACACGTTTACATATACATACTATGAGCACATCATTTGTCCATTATACACACATAGGTGGATACACGAATAAGCGATAATATTGTATTGGACAAGAACACGCGATAGTTATCGCGGGCCGTAGTAATAATTAAAAGTGGGTTAAACTATGTATAACGTAACATTATGTAAAGAGGGGAAACGGAATCATAACGATATTTCGATTCCGTTCCGGTTTTGATAGCGCACACAAGCACGTACACGCACACATATTCATCGCGATAGCGATCTGAGTATCTGAGTAGGAACATATAGATATAGATATGACGTATGCAGGTATTTTGTTGTTGAAACAAAACACCTTCTTCTCTTCTCCTACCCATAGGGTATGGAGGAATCCTATTCCATCCGCAAGCCGGGAAAATTGTTATAATTTATGTATTTACGACAGTAAATCATAAACCGTGAAAAGGGTAATGCAGTTACATTTATTTTTATTTATGATGTGCATAAGTGTTCTTAGCCTGGATGATGTGAGAAATCTTAAGAAGAATTTCACGCAGACACTTGCATTATGCACATAATATACTATAATCCGCATTTATAAACAAAAACGGATTTCCTGTGTAGGTTTATGATATGAGGTACGTGCGGATAAACGTGGGTGAAAAAAATTCTTAATTTTTCATAAACCTATGCAGAATATAATATTATGTTCTTGTGTTGTTTGCGATCGCGCATAGCCGCGTCTAATATACTCAATTTAATATATTATGTTTGCAATAGTAGGTACATAATATTATCGGATTATTGTAGTGTGATTTTAAATCATTGCAGAAAATATCATAAGATAATATCTGCGTGCAAGTGCCCTTCGGAAACGCTAAAAATGTATTGTTAGCAAGACACTATATATATATACGATGGGTATATTACCCACATATTAAAATGTATGGCTTTTTTATTATTATTCTAATATTATTTATTTAGCTTTTTTATTCGTTTCGAATTATACGTTTTTTTTTTTTTTTTTTTTTTTTTTTTATTATTTCACGCGGTGTAATCGTCGTTCACTACACCGCCGTCGCCACCGACGACGTTTCGGCTGCTTACAGACCCCGTCCGCCTTAGATTCTGAAGATTTGCATTATTATTCGCGAAAAATTATTCCGAAATAAATTTACACTCGCCATGACCCTTATTATACGTGCATATCGTACGTATATTTCGCACGTAAATAATATTCATCGTTGTGCAATAACGGCGCAGCGGACTAGTAGGTATATTATTATATATTTAGTGTTATTGAGTCAACGACGGATCGCTGTGATAATTTTATAGGTGATAAATTGAAATTTCGCGAGAAAAATTGCGATGGCAGTCGATTGGAGGACGAAAAAAATAAATCCGAATCAAAAGCAAACATTTTCCGTGTATTTTGTCTACACCTATATAGTATCGTATAATAATATTATGTGTGTATTTGTTATTATTATTTATTAGGAGTTGTATACGGACGAATACGAAGACAACGATATTTATTTTGTTTCTGATTATTATACGAGCGTATGCACGGCAGTGAAATGTAATCGTCGACGACGACAATAATATTTAATACTCCGTCACGGCGAGATTTATATCACGTTGGTGATTATGATGCGCGTGTATATATATATATATATATATATATATATATATATATAGACACGACGAAAACCGTAAGCATTAGTATATATCGGTTTGTGTGTACCTACATAATACATACATTGTAAACTTATACGACGTGCGTAGACAGACACGCGTACAAAATAATCGATAAAATTTGCAATTACGCGACCGAGTAATAATGTAATGTTTTCATCGTATTTTATCGTAACTTACGCGCATGTTTCTCCGACAATAATAGGTAAATCTTTATTCGATTAACCGTGCCGAGGGTGCAAAGTAATAACGTTAATAACCATTATTATTATTATTATTATTATTAATTTATTATCGTCGTCGTCATTACAATACAAAATGATAATATATGATATGCACCGTATGGACGATGATTAGCAAATCGGTAAAAATCGTCGTTAAATCGATGGCGATTAAAAATTTCTAATAATTTTCGTACGATATAAGTATGAGGTATCTCTGTGTGTATAAATTTGCCGATTTGCGTGTGTGTGTTTAAATAAAATGAGCACCGGTGTGATGATGCGATCGACCTAAACACACGTCATTTTACATTATTATGTTTATATATTGTCGATTCCAAGCTCATATAACCGTATACATATACGGTATACACACATATATATATATATATTATACGCGAGCGCAAAGTATCGCATTAATATTCACGCACGGTTGTAGGCTAACCTATACAACAATCACACTATTTTTTAATATTTAATTTTTAATTTTTCTTTTTTTTTTTTTTTTTTCATAAGCATTTATATTCACAAACATAAAAATATGTACGACACACCCATTATTCTCCGTTGGCTTTCTAGACCCGATTTGCACACAATACCGAAACGTTTAATGGCTCTTGTCGTACTAAATATATATATAAATATATAATAATAATACTGTCTTATACAAAAATATATATATATATATAAATATACGCCTTGTCTAATGTTGGCCGATCCTTAAGAGCGCACACACTCATTTTTTTTTTTTTTGTATATTCTTCGGTCTTGTATTATAAATAATAATGTTTTACACTGGCACACATTATCGAATTCCCGAGGCGTCACCGTCATCGTTACATCGCATCGGCGGGGTAATTATATGATAATTACGTCGTAATTATTTTGTGACTTTTTTCCCGTTGAACCTCTTTAGCGCGTATCCCCCGACCACCCGACCGATTTTCGGAGTTCCTCAGTGTCGGGCTGTACGACACGCCTCGCGTTGCACACAATACAATATATGTATATCGTTATAACGTCTTATAGTGTACTAGATATAAAAATTATTATGTTTATAATAGTTGTAATAGTGTATACTCCGGTATACTTGTATATATGTAAGATCAATAAACTCTGACATATTGCGCACACACGTACGATCACGTGTGTATTGGATTTTTGGTGAATTCAAGTAGAATATTTTTTACGTTTGTTCACAGATAATGCAATGTACTACGTATTTGTGGACTTGCGGCAACGATATTATCGCGACAATTGTGTGTGCGGCAATGTTGGGGAGGGAGGATGGTGACGACTTGTTGTCTTGAACCCGAACGCGAGCCCGCAATTTTATATTGTACCGTGGCGTGTAGGGGCAAAAACTATTTTTATTTAAGTTAATTTTCAATAACATGCAACTTCATCTCTTTTTATTGTATATATATTTATGTGTGCATTTACAATATGCATTTGCGCGCGTGTGTGTGTTCGTACCGTATGACGTAAGAGATACAACTTTTCGTGAAAAATCATATACAACGACGTACCTATAAATGTATAGTGCACAACGTTATGCGAATTAGGAAAGTTGATGCGGAAAAAAACGAAAAGCTATCGATTGACGATATAATACATTTTGACGTACTGAAACAAAGATCAGCGTTTCTCGATGCATACACGTGCGTACATAGGAAATGTACACACACATATATGTTTATACTATATATGTATAATGTATATGTAGGTACTTATAGCATATAAAATATACTTTAATCTATAATGCAATAATAGAATAAAACTCTAACGAAAAGTGAATTTGTGTATCACGGCGTCTGATATCGTCTAAAATATGCGGGAATATGAACGTAACCAAGCTTCAGGACGAAATATTCTTTTAGGTTTATTTATTTATATGTTTATGATATAGAGTGAGAATTCTAGGGAAGTGCATCGAGTATAATATTCAACCGATCGTAATGTATCATTGTATGTCACGTTAATAAATAACTTACCTTTTGTGTTGGCGAAGATGGAGCTGAAGTCGCCGGACTAGACCGCGGACTAGCCGACGAGACGCTAGTCGGTTTTTGGTGTTGGGCCGCGAGCAGTGGCAGACCCAGGGCTGGATACAGACCCACGCCTCTGGCAGCCAACGATTCCAATATACGACCTGAAATAAAATGAAAATTTATTAAAACTAAAGTTCTATTAACACATCGTTATAAAACATTATCCGACGAAAACACATAGACTGCAGGTATTTCTGAAGTCGAATAGTAATAAACGTATATGTTTATTTATTATATTGAAAGCGCTGTCGTGCGCGTACGGGAGCGTTAACACAAATACCCCCGATGAGACTACAAACACAATATGCATAGATATAGGTATAGACATAATATACAATAATACAGTGGCTGCCGTGTGTGCGTATATACGTAGATGTATACACGCATATTTACATAATCAACACATTAGTCATTGTGTCACAGACGGACGTGAAATAAGGTAAACACGAAACCGGAGCAAAAAATAAAAGAGGTGAAAAATCGTGCTCTCTATCGCCTGGCGATATTATACGTAGGTACGCGTAGAAACCGACGACTATGACACGCCTTTGGGGCAATTTTTGTGAACCTGTCAGTTGTCGTAAGATAAGCATTTTATATAGATACACATATACATTTAATATTTTTTATTTTATGTTTGTATCGGCGTTGTGGAACGCCACGGGCGTCAGTAGCACATAACAGCAATTTTATTATGCGTAATGAAAATGTGGTTCACATATTACTACAATATATAATAATAATATTAATGTAATATATTTATGTGAGTATTATACATGTATATTATAGTTATTATTATTCGTTTTTATTATTTATCGTCTTTGAATAACACACACGTTTATCATTTTTATTCTCTTTCATTTGGCGGAAATCGTGAAGTGAATTTATATTTTCTACGAGAAATCGTGCGAGAAGTCACAAAAAATAAAAATAAAAATCCAATGTCGAAAATCCCCGGAGTGTCTGTTTGACGTATCTAGAACGACGAACGTGACGAAGACGCGACTACGTTACTGCTATATAGTTGTCGGATGCTAGGAATACGCAAATAACGCGATAGTCGACTCTAGAGATTACCGAGATAACAGTATAGCGCACCCAAAAAATTATCGTTGAACATCAAAAATTGTGCGCTCGCATGTATTCAATTGTACAGCCATGTCATTAACACGCTGAAATAGAACGTAAAGGTATAGCCTATAGCCCGCAGGTATATTATAATAATATGCTATACATTTATTGTGTGCAAACTGCAATCTGACGTTCGCAAATAAAAACGTTCGTAATAAATTGCGATCAGCTACAGTGATTTTAGCATTTAGGTAATTTCCAACAGAACGCCGTAGAGCTCTAATTTTTTACGAACATTTTTTTTTGTCGCCGAACCGCTGTAAGAACCCGACTTCTGTCTGCCATGACAGTTATCGCTATATGCTTCGGTCAAATTCGCCGGCGTGCTTTTGAATTTCTTCCGAACGAGTGGAAATCAATCGAATCGATTGGTTTTACAACCGTTTTACTGCAGGTCATGATATTGTGTGTCTACGATAATTTATTATATTTCGTGTAAATCATAATGATCTGTATTCAAAATATTGTTTACTAGGAATTCCTGAACATTTGTTATGACGTTTTCCATGTTGTTTGACCAGTCATTATTTCCTGGTTACTTGTATAATATTACATACGTTTATCATAGGTGTACATGTTTGTAGCGTTTTATGTAAATACGCCCATTATCGTCGTCAAGTAACTGTCGTTTAGTCAGTATAACGCGTTAATCTCGTAGACACGGACCACGGTCGGTAATCGCCAGGTTAATGTTTTTATTTTTGACTGTTTTTAAAATATAATGTATATATATGTATATATATATACATATATATTCCCCTGAAATTGCTATATCGCGTGAGAAGTCGCAAACGGTGGCTCCGGATATGCATTTACATGTTAAATTAAAAAGTAGTTTCCACTACTGGAATATTTTACATTTGACTAATTTATAGGTTTTTTTTTTTTACATGCCCATTTAATATACGAGTGTTATATTTTAAAAACCATTATTTCCCCCTAAAAATAATAATGAAATGATACTAATAACGCCTTCATAAAAAAATATATACTACACATAAATTTGTATTATTTACGTACAATAGTTGATTTACCTATTTTAAATGTGATATAATAATATCTATATTGTGTATACAATAAACGTCTCTATATCATATTATACCTAATAATATAACATTGAATTGCTCTCGCGATCTGCATTTCGCTCTGTTACAGCGTTGTTCGCGTGGACGGGTTCAATCCGTTTTCCATTGTGATTCAGGGACCCGTAAAAGTGGAGCACAATGCGTTGGTAATGTGACACCCGGAAGGATGAAAAAAAAAAAACGATGAAAAAATTTCGAGTGTTTCGGTTATTTCGTTCCCGTCATTACCATCTTAATCCGCGTGTGTGCCCTTATGCCGGGGGTTCGTGCTGCAGCGTCCGAAAAAAAAAACCCTCGACCCCTATGTCACACTTGTCACCCCCCATATCGTATATTATTATATATTTTTTCGACCGAATATTTCTGCACGAGGGTTTCCGTAAAACGGGTAAATATTATTTGCGGTGGAAACTGTTAATAACCGTACACACGCACTCTCGTACACACTATTGCCGTATACCACGCACTTTTGTAGCAGTCCCCTTCGGCAGTTTGATATCCTCATTATTATATTATATATATATATAATTTATACGACGCACAGACACATGGGGAGATCAATTGAACAGGTTAAAAGCTATATAAACGAGAGGTTTTTTTCGCTCCGCATAATATCCTGGGACCGGGATAATTTTTTACGTTTTTTAAAGGGGACTAATGGATGACATCCTATTTTGTTCCCACCGTGCTTGGGCGTTTAACCCGGAATATGATTTTGCAAAAAAACACAGCCAGCAGCTGACAAGATAGGTAGGTATAGACTATAGGTTGTACATACGTGGCTCTCCGCCTATTGTCGAAAACTCGGCAGGATACTTTTGCATTTATATTATACGATTTGACAATAAAAAAATTGTATAATAATAAAAAGAGAAGGCTTCGATGATAGAGTTAGATTGCGTGTGAATAGTGAAGATCGTTTTATTTTATATATTTTTTGTTCTGAAGTCCTCGACGACGTACGTAAGTAACAAAAAGATTAACGGCCTATACCGGAGACCCCAAAGTTCTTTCCCCAAAAATACTAAGCTAGAAAAAAGTTTTTTTCCCCAGTTGTTTTATTTGTTGATTGAGCAATAAAATCGATAGCAGTATTTTTTTTTAGTGATTTACGAAAATAATATATGCATAGGTACATATTATTAGGTAAATACATAAAATATAAAAACATATGATATTATACGTATATAATATTATGTGGATATACCTGTTGAATGATATCACCTATAATTCACCAGGATAACCGAAGAAATTATTCTTATATTATTTACTGCTACTATAGTTACACCTATATCATTGTTAGTAAATTATTTATGAATTTTTGGTCATTTTTAGACGAGTTGTTTATTTAGGTATTTAACTATCCGAAAAATTATGCATAATGCTATATAGAGTACATCCGCTCTGCAGTTGTAATGATTAATTTCTACGAATTTTAATGAATACGTTTTGTTAATACACACACATACACTGTAGCAGTATGAAATATTAATGAATATAATAGTTCATTATTTCCGGGCAACTGTCTAGAGTTATTTTTTTTTCGACGGAAAAATGGAGATCGTCACAAGTGACTGGTTCTATGTTGGTTTTTAGACGAATTGAAATTTAACAAATCCCAGTGAGAAAAAATACAGATAAAGAAATAAAAATGTCAGTGATATTAAGATATTTTTTACCGCATTTGACTAGATGCATCCATCCATCGGACTAGTTAACAACGCCACTACATAACAATAGACTGAACATTTTCCACATGAGTAAATTATACGCGCAGGGAAGTAGTTCTTTTACCAAAAACAATGTACAGTCCATCGAACCATACATTTAAACCCGTAAATATTCTAGAAAGTATTTTCTCGAAACGTTAATTTCGAGTGGTTTGACTCCAACTATATATTATAAGTGCACTTTTCTTTGTATATTATAATATTTTACATATTGCATACATATAGTGGTACACGTTTAAAAGTATAAGGCAAGTATATTAAACCACTTAATGCTCTTCAATGTCGTTTTAATATATGCTTAAATATCGTGATATTATTTAAAAAAAAAAAAAAAATTATAACCAAAATATCTGATAATCAAGCTGTAGTAATGATGATAATTTACGAATTTATGACGTAATTGAGTTATGTGTTATTGAGTTATAATTCAATTCATTAGAATTTTATTTACATTATTTAATCGTATTCAAATATTATAACGAACGCGCGTGCACACGCATACAAAAAAAAAAAAAAAAAAAAATCGAACAAAGTATTTTTATAAAAACCAAATTACTTGTGTATATTTATTTTTATGGTTAATGTATTAAATTATATTTAAACACGGACGTAGTGCATGCTGCAATGTGTTTGGCCACTTGACGAACAGTAGAATCCATTGAACACACAAATCTGGTGTGTTTCTACAATGTGTTTCCCTATATAAGGCGTACGTATGTGTGCGTGTTTAAGTATTTCTTCTTGAAAAAAAAAAAGTGGAAAGAAAAAAAATGAAAAAAGTTGTATAATGAACGTGCTCTTGGTAATACAAAATGGAAGTAAAAAACGTGGCTTACACTCGTCAACAAACGCCGTATTTGGTAAATCAAAACAGTTATGTTCATATTGATCGAAGTGACGTAAGCGTTTTTCGGTAAGCCTCTTTGGTCCGCGGATCCATCGTGACATCATTGTTTATCGACTTAAATAATAATAACTATAGTAACTACGCGTTATCTTCTCCGGCCGTCCACCACCATACTATAAATTATATTATTAATAAATATGAATATGTATATTTTATTACAATATTATATTTGTGTACAGCAGTGTATACTATTCTATACTATATATTATTATAGTATATAACAATATGTATTTTGAATCTTAATATTGATATTTTATTTTTTTTTCATTGTGCAATATAGGTAGTTGGGCATTTCCATCGTCCATAAGCGCAAGGGTCTACTATTATATATTACTTGGAAATCCTCGCGCAAACCTTTGGCCGTTGAACCCAAAACAAAAGAGAAAAATCTGATTACACACGTCATGCAGCTGTCGTGGTGCAGTTTTTTAACCCTCATATCGTTCGTAAATATATACATGCGTTTACGTGCGTACATCGTGCGCGCGTGCGTGCGTGTGTGTATCCAGGACACCCGAAATAACGAATCGGAAGGGGTTACGCCGAGTTCCCAGAGAATAACCGAAAGGATTAAATAATGGGGGAAAAAATCGTACGAAAATATGTTTTCAAGTGTTTTTCGTGTACATGGGGATAAATAATAATAATAATAATAATAAAAAACTATATATATACAAGATTATCCTACCTGGCCAGATGTATGCCAGCTGTATATTATTATAGTTTATGCCGATCCTCGGCGGGGGTTCTTTTGACATCTGCTTTTCCAAGTTATCGTTAATATAGGCTTACCTATAACTCTATAAGCCATAGGTACAAGTAAAGAAGAGGCACACCGAAAGTTCGAAGATTTTGGATGACCACGTTGTTGAAAAAAAATACATCAAATTAAAAGCGTCCAAACGTATAACGATCGTTAGAATCGTATTAACGCACACGTCTATACAAAATATTATAATGTGTGTGTGCTTTGTAACAAATGCTACTACCATTATACATGTATGTAATATCCACGTTAGAATACCGCTATATTATACATTATTATAATTGAAACGGACATTAGTGTTCGTGTTTTACGTATAATAATAATAATAATAATAATATTATATAGTATATAATGTAAATACTAAAATACATAATATAGACATATACGACTTGAAAACGGCAAAAATTTAAACGTTTGGTCGTAATTTGATAACCAGTGAAATCAAATCTGAGACTGGTTTCGTGCAGCGTTTGCAGACGCACGTCACCAACGCAGACATACGTATAATATACAATATAGCTGTAGAAATACGGCTTTTCGAACCTATATAATATATACGTTATATATGTACGTATATGGTTTTTAAACGTTATTATTATAATGTGCGACTGGCCCGAACAGCGTTCTAGTGAATGGTTTTCCATTAAAACGATACAAATCGCCGTTGGTCCGTGTGTGTTTTGACGCGACTCTCTAAATCATTATAATATAATTGATGAAAAAATTGAAATACGTATAACAACGTCGTTAGAAAATCTCCGTAGAACAGCCACGCGTGGGTGCTTCCAATTGTTCTACGTGTACACGTAATATAACAATTAACGTGAACTTTGAGGGTAAATAAATCGTCGTGTGACTTGCTGATGGATATTTATTAATAATAGGTACTACATTAACGCAAGTATTGCGAAAAAAAACTCGGATTATATCGACGCGTACATAATATTATTTTATGACTCAGTTTGGCAGTTATAAGAAAAAAATTAATCAAATACAAACAAACGTACAAATAAATGCACAGCTCGTTACCTATTGCACGATACAAGAGAATTAGATTATAATTTATAGGGTATACGACTATGTTTAACACGCGTATATATACGTATTATTATAATTTGTGATCAGCACGCATCGCAATAAAAACACGTCTGCAGTGTTCAAAACCGAATCAATGGCTGGAGACTCGAATATAATATCCTCACGCGTCCAGTGTAAAAGTATGCACACAAATACTCACACGCACACACATACATTGAACGAATAATAATAATAATAATAATAACAATATATAATGGTTATATAGAATGTGTAATTACAGATGTCAATCCCGGTAATAACCTCGTTATACATTGATGTATTCCAATGAATAACGGTCTTAGTTAAAATAACATGTCCACCGAGCATAAATTTCCAACTAGAAGTGGTGAACGAGAATAGTGTGGTATTTTAATATAAGAGGAGAATTCATCGTGTACGCGTGGTGTACACATGTACGATGTACGATATACTAGCGATGTTATATTATTATATAAAGAATAAAGGATTTTTTTTTTTTTTTTTTAAGCGCCACGCTTTAGTTTTTCGCACAGAACCGACAAATGAGTGATTCGTCGAAGAGAATAAAAAATAGCTTGTATATAATATGATATACATGACAAAACGAGTAAACATGTTTTACGTAGATGATGAACGTCACAGTGGTACCACGCTCGTAGTCGCGTATACATAACCGTAGTTGGAGGGATTCGTCTGAGGCTTTCGAGTTCGATAAATATATTATTATTTATTGTATATTATGAGCTCTCGAAATAGAAGTAACAAATAATAACAATACACGAAGTCACGAAACGATCTACTGCAGTATATTATGTACGGAAATGTTTTTTTGTTGTTTCCGGAGGTCCACAAAAAATTGTTTACGATATAAGTTCCTATAATGTTTCTACACAGAGGATATTTTCGTTTGAGGGTGATACGTGCCATGTGTGACACAGTCCACAGTAAAGTTTAATTGTTAATATTATATTGGCATTACAGTTTTTACACAGATTCATACATATTCGGTCACTAATACTTGTGAATAAAAAACAGTATTTATTGATTTTTATACAATACATAGTTAACACTTAACCCTTTTTCATAATTTCAGTATGATTTGATTACACTATTTTAGTAAGAATCGACCGATGAGTTTATCCCCGCCTCTTCTATTTATATTATCTGTCATTATAATTAACCTACGACCAACCTGCACGTTTTACAACCTAAGAATAGTAAGTAGTATATATAGTTATATTATAGCTGCATACCGTGATGTTGCCACATGAGATCGATGCTGAGGAGTCGCATTGGTAATTTGTCAGTACAATGTTCATTAAAATCAGAATAATAGATGGCAGACGACCTTAAGTCAAAAAGAGAGGGAAAACATCAAGCATACGCGTTTTTTCATATAGCCGTCCGGACAATCCACAGCGAAGTCTTCCAACGAACATGCGCTGTGTATGAGTAAATCATTTTTCAAACAACACTATTCTCGACGCCAGCGATTGTCTCGCCGTTCATCAATTCGTCACGGATCGAGTTGTTCATAAGTTTATAATATTATGACTGTTACTGTGATATTATTATTGGGTGGTACACTGACGATCAGCGTTTGATAAACACTTTTCTGGGCTCCGCTGTTGCACAGACAAGACTTCTGTGTACGAGTATATACGCATACACCTGTGACGTAATTCGCGTACACATTATGTATACAAAACATTGCATACATAACTGCAGCCGGGGTCTTCTACGTTTTAAACTTTGATAGCTCATTATGTATATGTACAGAGAAACGGCTAGAAGCTCTTTAGAGTGAGTGGCAAAAAAAAAAAAATAAATAATACTATAGAAATGTGTGCATTTGTCTAAGCAATTTAAGGGCTAAAAACCCTTGCAGACACACGTTACGTTTAACTGAGGTGTACATAAATTAAACGGTACTCCAAACTCTTGTGGTCTAGGTGTTATAAAATTAATTTTAATCTTGATCGTTTGCTTATAAACATTTGTTAACGCACCTACTTTGGATGAGTAAATATTTAAGCTAATGTTAGACGAATCTATTAATTACTATATTTTATTATTAAGCAAACAGATACGATTATAGGTACACATTGAATTTGTGTAAAAATAAGATACATTTAACGTTATGTATTTTATTATTCAATAAATAATTTAAACAATCATATTGTATACAATATATTCCGTTAGCGATGGTAATGCAAAAACTAATAATAACTGGTCTTTGCAACCAGGCGAATCGATAACCGTACACCCATTGTAGTCAGGAAAAATGAAGCATATTTGTATGTGGGTAAAGGAGATACACAAGCATTTCTTTGTAGGTATACCTTATATAGAATATAAATAGTTAAGCTTCAACGACTGTTATCTTGAACACACACATCATAACATTTAAGTAGAATCTCGATAAATAGTCCCGAAGTTCTACTTCACCGGATTTCACCACCGTAATATATTTTTTTCTCGACGCTATAATATTATATTATAATGTATTATAATGGGTAAGGGCAAAACCATTTATCATTGGGAGCACCGTGACCAACGTTAACCAAGAGACACGCCCCGGGCGTTATTCTAAGCACCGACGAAATAAATGTGCGACATAATAATAATAATAATAATAAATATATTACATGTGTTGTTATGTGCAGACCGCGGGCGTGATAATGCGATAAGGTTCGGTTTACGCGCGTGTGTTATATAAAATCCTACTGGGGCCGGACGCGATACACGCGAACCGCCGTCGCCGTCGCGCGCCGTCGGAAGGTTTCCGAAACCTTTCAACGTAGGAAAATAGTAATAATATATTAATAATAATAATAAAATGAAAATCAAAAACGAAATAAATAAGTAAATAATACAGTAATAGGAAATAGAAAATGCGAGGAAAAAAATTGTCCCAAAAGACATTGGGGTGAAATTTGCCATTGGCTGCAAAATAAAAACCCGCATTGGCGAAACCGTATAAAGCGTGTTTTCCACTCGAAGAAAATCCGATTACCATTTCCGTGCCGTCCCTACCCGACACAGTACAACACGTCACGAGCGGTGCGCAAAATTGCAGCATTTCAATTGCACTCGTCAAGAAGGGTCATCAGGGCGGCGGCGGACGGTTTTATATTATATATCCTATATATAAATATAAGTATACGTAACTTAACCTAACCTATCGTGTGATGTATTTGTATGTGTATACACGCAGGGAATTCGCTGACTTGACAAACCAATAATATGTAATAACATGTGGCTACTTCAAAATTATATAGACGATATATAATATTATATGTGCACGACACGAAACGTAGTTTGGTGTGAATTTTGTAATACTCAAATATAACATTATGCA
The DNA here is from genome assembly GCF_002803265.2 of Melanaphis sacchari. Taxonomy (NCBI): domain Eukaryota; kingdom Metazoa; phylum Arthropoda; class Insecta; order Hemiptera; family Aphididae; genus Melanaphis; species Melanaphis sacchari. The sequence continues at coordinate 7,526,448 of NW_020270976.1, forward strand.
GCGTTTCGTCTGCAGTGTAAAGTCGACGCGTGTATTATATTATTGCTGCAGTCAGAGCGATATTGACACTAAAACACTCGAATGCATAGAAATTCACGCAAAACTCTATTCATTCCAAGACACCCATTTGTTTTGTATATGCATCATAATATAGTACTCGTAATATATTATATATTGTTATATTTATAGGTAAAAGTCGATATAAATTATTTGCCAGAGATTAGAATACGTTTGACACACTACAATGGCATATTTACAGAGAAGTTTATGCTAAATAACATATATTATTAAAAAAAAAAATGTTATCGTATGTATAAATATAATGTTATGTTAAAGCGCATTTGTAATTTGTATGCATATTATTAAATAGGTTAATCCTGTCGCGCGCTCTTGTATTGGCTAGTCACTCAAATATACTTCTACGTGTGTCGTATTTGTTCGTTTTATTTTGCTTTTACCACAGGTATGGTGAAATATCGAAATGCTAATGGCGTGAGTCATAATAACGTTATAATTACATTTTTACGTGCATATCCATTTGTACAATGTAGATACAACCCATACATAAGTAGATGATATAATATTATTATGTACATAATATGTTTTTTTACGCAGTCGGTACGCGATCAGACGTTGATCGGAGACGATTTTTATTGTTTTTTTATTTATTTTTTATGAAAACGACTCGTTTCCCCGACAATGGGTGACGATAAAACCAACAGCAATGGGGTGTGCTGCAGGGAAACAAAAAAATCGTTCGGGTGGTGGTTCGTATACGTATAACGATATTTTTCGAACAATTAAAAATCGTACAACAGGGACAGTGCAGTAGAGGTGCGGGGCAATAGACAGAGAGCCGCCGAGGTATTGTAGAGGTAGAGAGAGAGTGAGAAAGAGAGAGAGAGAGTGATAAAGTGAGTAAGAGAGAGATTGATCGAGTGAGTGGGAGAGCGACGGCGTGTGGCGGGAAGGGAAAACGACGAAGAAAATATAGTCAATAAAACGCACCCCGGAATATAATAGAAAAACGCGTCCGTCCGTCTGGGACAGTTAAAGCTATCGTAAAAGTTTCGCGTATCGCGTCATAAAAACGGGGCCAACATGGCCGGGCGGTTCCTTCAAGACGGTTTTGCGGCAAATTTTTTCCCTTCGACCCGTTTCAATGTTACCACCGACACCACTACACCAGCCACCACCACCGTCGCCGCTATTGCCGCGCCAACACTATAGGAATATTTTCTTGGTTTTTTTCCATGTTTTTAAGGCCAGCGCGCACACATTGGCCATAATTTATTGCAGATGTTAGCATACGATTTGTATCGGCCTAAAAAAAGAATATTATGACCATAAAAAACAAAAAAAAAAAAAAAATGAACGAGTTTGCCGCCGCCGCCGTCTCCCAAAGACAGACGGTTTTTACAACCCTGTGTATGTGCGCGTGTGTGCGTATAACGCTCGTTTTATTTTTCATTAAAATAAAGTCTCACTAGACTTATGTTTTATTTTATTTTTTTGTTTCCGTTAAAAACTCCACAGGCTTATAATACAGCTCTTTTTCCCTTCTGCGAATCTTTAATGACCAATAAAATTCGTACATTAGTCGTGTATGCATGTATAATACATATTATACTATATAGGTGTGTGCGGTGACGAGTAACGATAATGCGTTCGGTTCCCAAAACAACAATATACCTATAATACTCGTGTAAGTATTATAACAAACGATATATGGTTTGGAATCGTGTATTTTTCTTCACGTACTTGCAGTGTCTTCCGAAATCCACATCATCGACGTCTGAATGCTGCATGATGTTAGGTGCCAGTTCGAAACGTATTTATACAGAATAATATAGTGTATATAATGTCGTGTATATACCTACGATATATCGTTGTTAATTACGCGTCATTCGAAATATAGAAAGAAAAATCTCCATAAAACGCCGCTCGCGTATAAGTCATCGGGCGTAATGTATATACCAAGCCAGTACGAACGAGTGTATAAAAACTGATTCAAAACGTGGATGGGCGTAAGTGGGGAAGGGGAGGAAGGTTTGATTAATCGTTCCCACGACTGAGATGAGGATAATGATTGCTGAGGTGAGTCGACACATTCTTACAAAATTTACAGGTGCCACGACTACAACACGGGCGCGAGCGAGCGAGCGAGTATATGTGTGTGTGTGTGTATGATGATGATGATGTGTAGAGCAGCGGCGGTGGCAGTATGTGAACAAGTCCGACGATGGAATAATAAGAATAATAAAAAAATAAATATTAACCAAAAGAAATGTGAAAAAATTACCGAACGAAATGATTTGAAATTTAGACGTCGTAGATCTATAGGTACCCGCAGAGTAGATTATTCATCAAGGACGATACAATACGCACGAATACCTATTCCTCTTCGTCTGTGCATCAAACGCCTCGCGTAAGTACGCGATAATTCGTATACAATACATCATATATCTGTATGTACCTACAATAGGAAATATGTATATATTATACAAGTACACAGTATGATGTTCACTACGGGTGTGCCATCCGTAGATATTCGTTTTAGACGGATTTAGTTGAAAATGTCGACATCTGACGTTATATTTTGTACCATCTGTTAGAATAGGATATTATTGAGCAAGTCGTGTTTGGATCGATTAAAAAGTAAATGAACGAAAATTTATTATAACCTGATAAAAATTAGCATGATCGGGTATAGAGTGAAATTTTTATTTTTCATGGCTCCAAAAATAAGACATTTTTGTTTTTTAGATAATGGTACACGCGCATACCGCCTCATGAGTATAATAAAAAAAAAAAAAAAATAGAAAATATTCATCCAGATAATTACGAAGCGTATTGTTTTTTATTATAACGTTGTTATGCCTTCGAATTCTGATACACTAATTTGTAAGTTTATGTCAATACGTCTTATAATTTATAACTAGGATTATCTATACCTAATAACAAAATAATTAACAAGTAATTAAATGATATTATAAACTTTATAAAAACGATAATTATCCCGTATAAGTAATTGGTCCGAATGAGTTGCAATTTTTCAATATATTTTTTCCCAACTGGTCCTAACTCGCAACGTGTTCTGTCCATAGTATTATTGTTATTACTTATTATATATATTAAGCCGTTGCGAGCGCGCACATCGGCCGGCCCCACGAGACGTTTTAATTATTGTTTTATTTTTTTTTATATGTATATACATTAATCAATTCATCTCGCTTGATCGAGCGACCACTCTGCCTGGAAACACGTTTTCGTGTAATTGAAACCGCGATACATACCTAAATACGGATGGTTGCGTCAAAGCGTTCGGATTTACATTATATTATCGTAACAACCTCTTCTTTCGTCCAACCTTTATACATAATCATTTTTCGGGAGTATTCTGCACATCCATATAAACAAACACACACACACACACATATTATGTACAATATATTATACGTACACAATATACACTGCTATTAATAATCGATCGCGTGTTCGGTTTGGACACGAATTCAATATTCGAAACGTCCGCAGGCCAACGTGTTCGTGGCTACCGCACGCATTATGTAAACATCTCCTCGTTAGGATCGCCAGAATAGTACGTATATCGTATAAGCACACCGCACATACTGTCAAGTGCTTTATACGCCGATTAGACTTTATTGACTTTCGATTTACACCGTTTAAAAGTTACCCACAAACTATCGGTTGGGTCGTAGTACAATATCTCTCTTCGACGATTTGCTACGCATTATATTATAATATAGTAAACACCCATGATTCGCCGCGATGTTTGACGCGCAATCGTGAGTTTAAATAAATTAGAAATCGAAATCGAGTTCAAATGTTACTGTTATTTTTGTGATTAATTCTTAACCTATCATCGATAGCTACTCTTTCTGTTCACTTTTAGACGATTTAATGTTTAACACACCGATAAAATATAGGTGTACAAGTTAAATGGTTTTAAAACATTATTTGACCTATGGTATTCTCAGATATTTCTCCTTACTTTTATTTCAGCTCAAAACTTTTAACGAGTGACACTTTCGAGTGTTCGGCTATTATTATTATCAACTATTTTTGTTGCCGGTTGGAGTGGTCTAACGTGCCTTTTAATAATGTCTGATTATAATTTACGACAAACTAACTCAAATCGAATTCGACGAGCGTTTATAAGCACGGTAACTACGTATTATAGGACTTACCGGTGGAGAAGTTAACCATCGGCACGTTGTTGGTGATGGCGTCGGCCACGTCCGTGTTGAGCCCATAGATTTCCAGCAGCTCGCGGACCGTGTTCTGAGCGTACTCCTTTATATCGGTCGCGTCGTGCGGCTGGTGGTGTTGGTGTGGCCGGCCGCGGCCGCGGCCGCAGCCGCTAGCAGATGCTGGACACCGTGGGGCGGCCGCTGCCGCGGCGACGGTGGACTGGCGCTTCCGACGGCGCCGCGCCCGCGGCCGGGCCTGCGGTACGGCGCACGTGAGGTCCATCGGCGCGGAACCGTCGTCGACGCGCGGCCGCTTGGCCACGGTGGACCCGGTGCACGCGCTCAGATCGAGCACCGCGGCCCCGGTCGAGTCGCCGCCGGCCGCGGCCGAGTCTCCGCCGGCGGCCCCGTCACCGCCGTCGCCGCCGTCTTCGGCCGTGTCCTGCGTGTAGCTGATGTTGCGCGGCTGAAAGTTTTTCCGCTTGTTCCGCGTACTGTGATTGTTGTTGATGTTGTTGTTGTTGTTGTTGTTGTTGTGGTTGATGGCGGACGCGTTGGATCTGGCCGCCAGGCAAACCGGCTGCTGTTGTTGCAGGGCGTGGTGCTGCTGCAGCTGACGCTGACGGCGGCGTTGGTGTTGCTGCTGCTGTTGCTGTTGGAGACGGTGGTGGTGGTGCTGGTGTTTGCGTTGATGGTGATCGTCGTCGTCGTCTTCCTCGTCACGGGTCCGGTCGGCTTCCGCTTCCGAATCCGTGTCTTCGGCCGACGAGAACACGCCCAGCGGCGGCGTTTGCACTTTGCTATGCCGGGCTGCTGCCGCCGCCGGTGCAGCCAACAATCCCGTATCGGCCATTGTCACCATTCAATCTGCAATCATAATATAACACGCATACGATTATTTACCTGCGCAGACGCCATAATTGATTGTAGTGACGTTAAAAAAGCAAAAAACAACAGTTATTTGTTCACTCAAACGCTTCAGTTAATCTACGTCCCTAATAGTGTAAGATATTGTAGTATAGTATGTAAATGCGAAAGTTTAAAAAAAAAAAAAAAATGTTTCACCGATACCTAACGAATATATTTAAAATATCAATTCAAATATTTACGTCAACGGTCTCGGCTTTTGGCCTAATAATAATTGTCGTCGACAGCCGGTCAAGTCCGTACCTACGTAATGAAATACACGACCGATTGAAAAACCAGGAATATTGTTTACAACGAATGTAATGATGGGGCGTTGATCGGCCCGGAGAGACATACCGATATAATAATAATATGAACACACACGTATATGTTCGGTTTAATACAATGTCTAGGACACCCACAATAATAACGCGATGTATAAATATATATCGCTGTATATAGGAGACTACGCTATAAATATATTATAATAAACCGCGACGACAATAATAATAACGCGACTGTCTTCGGTGTCGTTGTCGTCGTCGACGTCGTCATCGTCATCGTTGCGCCCGGCGCCTCGGCGTGAGTATAATACTTATATATACATATATATATATATTATATACAGTTTTATCGGAATACAGTAATATACGGCGATATGCGTCCGACGGACACGGGAGGCACCTGTGTATAATAAATAATAATATCCTATTAATACATAATATTATATAGACGTATTGCTTCCGGCCATCGGTTCCCGCGTGTCCTTTTCACAGTGACTGCGACGCGTGTATAGTATATTATAATACGCGATGCCCACAAAAGGATAATATTTTATTATATATATATACATTTGATATAATGGGACACGTATAATGTATGGACGTGGGAGAACTCGAGGTGGACGCGAGTGCGCGTGCGCGGGTCTCGTAGTATGCGTATAATAATATAATAATATGACACTTTTCGGTTTTCCAATTTTTTTTCTTTCTATAATATGCTACCTATAATACGACTGCGGTCGCCACCGTCCTCGTATTTCGCGCACGTAAAACAGTAAATCGAAAGTCTCGATACTATAGGCTAAAGTACAATCGACGGTGTTGGAATAAAAGAGTCGCTATAGCCTATACTATATAAGTATATAATAATATGTATTATATAGGTACGTTCGCTATATTATACAGACGAGACAATATAAGAACTCAAATCGGACGACCGACCGAACAGAAAAATAAAATCAGACATTTTTAACAATTTTAACAACGTATACATGAACACGCAGGAAATGACATTTTCAAATTAAAACCGCGGAATACACCACTGAGGTGGAATGCGAAAGGCGCAATTTTGGCGCAGTGACATCGAGGTTCCGTGGATGAGACGCGCGGTGCATGTAAAGCATAATGTACTGCAGAATTGCAGTTTATTTATCATATTGTGTATCTACCTATACGTACTAAATACCCAGAATCTAGTGCATACGGAGAGCATGGAAAAAACTATTGATAGTTGTACAAAAACGGCACCCGCTATAACATCGACCACTATTTTTTTCCGCTTCAGTCCGGCGGCTATTAATTTTTACCGACCGGAATTCACCAAATAAGACAAAACAGGACTTGATACACAGCGTTGTTAATTAATATTCTCGTGTCGTTCGCTAAACGGATTTCGTTTCTAAAACCGCAAGAAAAAAATACCATACGTTAAAATCTGATTTCTATAGTGCCTAGCGCACTATACGTCCGCGATAATCGATTTTCAAAACGGTCTAGACGGAGTGAAAGCAATACGGATAGGTCGCGTCGAGTATTACGCATTTATTTTGCGCGAGTATATAATTATAATGACGGACATGTGGACGTAATCAAACGTATAAATACAAGCCTATATTCAAAAAAATTGTCAGATAGGAAAAATATAATAAAATAATTTAACAATAAATCGCAAAGGTCAAACCAAATTCGACGAGGGGTTGACAATGATCAGGTGTATTATGATGGGAGCGCGGAAGGAAAGCCCCTGAAATCATTAGTCACACACGAGCTGTTCGTAAAGCATGCAGTATATGCCGATCCCCAAATATATACATAGGTATATATAGGTACTCGTTCAAGTGTAGGTCGAGCCGAAAAAAATAAAATAAAAATAAAACGTGCCCCGCAAATCAATGAACCGTATCCACACGGCATATCGTCGCGGTGTCTTTATTTTGGATCGGTTTCGTACCCTCCCGGTTGCAATTCAATACCGCTGCGAGGGATCACCACTTAATAATTCGCTTTTCGGCCGATGTCAATCAATAAAAACAAAAAAATAAACCGTAAACAGATGCAAAACAGACGATCTGTCGGAGCGGAGGTCGTACATTATGTTTTATGTGTTATATAATGCGGAATAAAGGGCAAATTTCGAGTGAAACCAGCGTTATGTTAGTGCGTGGTTTAATAACCTATAACCATATGACTGTATAGTATATTACACATATTACTGCAATGTTGGCGGTGTCTCGCCCGACAAACGTAATAGGTCGTCAGACTGAACAGTCTGACTTTTGTAGTGATCGATGTTTTTCGTTTTAAATTATTCGAAAAACAATAGGAGTTGGGTTTCAGCTAACCTTTTGCACTCGAATAATAAAATCGGGTTGCCGGAAACAACAACAAAAAAAAAAAAAAAAAAAATACACATATACTTATAATATAATAACAGAAAAAAACGCTGACACCTGGTTACTGATAATATACAGGTGTGGTTCCCTTGGTTGTAAATGACACGGCCGCCGTATAGACCGTACAAAGTATAGTATAAGTGCTTTGCATTTCGTAGAAAAAAATTATAATATAGCAATAATAACGAAACGGTTAAATACAATAATAAAACGGTAGACTATGATATTTTATAATAATTATTAATTTCCCTATGGCGCATTCGGCAAAAAGATAGAATAATTATTATTATTGTGTTTGTTTTATGAGGGTATTTTTTTTCAGATCGACAAGATTTTCGGCAGCTGCAAGCGACTCTAAAAGTAGCCGGCTGCAGCAGCAATAGGTAACCCATGCATTGCAGTGAATTACGGAGTAAACGACTGTATTAATTGCACAATATAGTACGCAATAAGATTTTTGAAAAAAGTGTTTTCCCTTTTCTGTTATTTTTTTCTCGAAAAAAATATTATTGTCCGCTATTGCAGGCGTATATATAGTATGCACATTATACATGTATTATAGACACCTATAGACTAGGACTATTATACATATATACACATACAAGACATTGCAACTGAAGGACGTCCTTTTGTGCCCGTTCCCACAATGTCTCATTGTGTTTTACTGGAATTTCCAATCGCCCTTCTTGCGCGCGCTCCTGTCCTTGTCGCGGCTGCTGCAATCTGGTCTTATAGTCACATTTGCTGTGGGATTCAAGTTGAGGACGCATTCCAAACTGATTTGTGCTTGCTGACTGGGAGTATCGGTCGCTACGCAAGGCTATATGAATGAGAGATACTAATAAGAATATACTGATCATCTACTCCCTACGGCCTATCTACGATGTTTTTGAAAAATAAGTTTTTTTTATGTAGGTACCCAATTTTAAAAGAAATTAGGCCACTTTTGATATGAACAAAGTAATTATATCTAATAAAAAACTATAAAATTTTTGATTAAAGCATTGCTATTATAATAGCACGCTACTGTAAAGTGTAAAAACTAGATTTATCTCTATTTCTCATTGAATTTTTATAGATGTACATTGTACATGTATTATATTTTTATTTAATTATAAATATTATAGAAAATCGTGAATTTGTGCGTAAATGAATTGAATCGATAAGTTTTGGCAACGTTCATTTTCGTTAAGAGGCTAATAATAATAATAATAATAAGTTAATAATAGTATTATTGCGAAATTGAGCTTTTACAACCTGACGTAAAGGTCATTTTATATTTATACACAACAAACGTATAACAACAACCAGAGGGTACGAAGTGTGAATATGATGACGATGATGAAGTGGACGTCTACTCCCGATAAAGGCGATTGTACGATATGTGTATGCAACGAGATTTACACATCTATAATGCACGACACGACAATAATATAGACTTTCCGTATTAAACAAACAAATTTACATTGTGTGTATTTCGTGTGCTCAAAACCTACGTATATCTACTGATAGTTGCAAATATATCGAACGGTCAGATTAGGCGCGCGATGTACATGTACTGCAATATCTCACGTGTGAAACATAGTGATACGCACGTAGACGAATATCGCTAAAGTCAATGTTCGAACAAATCGAATTTTTACGCGATCATTTTAGAAATTTATCGTTAATAAATATGGACTTACAACTATAATAGGTACGCGATCGGACATGACGAGTAGAGGAGGTTGACCCAAACGACGATGGTGGTATGTATAATATTATAATGATGATATATATTATCGATTACATTTATCGGAGACATTAACGTCGGTGCATGAAGTCAATGCGACGCCGCAGCGGCGTACTCGCGTGCTATTACGCGAGCGCCTTCTGTAAAAAGTATCTGTGCAGCATCACATTGTAATAAATTGTAATTTATATTTAAATAAAAAGCGTGAGCCAACTTTTCTATATTTGTGTAATATAAATTATAATATATTATATATAAACATATATATTTATGAGCAACGACACACCGTGTAGTACACAACTATGTAGGTAATACACCGACGACAGTAATACGAAAATACGGTTATATAGGTCCATCGTCGGTAGGTCCGGGCGCCAGCGAGTCAAACGTGCGGCTGATTGGTCACGCCGCAATCTTCCGGTTGTTGCAGTCTGACGCCGCTTTTATAACATGCGTGTACCTACTGTACCTACTTAGGTATATGATACAGCTAGTGAGTGTATATTGTATATTTATATGTATATAGCATACACTATGTCGTGTTATCGCATGTTATTCTTTTGTACCGGTACGATATAATATTATATACTACGCCACTACGGTATATCGTATAATATGTGTGCGTATATAGTAATAGCTATGATTCGGTTTTTTTTTTTTTTTTATTATTATTATTTTTCTGTTGTTCAACGCACACACAATATATAAAATAATGTGTACGATATGTAATAGAATACAGTGTGTAGTTTGCTCCGGGTGTCCGGCCACGAGTCGGAAAAATAAAATAATAACAAGTTTCCGATACGCGTTTTATACCTATTTACTATACATTTATGCGTTTGAAAATGTACAATCGTTTGCGAAATCGTATAAAATTATTTATTCGTGTTGGTCGCGTGGGCGATGTATTAACGTATAATGCGTGTGTTATAACGCAGATATTACAAATATACATGTATACGCGTATATTGTATCGAATCCAATTCGCACAGAGTCCATATCTATCGACGTATATTAAACATACTCCTGGGCCAAATATGTACAATGTACATAGTATTATTATAAATAATAATTTATTTAGTCGGGCAATTTACGTCAAAATTAAATTGAACAAGGTAAACGTTGTTAGGTACCTAAGTACTTACACTCGGCAGTATATACATGAGAATAAAACAGGATAAAGTTACATTTACGACGAAAACAATTTGTTCTACGTAACTATAACGAGCCATCACGGCTCATCAACTACAAATCAAATTCTAAAGACTGAAAAAAAAAAACGCGTTGAGTAAAACTTAATTTGAAATTATATGAAGTTTGTACTATTGGTGAATGAGTCGTGATGTCGGTGTCGTACGGACTAGAGAAAAAATTGTGTATTAGTAATTAGTGGAGATAATACAGAATTCGATATTTTTAACTCATAGTTATACTTATACCTAATATTATATACCTGCATGACGTCTTCCGGATATAAGTAACTGTGAATTATGTATCTACGCCAAGTGCTGACTTAACGTTATAATCCGTAACATAATTTATTACGTTGCGGCGGTGTGTTAATAATTTTGGCCGGCTAAATCAATTTTCTACAACAGCAGTGCGACGACATTGGTCAAGTTTATATACATAACACATATAAATCATATAATATATTATGATCGCTTGTTTGGAGTGTGTATATCTATATTAAATTATAATATATAGGTACACACACACGTCATGTTCTTATACACTGCAGTCGCGAAAAAAAAGAACTTACCTGCCCACTACACATAAATATATATTATTAATAGCTGGTATAGGTATAGGTAATAAGTATACGAATATATCATAATATTATTATTGTGTGTTCAGAGTTTTTTTTTTTTTTTTTATAGTGTTCGCGCGTTGTCGTGACAGTCACGTTGGCATACCCCACTCGACTTTAATTATTGTTCGAGTAATGTACATTTTTTTTTTAGGTATAAAAATAATAATTGTTGAAACGCATAGTACCGGTCAATCGAATCGCACCACTGTTACAATACATATAGGTACTAGTTCGTAAATTTAACTGAAATCACACCGCAGAGAACGTTCTAAATTTCAGTGTCACGTAATATTAATAAGTATATCATTATGTACGAGTATATTACAATAGTAATATATCATATTATAGACTGTCTATACCAATATATTATATACTCAATGCAGCTTTCACAATCAAACGTATCTAATAAAACGGCGATCGTTGTCAGGCTAGTCGATTATTATAGTCGTTGTGTATTATTTGATGATGGATTCTCGCACATACCTACTGTATTATAATGTACCCATAGGTATATGTATATGATAAAATAATTTACTCGTGTACATGAGTGAGGTGAGTATATTACGTGTTCACGCGCATGTATATGTGTCGATAAAAAAAAAAAAAAAAGTCAATTCGCGTTCGATACTCCAATATATATGTATATATATATTTAATATTATGTGGTCTTTGCGGGGTTTCGGATTTGCACGCAAATGTATGTAAATCGCATTGTTCGCGTTCATATTATTGTGCAACGTTACACTCAATACTATACAATATACATATTACATATACGCGCTAAAATGCGCGCGTGTAATAACTATATAGAAGACAAAAATTATTCGCGAAACGATACGTCACTGCCGATGGCATTTGTTTGTATTCGTATAAATGTTTATTGTAAATTGGAATAATAGCAACGAATTCTCCCGAAATAAAAATCTGGCAAGGTCTGTAGAATTATATTTTATCTGTACAATGATTGCGAGACGGCAACAACGTATTAGGAGTGTCGTGTATACTCACGTCAACATTGCGCGGGGTGCAGTCTCTGCTCAAGACCTAATTCAATTTCGAATAATATTATTACGTGCTATAACGCGTGTTTTATTATTATTTCAAATGCTGCAGGTATAAAGATTTTTGAAATTATTGTTGTACCGTATACCTACTTGTTGAATACATTATTCGGCAATAATTATCTATACAGGCGTAATGATATTGGTATAACCTTGGATCAAAATCCCGCGAGTTCTAATGTATATACGACAGCACGAAACGATCAAAAGAAATATAAAAACAATAAGGTGGCAAATTCAACACTTTTAATGATAACATATAGATATACACGTTTCGCAGTCATTAAAATTCGCAAATATCCCGAAAAATATGTATTATAATGGACGTCACACACGCAGTAAAATCTACAATGCGTATTGTATATATATATATACCTTTTTACTGTTCGTTAGTGGTCCAAAAGAAAACGAAAGACATCGTCTAATATAATATAATATTATGATCCCCCCCCCCATCTGACAACGATGACGACGTTTAGAACAAAGATCTGACCGTTTTTATATACTATATTATTACTATTATTATTATTATTATTATTATTATACAGATGTAATTAAATTCCCGTCATATTTGACGACGTCTGCGAACAAAAGAACAATAATAAATCTTTGTTTTTGTCAAAAAAACCAAAATAATTAAGATTCCCCGGTTAGTTAAGAGAGGATATGATGAGACGCAGAGAAAGAATACGAAGAAAAAATAAATAAATAAATACGATGAAGGAGTGTGTCTGCCGACTATCGTCTCATACGAAATGATAAATGACCTCAAAAAACACTGTCTGCCGGCCCACCGTAATATCGTCTAAACAAACCCAGCTCTGTGTATTCTTTTTCGTATTTTACCCGAGTTTATACGCATCATATACGTCAGTGAACGTGTAGTGTGCAACGCATGTATATATATATATATATAAATATAATATAATATATTATGTATAATAATATTTTTTCTCTCTTAATTTTTAAATTTTATTTTTTATTTTTAATTAAAATATGATTAACGAGCCAATAAGAACGACCTCAGCAGGCCCGGAGAATTAGTGCATGCACGATGTATCCATCGCAGCGCAGCAGTGGCGATGGAGATTGTATAATGGAATCTAATTAGCTTCAAGGGTATATAATATTCGACGAGGATTCATTAAAGGACCGTTTAAATATTATTGTGTTCAAACGGGGGAAAAAACGAATTTTGGCCGACCCGTATAATTTCTTCTGTATACATGTATATTTTTTTGTGTGGAATATGCATTTTTTCCTTTTCGATGACTCACGCGCAAGCGTTTCGTGCTTCTAAAATTGACACCGGGCTTTACGGCGCTTTTCATTAAAAATAATGACTCATATCGAATATTAGTATTTACGACGCATACCCCGCCCGCGTACGCCTTTACCACTATAGCTGTTTTACTGTAGGGAAGAATTAAAAAAAAAAAATAAAAAATTGAACTCCTATTCATATGCAAACACACACACAGAAGTGAGTACCCCTAGCACGTAACGAGTTCTCAAAGAGTATTAAAAAAAATATATATACCCCTTCTATATATTTTATTATTGCTATTGTGTTTGTTTGTCGGTAACCCTTACATTCTTTTTTTAATTTTTTTCCCTGATAAATATACATGTATAAAGTTCCCATCGTCCGTTATTAATATTTGCATAAGTCGACCGTACAGTCGCCATTTTGGAATCACGAACCCGTTTTAAGTTTCCTTTTGTTTTCAGCCTTCCTCCAATTTTTTCCGAACATATTGATCATCATCATCATGGTCAACGCTCCCATAATCCTCCGCCGCCATCGTCACTGCCCCGTAGAACATGTCACCCGAACGGCGTATTCCCCCAATAGATAAGTATATTTATAAATAAATATATATATGAATTATGTGCGTAGCACCCTTGTGCGCTGCAATGGTCTTTTTGTGTGCGAGTGTGTGTCCGTTTGACTTAATCAATTTCGAAATCAATTTCAAAAATACAAAGCATGACGTTCAAACGACAATAATATACGTATGTACTTATTGTCTCCTACGTTCTTGTGCACAATACATCGTATAGCTACACTACGCAGGAAAATCTTATAGGTGTAAAAATTTAAATTTTATTTTTATTGTCGTCGTACATTGATAATAAAAACGTTTAACTATAAAAACGTATTTTTGGACGTACAGCCGTCGCCGAATATTATATATTATTAAACAAAACGCCTTTAATTTCTAACTACAGTCGTTTATTGCAGTTTGTTGTAGTAGGCGTGGGTACGTATATTTCAACAATATTATCCCAAAAAACTGGGTATCTAAATGTGGCAGTTTTCGGACGATATAATAATGTACGTTCTTCAAGTTTCGTAAAGATTCACCTCGTAAATGTATACAACAGGCAATAATATAACTATGGGTTATACGCGTATGGGTTCAGTGATTACGCGCAAATGTAATCTTTAAACGTTTTATGGGCACATCATGGTATGGATTAACGATAAGACGAATCCGATCGTGGCGGAAAACCGACGTCGGCCGACCGCGTGTAAATAATATTATTATGATACGAATATTATGGCGGTAATAACGCGCGAACGGCGATCGAGCGATGTAATTATTATTGTGCACAGTATACCGAGCGGGAAGAAACGCGCCAACAGACGGATATAATAATGATTCGGAATAATTATTGAAATGGAAATAAAGGAAAAAAAGAAAACGAACATCAATTATTTTTATTTATATTATAATATACCTGACGGTCGGCGGTGACGAATACGTATAACGGTGTGGTGTTCGACACGCTTCCGCC
Organism: Melanaphis sacchari; assembly: GCF_002803265.2. Taxonomy (NCBI): domain Eukaryota; kingdom Metazoa; phylum Arthropoda; class Insecta; order Hemiptera; family Aphididae; genus Melanaphis; species Melanaphis sacchari. Next base: position 7,541,650 of record NW_020270976.1, read on the forward strand.
GCCGTTCGCGCGTTCGCGATGGCGTCATGCCGAATCGTCGTAGTCTCCGCTCCTCTCCACGGTCGCAGGCTGCCATTATAAGGCGTGTTTATTATTATTATTGTTATTATATTTATTGAACTTTTTTTTCTCCGCGGACAAGAGGTGGCGAGCAAGTCGTATACATTACAATATAATACATAATATAATACGCGTACTGCGTAGGCACCTATATATATTATTATAACTATGTGTACAGACGAGTTCGCCAATTATATCGATTCAGCCGACCGAGATGTAACGCATTTATATCAAATATAAAAAAAAAAAAAAATAAAAAATAACGGAGGGTTATTAACGCAAAATCGTCCAAAATGGTATATCATTAAGAGGGACATAGACACTATTAATATATACATTCCTATAGTAACATTTTAACACCTATTATACTTTATGCGATATTATTATTTAGGTAGGTATCTATATTTATTATGATTATTTTTTCAACGTATCATTATATTATATTTATATTATATACGATGGCTATTTAACTGTATGGTTAGACGTCACGGCCGATCCGGTTTTTTATTTTTTTCAGTTAAACACAAAAAAGATCGCCCGCGGAACATATCGGATACACATTATACATATTATATATATTTATACACATACACAGTCTCACATAAAATATCGTTGCTTATTCTTGGAATTTAGAGTAAAATGCGCGCGCCCACAGTCGAATTTCGTTTTTATGTACATCACGTGTGTGATGTGGGCACTTATATCTAAACCTACTTCTTACTTACGTTATACAGTGTGTGTGTAAATAGAGTGCGCACTGCGTAATAATAAGTGCTTTAAACAAGTTTTTTTGAAAGCGCGAAAAGTGACGTCCGTGCCTTCCGTCGATGTAGCTGCCACCCCCTCTGTGCGTTGATCGTGAACGATTATTAGGTCGGACAGCAGAAAAAAAAATAAGCATCTCCTCTTTTAAACGACGGGCGAGATCTTGATAGAATGACGTCAAGGTCCAGACGATGTGCGATAACTATAATATCATATCACGATGGGAAAGCGGACGAGAAATAAAACGGTAATAAAATATTATAACATATATGTAATATTTATACACATATACCTACTTTATTTTTCAATGAATGAATGAACCTTTTTTTGGTGTGTGCGTAACCTATCAAAAGTGAAAGGATGTAACACATTTGTTATGTTAATAAGATTTATTTAATAACCGACGATGCTTGGTGAATATGTAAATGCACGATTCTTTTGTTGAGTATTTACAATATTTTCGTGTAATCTGCGATAATGAATGCGGCGCAGCATCCGACCCTATTTATATATAATATAGATATGAATGTATATATGTGTGCGTGTGTGTGTGTGTATGCCGTATGCGTATAAAACATCTTTTAAGACAAAAATATTAAAAGAACACACGGATTTTACTTATTGACGGGTGCACGTTTCCTAACCGGATCGCACGCGCAATGAAATCTTGTAATATCGCGAGTATACTGTAGTATTATAATATATTATAATACTACTCCTATTTTTACCATCGCCTAAAACTGTTTATTTTTTTACATCTGAAATTAAATCGTTCGAATGATAGTAATTATCCGTAAAAAATAATTAGTATGAGTGGTATTTAATATGTGAAATTGTATGTATTTTAAAGTATATGTAAAAGTATACCATCGCAGTTAAAACAATTATCGGCTGAAAATATTACAAATTATAATATTATTTATAGTTATTAAAACACTCCTTTTTTTCTCACACACACAGCTGTTAAATTGTTTTCAACAAGAAATCGTGCACTCATTCTCAGTCACGTGAAATCCAATAACAGATATATAATAATAAAAATAATACATAAATTGACCGTTAAATCAATAATAAAGAATAATTAATAAGAGAGTTAAAAAAAATATGATATGCGCAGCGTCGTTTGCAGTGTACTTGTAAAATAAAATTAATAAAAAATATTAATAATTATGCAACGCAGATTGATTATATTATTATGTATATTATAATATGAGTATATCCAACGAGTCGCAGAACTTGCGAGAGTTCGTTTTTTAGTTTATTCAAGAAAACGTGACAAGCCGCTGATTGATCGGACCGGTTGGCATATAATATTAATATAATATGCGGCGGAGTGGAGGTCGCGTCGGAATGCCGAAATCTAAAATTGCCAACTCCCTGGGGGTCTGAAAATCTTGCATTAATAATTTAAATGAAAATACGTGTAATTACTGTTAACATGCGTTTTTTGGCAAAAAATGTGTTTACCTCGGTATGGGAATTGGGAACGGCCTTCAAAATACACAATTTCACCTGTATATTATAAGCCTCTATAGACGTACATAAATACTATATACATGTATATTACTTGATGTATTCCACACGTCGTTATTTACAACTCAAATAGTGTACAGACTTAAAAAAAAATATCAGTATTTTGTCGATTTCTATTTTTTTGATTTTAAGCCAACACATATCAATCTATATCTATTAGGAGGCGTGTCTATCCTATTGCAGGTGCGCGAAATCAACGCGTGCGTTACGATATATATATATTTAATCGTGTAAACTTTACGTATATTAGGTATCCACAATTACAATTTTTACAGGTGTATTAAATATAAGCGTTGACCGCAATGTACTCGCACAATTACGTATATACGTAATGCCTACCGAGTACCGAGCATCAGTAAAAATCGAACTAAATGCTGTTCATGATATAGCTGTTGCTAAATTATATTGCAGACTCAGCGACTTGAAAGGTTATATTAATTTCTACGTAGGTATACATTGCCGATAAAAGTTATTATTATATTTTATTATCATTGATCATATCGAAATATCGTTCTATTTTTTATTTTTTTCGTAGCTTTTATGATAATATATTATGCATAATATGTATGGTATATACATATATAATACATAATATTACTTTAATATATGGACAAGAACGTGACCTCATAGTAATACATAATAATAAATTGTATAAATATTTTAGCACGCCCAGGCCCGTACATTTATATTCATAATATAATAGAGAATATTCTATATTATCGCTAAACTCGATAATATGTAAAATATTATAAACGCATAATATACGTGTGATTCGGTATTAATAATTCGAATCCGTTGCTGCAACAGTTGCAGGTGTCTACACAATATATTATATTATAGTTATCCGTATTATACTGCAGTGTCCGAGCACCAACGCTTTGGACGAGTATAGTTTTTCAACGCAGAGGTATATTATATACAAGCATACAACTGCATAAGTTTTGCGCATATATTCCCTACGGGTTGAGACTGTTGTAAGTTTGTGACTTGCAAGTGCTTATATTTGTACATAATAATTCGTCACTACACATTTAAATACTACCTATACATATATTTACGGTATAACATGATGAATCAAATGGAATTTTTCAATCAATAACCCCCCGCAACACATTCATTACAAAAAAGCAAGTATTATACTCGTTTAATGGATCCACATTGGAGCTACATATCTCCCTAATCCTTACCCTCTAAACGTCAAATAAAACTATCGAGTTACACCACAACGGCCGCGGTCGTGTAACGAAATTCACATGTTCAGATAAGCGTTTAAAAAGGCTGATGTACGATAAATTAATATACACGTTAAACAGATTATAATACAGTGTACAGGTAATATCCCTCTATTCGATGTTTAAGTGTTGTTTATAATTTCCGAGTTTTCCACCCCAATTTTTAAACATTATATTACATTATATACGGTCTGCTTATTATTGTAATATAGGTAAATTGTTTTTATGAAATTTGACTTTTTATCTGTTCATATTTTTTAATAGGGTACAAGAAATCACGGTGAATTTTCGAAAGAGAACTAAGAACACAAAAAGTGTAAAACCGATTAGAGGGGCTCGCATATTGTACGAGAGTGGGAGGGGGCGGGCGTTATCGTACTGCAGAACGTAGGTACGCTTGGCGTCATAACACGTATGATAATGACGGCATATCTTATAACATGGTCCTGGTGAACGGAAAATACCTAATATACCTGATAATGAATCTCGAGGAAAAAAAAAAAACACGGAAACGCAATATTCTCATCTGGTTGCCGGTGGGTCCCCGTCCGTACACAGTATGGAAATATCGTGATCGTTACCTATTTGACAGCTGATATTCATTTGGAAAATTCTGTTGCTGCCGATCGCCACGCGAGATAATAAATCGACATAATAATATTTGTCGCGCGCGCATTAACGTGTCTCGCCGGGCCGATAACACGCGACAGATAACGGTCGGTCGCGGGGGCCGCGGTCCGAACCGGTGGGCGAGCGCGCGCGCGCGCGCGTTTCCGATGTCACGTGCCCGGCCGAGGGCTGCGGCGGCGGACCGGCGGACCGACTCGGCGCGCGGGGCCGAGGGTGCGAAGAGCGTAACCGCCGGCCCGGGAGAACCGGTTGATTCATTCACGGTCCGTTTACGCCGCGGCCGTCTAGCTCCACTCGTCGTCCACGTGGTCGGTTGCGTGCGCACACGACTCGTTTTTTTTTTTTTTTTTTTTTTTTTATTTATTATTTTCTGGTACTCTCTTATAGTATTTATTATTATTGCCCGTTCAGTATCATTACAAGTGAAATATTGTGATTATTGTGATATCGTATGCGGCGGCCGTCGCAATGTTATCGGCGTGCAGCCGTGCTGGGCTTCCGCGGTTACCGGGGTAGTTATGGTATATGGTCAGGTCGTGCGACGACCGCGGCGCGAGGCGGGTATTGACGGACGACTACAAACGGATTTGCGGCCGTGTGTGAGTACGACGAAGAGATCCGAGATAACCGGATTTTCGAAATAGTTTTTTTGAGTTCGCAGCACGCGGAGAAATAAATATTACCGACTTTAATGCGATGTTTTTATTCAAACTAGCGCTACACGAAGTTATGGAGTACCTATACCGAGCTCATAATATGCTTCCCTGACATCAGTCTTCTACTCGTGTTTACGTATTCTATGTAACTTATGATACTTTATTGTAATATCGATAAAATTAACAAAATATTTTGTATAACATTTTAGTAATATTGCGCCTCGACATCTTTTGTACGTGATAGGATGATTCGAAGTTCGATCGACAGAAGATAAAACCCATTTACCCGAAATTGGGCTAGGTTATTTTGTTTAGATATCATGATATAATAAAAGGATTTTATTGGAAACCTGTCGCTGTTTCGGTTAATATTATATTATGTCACGACAAACATGAATATTATAGCACTCATTTATGCATGCACTACAGTACTATATGTTACTGAAGTCCCACAATACGCTTTTGTCAAGCGGTACAAAAAAACTACAAAAAGGAAAATGTAAAGTGCCAGAGACGGCATCGCGGTTATTTCTTTTGGTATTTTTATTATTACGTATTTTTATTTTTATTTTTTGTTTTTTTTACATAAATGGTCTTATGGACATTCATCGTTGAAGACAACGCGCAAGGTTCCCTAAATCATCGTACTACGCTTTAATGACGAATAATAATTTACATATTATTATATTAATATAGGTATTTAAAGTGTAATGTGTATTTAATGTAATTTTCTCTCTTTCTTTGACCATCTCTCAATCCATCTGTAGTCGTATGCCTATACGTCAGCTCGAATAGTTATATTATTGATAAAAAAAAATATTAGAAATATAACATAATCATTGTGCGTTATAACGAAAACAGCCGTCATTGCGTTTTTAACCTTTTGGGATTATGACGACGGCGGCAGTGTCTGTGTATTGTAGGTTGTGGGGTGGAGGTGGATGAAATAATATTATACATCCATTAACACGTTTTATAGGCGCGGCTGCGTACCCATGTACGGTGTATACATAAGTATATAAAACGAACGCGAGTATTATTTTTTTCTTTCTTTTACCATATAATATTTATTGTGGGTATATATATATATGAAACGATCAGTATTCTTGGCGCTTTTACAATAGCTCCAAAGAGATAATAATCACATCACACAAAACCGTACAATCTTTTTGTTCTCGAGATCGTATACATAAACATATATATATATATATATATATATGTGTTATATAAAGGCGAGGATATCTATGTATAATATTATTATTATGGTATGCGCGCGCGTCGATCAAGTGGTTCTCAGCGTGAAACAATATTAATTATACGTTAATTGCTCCTTTTGTGTGCGGCCGGCCGGCACGCCGTTTTCGGTCTATGCCGCTGAAGCTTTATAGTAGTGTGACAAAAGGTGAAAATCACGTTCAAATTTTTTTTTTAAATGTACACTACACCTTTGTTGGTGTATAGTCCCGAAATGGGCGCATAAACAACATAATGTTTTAATTGGAAAATGGAAAAACGTGGACAGAATCGAAGGAAAAAAGAAGAGAAAACGAGCGATAATAAAAAATTACCGACATATCCTTTATTGGTTGTAATGTACTGTATAGGTATGTATATTATTTGTAGACCGCGCGATTTCTGTTGGTATTTTAGTTTGCGGTCAGAACGCTTCTGACAACCGGAGCACGCTATACTGATGAGCGGTTTAAACATCACCGCGAAACGGGTGACCACAACGTTTGCATAAAATAAGGACGTGCTGTACATAGTATATCTATATATATATATATGTGTTGGCAGGCAGGTATAATATTAGCACGATTAAGAAGAAGGAAAAAATTGGCGAAATTACAGTGTATCCGATTTGAATTCAACCTCCGGGCGTTTTACGGTTTTTTCTTTAAGAAAAAAATAATAATAATATTAAAACGGAAAACATACGTCAATCTATCATGATTATATGAAAACTGGTCTAGTATAACCGGCAAGCGGATGGCGCGGAGTTTTTTGATAAAATAATCGTTTTGACGAGATTGAACTGGTTTTCAAAATGAAAAATAATAAAACCACTCGAAACATGTATATTTTATATGATATTTAATATGTAGGTCAGTAGTCCTCGCTTTCGGGGTGAACCGTGTTATGCGAAAACTGCATTGAAATCAATTCACTGTAACATATATCGACATATCACCGTCACTACGCCACCGCATTCATCGTCGGATAATATCGGTTTCTACTACTTCTTGATTCTCTTTCTTCAAACCCCTTCAAAACCTTCTGTCTATGCCACCACTGGTAGGTATGACTATATATTATATATACACACACACACACATATATATATATATATGTATATAATACATATGATTGCAACGCAATCATTTTCGGGTTTCCATAAGTTTTGACGATAAAAATGTACTTTTACACGGGAAAATGTCGTAAAAGTCTCGACGTTATCGGTTTTTTTTGCAGACGGTAATGTATTCGTCTGCTGGGAAAAAGAAATGAAAAAAGAAAAAAAAGAAATGTTGCAGTCTTTGTTGTGTGTTTAAACTGCTTTTCAGTATTGATCCGAAAAAGTTTTTCCTCAGTTTTATTTATTTATTTTTTTATAGCGGTCGAGTACTAGGAAAAAGTCAGGAACGAAGGACAGGGACTCGCAGCGTGTTTTGTGTTTGTGTGTGTGTGTGTTTGTGTGTATATATTTATGTATAATTTGTTTATATGTCTGGAAAAATTTTTAATCTAAACGGAAATTAATTTTTTTTAAAAAAATCGATTCGGGGGTGGTCGGTTTTATTTGTATAGATCGGCGGATCGGCCTATGATACACACACGCACCCACGCACACACATTTATGTCTATAATCGGACAAAACGTACTACAGTTGCAATAAAAAGCGCATACAACAATGGTTGTATGTAATATAATAATTGATGTACGACCGGCATTATATATACTGTATATATATATATATATATATTATATATAAATGATCGTACATTATGTACGCGAACGATTATTACAATTTTTCCCGTTTTTTTTTCTCTCGTTCCATCCCTACCCTGCAGCTCCCGTTTCGTTGGCTCTCCGCTACCATATTATTATTATATAAATACTATTTATTTATTTATTTATTTCTATATCGCGCAGTTAGCTATGAGAACAAAAAAAAAAAAATACGAAATAATAGTATAATCTCGTCGCGATATTGGTTTATATATACATAAAACCCGGTTTTAAAAGCGCATAATAAAACAGTATTAATTCATATGTATACATGTATCTCCGAGTACGTGTGACGTGTGTGTGTGTGTGTATGCGCGCACTCATATATAAGTGTATCATATGCTAATCCTAACTGCTCCCATTCCAGGCGCGTACCCGCCGCCGCCGATCGTCGTACACCGTACCGGTTTTCGCAGCCTCGCACAATCTGCATCTATATCTATCGCCACCGCCACCGCCGACAGACGGAACCGGCAATATTCCATTACGTTTGTTCGAGTTCAACGGACATTATGCGTGTTCTCTCCTTAAACGCACATTATGCGCGTTCCGGCCAGCACTGTCACCCGCTCTCAACACACTCCTCTCTCAGATACTGTCGCCAAAGGAGCCCGCGATAGAGAGACGATTAAAAAAAATTAATTTCGCTACCGACGACGACGACGACTTTTCGACGAGAACTGTTACGATCGACGAGATCAAAAAACGGTAAACATCAAAATAATATTTTTCAAATGATATTTTCGTCGCTCGTGTTATGAGACGATGATGATATTAATAATTGGATATTAAAAGAAAATGATACGGTATGATTACCCGATAAAATGACTGGTCAATTATTTTATTATTTATCATATTTTACGAGTAAAAACAATGAATATTGTATTGAGGTAACATATTGAAATAACCTATCTTATCCAAATTGATTTAGTAATTTTTAATATTTCAAATACAAAATTATGATTTTCATTAATTTTATTTTAATTGAATTGCATAATATATTACTTATGTTTTTTAGAACATTATATATTAATAATAATATTATGTATGTTTATTATCTTTTAATTAATAAATATGTTATAATATATAAAGGAATATTAATATTACTAAATATTTCATGTCACGGACTTATAATTTTAAATAAATGGCAACCCTAACTTCAAAGAACAATTATATAACTATACGAGTATAAAATACGTTGCACTCGATATCTGTGGAATTCTCGTCCGATTCCTTTGCGAACGAACATAATAATAATAATAATAACATTAACAATAAATATTGCAGCACGTCCCGTTGCCACCCGTCGAGATCGTAAAGTCGTAAGTCGTAACGTTCGTTTTGTTATGAGTGGTGGCGGTGACGGACGAAGAGATTCACGGTGTGACGAGTTCGTGGAAAATAATGGTTTGCAAAAAAAAAAAACCGATATACTAATGCGTTTGCAAAACTGTTAAAGATGTATTTAAAAAAATACCCGACTCAGTAGACGTGCACGTATTTAAATGTATATACACTGCGAAAAATACTTTAAAAAACCACATCTGGACCAGTTGTAAAAAATACAAATATTCATACATAAAGGCATATATTATAAACTGCAGTGATTGAACTCTTTTTTTCCAAAACTATTTCGGAGTTTATCTCTTCCGAGTTTTCTTAAACACTATGCTTAGGTAGCACTGCACAATGGATAGGTCTTGTCGCAGTACATTTTCACGTCATTTGCATCAACATTTACCTAATTTAATTCCGATTATGTACAGACGTTCGTTATAATACAACACGGTCGTTACTTTATAACATTAGGTATATAAACGTCATTTTTCGTTTCCGTCGTTTCATTCGGTGCGGAGTTTTTATTCTTCTCGGGATTTTATCACCACAGTTATAATGGTTATGTGGTCCGTGTACGATAAGTGAAACTAGATATTATTTTTATGTGCAACGCGTATATTGGTTGATCTCAACGAACATCTTTCCTCAGTCCTCGCTTACTCGATCTGTTATTGTGCAATACTACTCAAAAAATGTACCCATTAATTATCGTTTAAGAAAACTCGTACCCATAGCGAGACGAAAATTACTTAAACGATAACAACTTTTTAAACATTGTTTTATTGTAGCATACACAGTTTTAGACATTATTTTGTTCTATATTTAACGTTATAGATACCTATTTACATTATTTGTATGGATAATAGATTAGTTCTGTTAGTATAATATATCTTTATGTATTTTGTCACGTCCGAATAACAGTCTCCGCCCACATAATGCAGATGTGGTCGGGGCTCGAAAGATTATTTTCGTTGTTTATTCGATTTAAAAATATTTATCATAAATTAACGTTAAGTTATCATTCTCTTCGATGAAAAATATACCCGATACTGCAGAGTTTCGGTGTTGACTGTTGGCATATGATGGGTCCTTGCCAAGATTTCGGCATATCATACGTACGTATGTAGTGCGCGAATGAAAAATATCTAAAAGATGTATAGTAACTTCATGTACTTATCTATATGTACTACGAAATAACATTATAATATTTTATATAAATAATACCACCGCTGGGCGTTGATTATAATAATATTATATGGTACTAATAGTTTCTATAGTGTTTATACCAGCTATACCTACACATTTTAAGATTTCAGTGGACATCGCGAATAACTACGAAATCGCGCGCGGTGATCGGAATCATAATATTATTTCATTATATGTATCACAGCGTCCGGCGTACACGAAACGGACTCGGAGAACAGATAATATCCATTGTATGTACGCGGCGGACGGGTAGAAGGGAAATGGTCGCCTCTGTATAATAATAATACGCGAGTGAGGAGCCATATGGCCGCGGCGTTGTCTATACAACATACATGTGTACATGTGTGTGTGTGTGTTTGTGATGTCTGTATGTATAATAATAACGCGTCGGCAGAAATGCGCGTACAAGACGATGGTAGTAGTGATGAGGGGGGGAGAGGAAATATTAATTAAAAAAAAATATAAAATTTAATAATAATAATTCCCCCACGGCTCGCTCTGAGTAAAAAATATTCGTGTAACAGGATAAAGACACTAGCACACGCGAGATTTTTCAGCCAAAAGAAAGGTTTATGGTTTCCATGCGCGCGTATATAGTGTATATATATATATGCGAGCAAGCGTATGTGTGTGCTTGTGAATTATGTCTTTGTTTGTTCTTAGCCGCTTTTTTCGACGTTTCGTATATTAGTGCCTTTTTTTTTTTTATACATATTTTTATAATTATTTATTCGGCCAATTCAGACGGATGATTGCGTGCCGGTCAACAGTAAAACAAAAAAAACAAAATACCTAATACTATAAAAAACCGATTCTTCTCATTTGTGTGTATGATATATGTATCATTCATATTGTATTTATTTTATATTAAACTGCAACGTCGATAAAAATGCATGCGAAATTGGCTAGCAGTGAATTTCGAAATAAATCCGGGCGCTATGTAGTACTCGTTCGTTTTCCATTCGTTTTAGCATATTAAAATAACCAATAATACCTACTATATATATTATAAAAAAATAATAACGTTATGTTTATATATATTTTAATAGTTGGTAGTTGTACATTTTTTGTTAATATTTTTATTGCATGCGCGCGTAGTTGCATCTGTACCGCTGGATTCCGCGTTACTGCAGTGCCCATACGTGTTTTTCCATACCGAGAGAAATGCGCGTACATGAGCCGTGGACTTTTGATTCCAGGAAAAATTGTTTTTCCGCACATTTTTATTGTTCATTTTTTTTTTTTTTTATAACTATTATATATATTTTGATTTTAATATAAATGGACTATTGCAATAATATAAATTCCACGTGCACACACGCGTGGGTTATAGAGAATAATAATAATAATATATAATATATAAGAATGATAAAAATTGCGAATTCCACCCGAGAAAACCAAGGACGAGTAGTCGCGGAAAGATATATTATCATGCATATTATTTAATAATCCCTCTATAAACCACAGCGTACACGGCGTAATAACATAATAATTTATAGATGTATAATATCATGACGAACTTTTGAATGCGCGTTCGTAACCTACCTATATATATAAGTATAGGGGGATCCGGTATCCACTATCCACCTAATACTCGGTTATAATATTTATCGTAGGCGTATTGTATATTTGTTTTTTCTTATTTTATTTATTATCCGGTATATTATTGATTCCACATAAATAAATTTACGATTTAATATACTTATTGTATATTTGTATATTGTATACAGGTTATACCAGTGAATTATTTTATATGCCTGGTGTTAATAATTTATATAATATGTAATATAATAAACTATATTCGTTTGATACTTCTGATTATGTATTATATTTTATTATGTTTTAATTTAATGCTGGCAAAAGTGTGTTATTGTTATTATGTATGGTGAAAATTTGGTGGAAAAAATATTGCTATTACATAATTGAAAGAACATTAATGCAATTTGTCGTTTTTCTCGTGATTCGTTAGCAATAGTAAAGGACACACACAAGAAACGTATGCTATATAATTTATACTAATGCATATAACGATAAATAAATCGATCAAACTTAATAGAATTTTAGAAAGTTACTTTATACAAGATTAATTACAAAAATTTAAAAAAAAAAAACTAAAACATATTTGTTAAAATGCCAATGATCGGAACATATTTTAACACCGCTACTGTATACGTATATATTAATATAGTCAGAGAATCATAAAATTGCCAAATTCTCTGACTTGGCGTCAGTCAAAATGATTGAATTCTCAATAATCGCTCAATCGATTCCACGAGTTGTGCTTAGATACAAGATGATCGATGATGATAATAATAATATAAGTAATATATTGTTATGAATTATTTTAATGACGCGTGGTGCTGCGTATAATATCTGACGGTTTACGACTCATGGCGATTTTGTTGTTTTAATTGAATTCTAAAATGTTTTTTCCTTATATACATGTTTTTTTTATCGGTTCCCGGGGAATAAAAAATCTATTATATTATAATGTTTCGAGCACGTATTATAGAACTCGATAAAATTGATTCTGGGTAGTAAAAATGTACGAGAATTTTATAGTTTTTGAATAATATACTATTACTATAAATTATAATGTGCGGTTAATTACTTGGTCAAAAAGTAATAAGGCCCATTATATTATATTATCGTGATGAGTGCAACAGAGGCGACGGCGGGTTGTGCGGTGCACGCGTTTATTGGGCAATTAATAGATTGGGTGACAAATAATACTGAAATACAAATAATATGGTATGCGTAATGTATTATCTGGTCGCGGTCTCCTATATATCTACATATAATATTATGTGATACGAATACTAGGTTTTTTAAATTTATGATGATGAAATTTATTTTTACTTAATATTATACATGGATGAAAAAATAAACAAACATCGTTAAATTTTTGCATTTCTAACAATTATATATATGTATATATGATAAGAATATCACTAAAAAAATAATATTATAGCATGAAATAAGTTTATCGAAAGTCAAGACGTAATTTATTTATAACAATAATAATAATTTAAAAAATATAATACAGAGTGTCTGTGAAGTGTAAGTACCTATTAATGTGTACACATTATAAAACGTGTAATTGTAACTTATATCCTTATAATTTAGGTACGCGACGTTTACGCGATGAAAAACATAAGTAATTAGTTTAAAATAAGAAGTGAGCACGGTTCGCGCCTTTAATGTTTAAGAAACCTTGACAGAGCGTCGAGTATAGGTACACACTACACGCAACTCAGAGTAAACAAACAGTAGCGGACACTCCTATATCCGGCGTAGTGTATCCTTTACACATTATACGTATACGCGTGTATGCGGATACCCTTTCACGTGTTCGCTCGTGTATGTAGACGAAAATATTGGTAAATAAGAAAAAAGAAAGAATGAAAAAATATACGTGAGGACAAACGTTTTCGATTTTATTTTTGAGTATGGTAAAAATAATGTGTACACGATGAACACTGGAACACGACGCTCCACTTTTTTTTTTACACACTGAGCTGCACCTTTTTCTCGACAACTATAAGTATTATTATTATTTTACAGATAGAGATAAATAAAATAAAATAAAAACATATGACCGCGACCTCCGGCGAAAAGACATCAAACATTTGGCCGTATAATAATTATTTATGTTCGGTATTATTTGACGATTTTTTTTTATTTCACGTTTTGGGTTCGCCTCCCGGTGAAAATATCATTGTAGGGTAAACGATTATATATAATATATGTAGGTTTATGTATGTATTTATTTTATATTTTAAATTATTATGAGATATAATATGTCCGAAGGGTTTCTTCTGTTATTCGAAAAACTTATCAGCCGGCAGTTGGGTAATGGGTATATATTATATTATATTACACGTATAAACGGGTGTCTGCTTCGCGAGTATATTTTGGACGGCAAGTCAAACACATATAATACAATATATAATAATACGAATACGTGAGATATAAAAGAAATGCGTGAAGGCTGTAAAACTTTTATTAGACGGATCTCGGCGATAATGCTCAGCTCAAAAACGAGAGTATAAAATTTGTCATTTTTAATGACCACGTGTAAATCAACTATACTGGGTGATTCATTTATCGGACAACACTCATTATTTTAAAATCTATTAATGTTTTCAAAATATTTTTTTTAAATATATATTTTTTAATGTTTCTTATCTCTATAAGTTTTTAGATTTTTATTTTTTTGGATAACAATATACATTTTTTATATCATATTATACAGCAGTATATTTTTAGAAGTATTTTTATGGATAAAAAATGAAATCGGATGAGTAGTTTATGAGTTATAAGTATTTAAAGTAACGGTGAGCGGAGTGGAAAGGTACAGAGATACTCCAAAAAATATTAGTCTACTAATTCCACTTATCTAAACTTTAAATACTTATAATTCGATAAATACTTGCTCGAATTTCGACTTTAATGTATCGAAATACTTAAAAAATATTATATCTCAGAATATGAAATAAAATATGTAAGTTGTCGTTTAAAAAAGTAAAAAAGTAAAAAAAAATTAACGACAAAAAATTATTTAAAATATATAATATATTTTTTAAATTATGCATAATTTGACCTAAAATTGTGTGAAAAAAATTTTTTTAAGATACTAATAGATTTT
Organism: Melanaphis sacchari; assembly: GCF_002803265.2. Taxonomy (NCBI): domain Eukaryota; kingdom Metazoa; phylum Arthropoda; class Insecta; order Hemiptera; family Aphididae; genus Melanaphis; species Melanaphis sacchari. The sequence continues at coordinate 7,556,727 of NW_020270976.1, forward strand.
AAAATAATAAGTTTTCGTTAAAAAAGTCACCCTGTAGGTACATAATATATTATATTATGTTTTTTTTATCATTATAAATATTTGAATAATAAAGATTGAAATGAGTTTTATTTGAAATAATAACGTTCTGTGAATGTTATTTAATATAAAAATTCTAAGACAGTAAAACGTATTTAATATAAAATGAATGGAATTTTGTAATAATAATATATTTATTATATATCAAGTTTTTACAATAATTTGTAGGTGCATGTATGTCTCTGCGTATTCGCTACAAAAAATTACACATTTAGCACAGGTAGCACGAATGTTTACTTTAAATGGCTTCCTGTGTACAGGTGAGACGGACTTCTTTCCGGAAACCAAAAAAAAAAAAAAATGATGAAATTCTACACGAATTAAATGCATTTGTAAGCACTATTACGAAATCGAAAGAAAAAACATTGTCGGCTAACATTTCCGAGGTGCCGTGTTCTATTTTAGATGTCGCACAAATATGATAAATTAATTATTGCATAAAACATATATTATATATTAGTAATGCACTAACACAAATCGATCAGAATGTTAAACAATATGTTTTATCATAGAAAATGTATTTATAAGAAATTTAATTATGTAAAAAAAAATAAACAAATATTTAGTGTATGGCAGATTGGTTTAAATTTAAATGAACATAAAATAGTTGATAAGTATCTTCTCATTTGTAGTGCACTGAACTTGAACTTGTTTATATGGACAATATAAACGAACCTATAGTAAGATAACTGAATAATATTTCGGAAAATGCGATGAAATCTTATAATTTTAATTGGTCTATGATATAAATATGAAATTGCAAGGGTGATAAGTGATAGCAGAATATAGTAAGAAAATTTATTGAAAATACAAGTATATTATTTAGTGTTGTAGGCATAATATGTGTATTAAAGACTATAAAAAAAAAACACCTAATTGATAAAAAAAAAAAATAGTAATACATAATATTGGACGTTTTAATCGTTATAGGTAAGCTTTTTACTTAGTTACATGAAAAATCGTATAAAAGAGGGAGAGAAGGGGAAAGAATTAACAAATTAGAATAAAAAAATTATTAGATAACAAGGCGTATTAATTAGTTTAGGTCAAATAGTCTTATTTTTTTCATCGTTTTTTTGCAGGCTTACGTGAATTTATCATAAATTTTTTATGGATGCCACTTCAAGTCCAGATAAGACTGAATTTCACGAAATTGAATGAATTTTCTTGTTGAGCAAATAATTATAGGTGGCGCTTAACAATAATTATGTTCAGATGGCAAATAATAATAATTGTCTTCAATTCCTAGAATACTGCGATTGCCAAAATAATTGCATCAATAATTTCTATCTATTATTTTTATCAATAAAGTATTTATTTTTTGGTTTCTAACATTCTAAGCCATACAATGAAGACTAATGTAAATGAATTCACATAGTTTAATATTTTATACCCGAGTATTAGGAAATTGAATAAATTTTTAAGTGAAATTAAGCATAGTATCGTTTAATTAATTAATTATAGCTAGTAAACGAGTTTCTGAGCGCGATTGTGTATTTTACTGTGTATTGTATACGGTAATTAGTGGGAATTAATACAAAATTGTGAAATATTTCCGATTACGAATTTTGTAAACGCAAACTGTTTTTATTCTATTTATTATACTATAATTTACTATAGGTAAAAATCGGACTGTAGCGTAAATGGTAAATGTGATGGGAAAATAAAATCTGGAAATTATAAAAATATTTATGAATAACCAATAATAACTACAAATAATCGTTAACTGTCGCGTGAGATAATAATTTAAATTTTTCATACAGATATCGACTAGGACGACGAAAAAAAACATTTTTAACCTTTTATGGTGTCATTATCGGGCAGAAAAAATGTATACGCTTGCAGCAATAGCAAAGAAAAAAAATTGAATCGTCAACGTTTTTTGAGTGAAAAAATTAAGTTAACGTTAATATGTAAAAAATAATACTATGACGATGATGATTTACTTACAGTAACAGCCGATCGTGATGTACAATCACGCACACGTCCTGCGTCCACGACACTTGCACAAACAGTGAGAATTTTAACAATGAAATTTTTGTACGGTTTTACCGCAAAAAACAACGGAAAAATTAAAATAAATAACAACAAATAAATATTACTAAAAAAAAAAAAACTGTTCGTAAATGTCAAAATTAATATATACAGGTGCGTATATATCGGTGTTTTAACGAGCGCGTCACTTACTCACTCACTCGGAAAACACGGAAAAAAAAAATTTTTACAAGTATACAAAACTAAGAATCGGCGAAAATCCACAAAAATCGCGAAACAGTCGACGAGGGGCGAACGGCGGCACTCACGATACGCGGTGTTGGCATGTCGCGGGCGCGTGTTCGGCGGTGCGGATAAAAACACTGTAATATATATATATATATATTCTATATTATGCTATATTATACTTGAGCAAATGACACGATAAAAAACAAAAAAAAAAAAAAAATCAAACAAACAAAAATCGCATTAATCGTTGCGGAGCGACGTGCAGAACAAATCCGAGGAAAATCTCTCTGCTCCGGCGAGAAAATAATGAAAAATTTTCTCTCCCCCGCGTGATATGCGTAGTCGGTCCCGCGGTGGGCAGAGGGGTCGGTCGGACCGCGTGTGCTTGCCGGGCGCGCGCGCGTGCAGTGCTGTACGGACGACGGACGACAGCGGACAACCACGGTGACGGCGATTGCGACTGCGACGGCGGCGGTGGCAGCGGCGGCGGCGGCGGAGCGACGAATGTATATTATCCCGCGTGCGTGCTGCTGCGGTGTAATTTTTTTCCTCCTTTTTATTATTTTTTATTATTATTATTATTATTAATTTCGCGGCGCGTGTATGTCGTACCGCGTACAGTGTAATAGTCGTCGTCGTCGTAGTCGTCGGGTGCCGGTGCCGGTGCGGTGGCCAGGTGACACTGAAACGTAAAATTCGAAAAGCAGGAAACCCTTCGTATCCCCACCGCGGACGCGGCGACGGCG
>NW_020270976.1:7563506-7684207 GCF_002803265.2 Melanaphis sacchari
AAAGCTATGCCGGGCGCGCGCGTGCAGTGCTGTACGGACGACGGAGACAGCGGACAACCACGGTGACGGCGATTGCGACTGCGACGGCGGCGGTGGCAGGCGGCGGCGGCGGAGCGACGAATGCATATGTATCCGCGTGCGTGCTGCTGCGGTAATTTTCCTTTTTATTTTTATTATTATTATTATTAATTTCGCGGCGTGTTGTGCATCGCCGTGTAATAGTCGTCGTCGTCGTAGTCGTCGGGTGCCGGTGCCGGTGCGGTGGCCAGGTGACACTGAAACGTAAATTCGAAAGCAGAAACCTTGTATCCCACCGCGGACGTGACGGCGCCGAGGCCGACCCGGCCCGGCACGCCGCCGCAACGTTCGGCGTGTTCTGGCGCGCGCGCGCGGCAGGGGAAGGATTGATCCGCAATGGCCACGTCTCACGCGTTTCTCCAAAAATTAAAATTAACACTAAACAAAATAAACCAATTTTTATTTTATTTATTAAAAGCTTTATGATATACCGTTTATATTATATAGATTATATTATATTGTTTATGAACATTAGGAATAGAGAAGATATATGATGATGACGCAGAGGTGAAGAGATATTATTTGATTGATATTATATGTTGATTATTTATAATGATGTATATTGATTTAGTTGATATGAAGATAGCATTTGAGATATTAGCGCAGATAATAGCGTTTATCGCAAAATTCATTATACATTGCCATTAAGGCGTGTAGGTATTTTATAAAACGTTTATTATATTATATTTTATAAACGTTTCATACAGTAGATTAAGTCAAATTACGATTTAGTTTTTAAATTGTGGTGACACGCCGCAAACGATTTTCAACACTATACATTATCATGCGTATTGAATGGAGAAAAATAAAAATAACCGATGTTTATAATAAAAGGAATATTGAGACGGCACGGCGGGCCTTTATAACATACATATAAAAAATACATATTATTAACACTAAAATAAAATAAAACCGAATTATATTATTAATAACGTTTCTTCTCTACCGTATACCGTTTTATATTATTATAATGTATTATACATGTATATTTAATATGTATATTATAAGGTACCACCGTGCCGTTTCAATATTCGTTTTATTATTTCGGCACTTATATATACATATACCTACTATTAACTATATATGTATAAATGCATATTGTTATTATTGCGTCGGATCGTCCGCGGGAGTAAACCGCGACTTAACTTGCGATCGCGATGACGTTTACCAGTTAAATAGGCGTGTATATACATAGAAATAGATTTCGCTTGCGAAACCGACGTGAATATTTTCGTCTTCAGTTTATGTAATAATAAATATGGTATATCTATTCGTTTTGTTTAGATATACCGTAATAATGCGGCGGTTGAGTTAATAATTTCAATTAAAAAAAAATATTTTATACTGCACGTAACTATTATACATTATTATTATATGTGTAGGTATTTCGTATAAAAAACGCGTTTATTATATTATATTTTATAAACGTTTCATATAGTAGGATTAAAAACAAATTACGATTTTAGCTTTTTTTTTTTTTTTTTTTTTTAAATTGTAAGTATACGCCGCGCAAACGATTTTTTCAACACTATAATATTATTATCATGCGGTATATATTGACGAAATTTTGAGGAAAATCACACGCGCACAAAAACGTTTATTATAATATAATAATATACGTACTCCGGTAATGTTATTCGAATTAACCATAATCGGTTGATCGTTTTTCAAACACAGATTTGGTATCTCTGTGTTAATTCTGCAACGCGTCGATATTTATCATACTCCCGGAAAAAAAGAAATGTTATCCTGCGCAGCGTATGATTGAAGCGATAAATTCTAAGAAGAATATTTTATCATATTTACGATTGAGTTAATTATTCTCCCAATAAAACAATTTTAAATTCATTATGTAGTGTATTATAATGTCGCAGTAACATTTTTAAAAAACAAATAACGATGTTCATGTATAATCCGGATTCCTTATAAATATTGAAATTTAAAAATGAAAAATTTTAAATTATAATTATACGTTAATAATGTTGAAATTCTAGGTGAAATTAATACATAGACGTCTAAGCAGAATTTCAGATTTTCTTTGATAATTTTGTTTAATATATATATATATCAAGACCTATTAAAAAAATATAATTAATTCAATACATAGCAATAATATTTTAAAATCTAACAATGTCAAAAATATATTATGAAATAATTAAATATATTTAAAGACATTCCTTACCAGCTATATCAAGTATTTATATAAGGTTTAGAAGTAAAGAACTGTGGATAATAATTAGTTTAAAATGTTTAAATTACGCAAATTATTTCCAATGAAAAATATTTAAAATTATAACAATAATGTTGCTAAAAAGTAAAAATATCTAATAAATAAATATAAAATATAATTATTTGTTTTTTGATATTTTATAGTAAAACTGTAAAACTATAGAATTTATTATAGTTTTGTACAAAAAAACTCGCTTTAAAGTGATACCGTCTTACCTACTATATGTGATTTGACTTTTTATTTGTTTTTAAACTTCTTAGTTGAATTTTGCAGACATGAAATACTACTTAAAAGCTTTATAAAGTCATAAGTTTTTAAGATCATCTATTATAGTAAAATAAGTGATTTCGTAAATATTAATATTATATTTGTTTATATTTTAATATTAAATAAAAATAAATATTAAATAGAATTAGAATAGACATTTGAAATATTTTTTTGTCTGAATAACCAACAAAATTGAAATCATTGAAATTAAAAATTTATTTTTGAGATGTGAAGTTTTAACATATTTTAGTGAATACAATTTTTTTTTTTTTTAATATAAAACAGTACCTAATTCTTGCATACACACATAAATTTTGTTTATAATAGTGTAATGAATTAAGTTTAATATTAATTATGTTTGTTTCATAATAAAACGTATCTGTGTGATATAAAAATAATTACCTATTAAACTTAACATTTATTTGTCTTGATGATAAACATTTTGCTAATGAATTATACTTTTTTTTTTATTTCTTAGATATAAACTGTATACCTATATGAAAATTAAATAACTTAATTTTAAATAAATATCAATAATACACTTGAATGATGTATTTGAGTTTTAACAAAAGTACTATTTTTTTCTTTAGATATGAATAAATAGGTACATGATAGAACCTTCATATTCTATTAATTTTGCTAACTATGTAATACATAGATTCATTTAAAAATATTATAATAATATTCAATATATTTATATACAGAGTGATTCTTTTAAATTTTAACACTAATTTTCTTCTTAATTATTGCCATTTAACATTTTTTATAGTATATATATTTTTAATACTGTGAAGTGTAAAGTCATTACAAACAAATATAATTGAACATTTTATATTTTAATTATTTTTAATTTTAGAAAGACATAATAAGCATATTTTTTATTTTAGATATCAAAGCAGAATATTATTTTGAAATTTAAATTTGAAAAAATTTAAAATTAATTTTAGATCAAGTACCTAGTTAATTATAGTTAATTAGTTATAATATGTGTTTAAATTTTAAATAAGTGGAGTATTTTGTGAAGTGCCCCTTCCCTAATCCAATGTACTCGTCTAAACATCAAATACTTATAGTTATAACTAATTAACTACTCGAACAAAATTTGATATTTAATAAAAAAAAAAAAAATAATAATGAAAAATATAATTTTGTCAATATTGTTATATGTTTTAAATTATGGAAAAAAATATACCTAAAAATATTCATACTTTTTGATTATATTGAGTGGTAATTGAGTGATTCTTAAAAGAATCATTCTGTATTCATTTATATGATAATTAATTTTTATAATTTATTGAAGATATTAAGTATTTACTATCAATATGTGTATACTTTTTAATATTATAATAATTATTATAATTGTAAAATTATATTATCTAAAAATAAAAACATAAAATTTTTATGTTATGACCAATAGATTATATTATAAAGTAAAACATAATTAATTTGACAAACGGGAAATTATTTTAGATAGTAGTTTAAATCAAATGTTAAAAATTACATTTAATAAAATTCTTTTCGTATATTATTTTATCTACAGCTTGAACAAATTATAGATTTATAATGTGTAACAAAAATTAGGAACAATAATATTATTACAAAATATATATTTTAAAATAATTCTATTATTAATTTTAATGCATAAATATAAGACATTACTTTTATTGAAATTTTGCGTTAAAAAGATCCAACGGATTATTTATATCTAAGTATCAAACCCCCAGCAGCTGTGAGAAAGGGCTAGTCGTTGCATTTGTTTTGCTTATAAATAGTGTGTAAAGGAGTTTACGAAATTTAACGGTCTCTTTATGTGGTTACGATAAATATATATATATATATATATTATATATCATATATACCTATATCGCATATGTGTACCTATACATACTTATCATCGAATATGTGAAATAGGGAGAAAACGGTACGACGAGGGTCAAGTGGTTCAATAATAATAATAAAAAAATCTAGGTTAGAAATGTGTGATTTTTTTTTTTTTGTCTCGCGAATATTATTATGAGCGAAAAAAAACTAGTTTGGAGTGGCTAATTTTTTCTTGTCGGGGAGCGGAGCCCCCTAGCCCCTCCTTTCGCATACGCCCATGAATATTATTATAATAGGATTTCTATTGTCATTCAGAGTGACTATGATGGTGGGCAACAATAAAAAAATGAAATACATACATATTATTATCTAGAATTAAAACGTGTCTCAGAAAAATCGCACCGCCGCCGCAGCAGTAATAATGACAATAACACCACCAACTCACTGTATACATTATACGCACTATACACTATACGCTCATATCATGGGTTCACGTCAGATCAAATTATCTTGCTTATCGTAATTCGAAATTCACTCTATAGTTGAGTACTATCTATTACGACTCAAAAAAACAATTTCTTTAATAGTTCTTAACCAGAGAGTTACCAAAATTATTTATGATTACCAACATAATGATTTACATCACTTATTTTTAATGACCACCTCTATGCATATTAGAAAAAAAAATTAATATTTTTTAGTAGTATCGTGAAAATATTGCACATCCAATTTGAGGGACGTCAGTTTTAAAAAATTGAGAATCACTATGATACTCATAGTCAGAATAACATGTAGCGCGTGTGCCTCAGCGCCACGCTGCGTCGTTTTCATTCCATGGTTACAAAATACGTAGAATACTGGCAAATAATAATATATTAAACATACATAATTTAATGCAACGGAAAAGTTGTAACAAAATTACAATAGAACACCATGAATCTGCAAGAGTAAAACTTTTTTTTCGAATACATTGCATGTGTACAGGTACTTCGAAATTTTCAATTAATGTAAAATATTAAATTATTATTATTCGTTTTTCGACGAATCCACGAGGTCACGAAGTTGACAAAGTTACGTGTTACGGTGTATTCGATTATTAATAAATATATTATCACATTATTCTACCCATGTAGAACGAGAAATTTCCAACAATATACTTAACGCGCTTATTACATTAGGAAAATTAATTACGAGAGGGTTTACAAGTTAAAAAGATACACACGCGTTCTTGTGTGAACGCAATGTTACCTAGTATGTTTTTTAGAATTCATAACGAAATACAATATGGTCTGATGTGTTCTTGGCAGTGGCCGACGGGAGGTAGAAATATATAGGAAGGATAATTGATTGATATTGGGCGTAATCGATGGTATCTTACGTATGATATTCTCTTTTTCTTTTCTTTTCTTATACATAATATTATATGCGTATACACTATATATTATAATGCTCTATTCTGAGCACATTGTTATCTGAACGATTAACTTGGCGGTTAAAATGTACTACACAATGGGTTTAAAAGAAACAAAAAATTGTTTAAACCATCGCCTGATTGTGTGGTACATGTACTGCATACACACACACAACACACATACACACATACATTTATAATGTACCTATATAATATGTAACTTCAAAATTATTTATGTCAGATCCGAGACTCAGAAATAATTATACCCATATATAAGTCGACATGAGCAACAGACAGAGACGTACCAGATATAAAAAAAAACTAAATCCTTATTCACTAAAAAAATAGGTACAAAATTTCAAACATATAATATTAAAAGTCATATATCATTATTATTATGTATTTATGCTCGTGCTTTTCGTGTAAAACTGCATATCATACTGTACAATAATAGAAGTTAAAGCATAATATACTTACAGCGAGACGCACATAAATTCGAACACATATTATATTAATTGCTTATTGAGTGCATGTATTAAAATGTCGAATAATAATAATAATAATAATACGATATGCCCTTATTTTATGACATAGGTAACGCAGTTTATTGATGGTGAATGTGCAAAATACATGTCGAAGTTCAATTTGCCTATGCGCGAGGCAGACAACGTCACACATAATATTAATATATTACAACAGCATCGTGTAACATCGTGTATGTAGAGAGATATTTATATTTTAAGTACTCTATAACGCGTTACTGAATGTCCAAGACGCTGAAAAATTACATTTAAGTACATATCGTATGGGAATTCGATATCAAATTATATTATTAATATAATTATTTAAATTATTGTATTCGTTATCTACATAGCTGCTTCATAATAACTCGATAATGGGATTTCATTTAATATTATAATATACTATCAAAAACCAAAATGTCATAAATTTCACCATTTACTAATTTCGAAAAATATTTTATCGATACAGTTAAAACTAATCATATAAATACCGTAATTATTTCTATCCAATTTTGAATGTTTTATTATTAGTAATAATATATTATATTTTAATACTCGTGTATAATATATCTACTTAAAATAAGTGAAACATTTTTTTCCTTACAAGATATTCGGTCTATTAATAATGACCGTGGCCAGTAGTATTACATAATATCATGACGATGCAATAATATATTATAATATTGTATTATTATATATATTACTCCAAATTATTAAAATATAATTATACGATTTGAAGGTTTTTAAATCAATGTTTAGAACGATAGCGCATAGCATATTTAATTTCAATGAAAAGCGGATAAAAAATATAATTTAAAAACTAATATCATTTAAGGCTTTCTAGTGTCTACCAATAACTATTGTTGATAATCCCAGACCGGTTGATTTTAATTTGTAAATGGTTTTTGTAAATCAAAAAATAACTCAAAGTGAAACATATATTTTTTAAAAACAATTATATACGAGTTTTAAATTTTTTTTCGAATTTAAATTTTCAGGCACTGTTATTAATATGTAAAACTTGAATTTATACAATGTCTGACAGAACATAAAAATAGTATAAAATTAACTACAAATAGTAAATGAATAGTATTTCATATTATGCTTTGTTATTAGCAATTTATTTTTCTCAGACAAGCAAGTAAAATGCCACGCGAAACACAAGTAATAAGTAATGAGTAGATAATAACTGGTTATAAAATATTTTATATGAATAAATTAGATTTTAATAAAAAACAAAAAGTATGAGTGCAAATAAATAACTAAATGACTGAAATGTCGTAAGTATGAAACGACTAATTAATATTGTTTTTATGACGTATAAAGAATAGATTCGTAGTCTAATGTTCAATATTACAGTGCAAATTTTAAACTCAAGAATATAATATTTTCGTTCGCGGCGATTCATCAAACAGGTACCTAGTTATTATTTTTACATCATTTTTCCGCAATAAAAATGATTTCTGCGCTGTAAAGTGATTATAATATGACGTTATTCTTTTCACGGAACATAATTTATAGTAATTATTACTATATTATATTCTACTGAAATCAATCTTACTCCTTTTTTTTTCGGTAACTATGTTCGCAATAATTATACAGTATAACATTGGTGTCAATATTTTTCTACCTATTCGTATTTTGTTTTTTAATATTTAATCTACTAACGCTTTCATAATCGCCTACAAACCCACCAAAATCCATTGATAAAGAACCTCTACACTCAAACTACACCGGTAAACCCCGGGCGTCGTCTAAAAAAGCTGGTACTACTTGCTATAAATAATAATAATAATAAATAAATAAAACAATGAAGTTCTACACTCTAGATATCGTTAATTCTCAGTCAAGTATCACCAATGGGTGATTTCTTAATTCAAAATATTCATGTTATTATTATAATATCACATATACTTATTGTGCTACGTTGTACAATTGTGTAGGTATATCAAATTGTAAAATAAAAATAATGAAATAAAAATAATGAAATAAAAATATTTGATAACTATGATCGCCAATTTGTTCATCTTAAGTCAAAAATAAAACGTTTGCATGTAACGTGATCGCTAACAACAATTTCTAAAAATTGTATAATAACATCATCTTTAAAGTGCTCGTGGTCGGCTATGCAGGTACTCAGTACATTAATACCTGTTATCTATGATATATAGTATATGTAAAATACGGATGTAGACTATCATATTTGAAAATAGTGGTGGGACTGGAGAGTAGTATCCTTGGTGAAAATTAAATTCCCACCCTTACTCTAATTTAACAACTATCTGTAAATTGTATCGTTTATATCGAACACTCACTGTTTGTCATCAGTATCTCAAAAGTTTGAAAAATTATTCTTTAAGTTTAGTATATTTAATATTTTCAAAAATCAGTTTGAATAACTGCGTTATTAAAATAAAATAGAGAATAATAAACCTAGTTGGTGAATTACTCAATCACTTTTTACGTAGAGTAGTAACATAATTATACTTGTAATGTAAACCGGACGGTTACTATACAATGTGACGTGTACTAAATGCAATGCGGCGATGGAAATTTATCATAATATCATACCGGTCCCTCGTAATTTGCAGTGTGCTGCTATAAGAAAATTAATATGTGTGGTGCATATTTAAACTTTAAAAAGAAAATAATGTGCAGCAAAAATATACATTGAATCTGAATTCCACGCTTAGCGACTTTACCAACCATCACGAGTTTGACAATAATAAAAATTAAATTATGCAATAGGTCCATCAATGAATTGCCGTTTTTTTAGAAAAAAAAAAAAAATAATGTAATTGACCACTACGATTTTTGTGTTAAGTCTAGGATAACAATAATACTATATCGTCGGATTGTCAGGTTATTATTGTCGCGCGAAAACAACGAATCATCCGGCAAAGTATACCAACAATAATAATGCGTGCAAGAACAAATAATATCATGTAAGTATTATTGTAAGCGATGCATTGGACATTCGGACTAACTACCGAGTTATGTATATGTACACACATTATTACATATACATACTTATATATTGTATACATATATAACACAACTGGTACTCAAACTGCAGGATGATGATGATGATGGTGATAATAATAATAATAATAATGTGCGCAATGACGACGACGTGCGATTATCGGCCGCGAGATCTCCGGCGTAGAGGGACGTTCTTCCCTAAAAAAAAAAAAAAATTATATGATATATCAGTAGTAATTTTATTTACCGCTGTATATATATTATGTTTTAGCGATTATAACCGTTTTTTTCGTTCGTTCGTTTTTAATTGTTCGTTTTATTTCACCGGGTTAATACGTCACTGCTGTAGTTCCTGCTGCTGCTGCTCATCTCATGTATGTGTGTGTGTTTTTATATTTTATCCCTTTTCTCCCCCTCCGTCCATGTATACATTTTCGCCCCGTATCGAAACGGGCAATAATTATCGGGACGGAAAAAAAATGCAGAGAGAAGGATGATAAAAATTATGTATTGTATAATAATAAAACACTAGGGACGCCAGATGGCCACTGACAATGTTTTAAATTAGAACTGTGATGCGCGCATCTCTCTTGTAGTTTTTCTTTCTTTTTTTTTTTAAATTTATTTTTTATCCTCCGTTGCCGTCGTCGTCGTACACGATATTTATTATTACAGTCCGTCGAATTTGAACTGTTCAACGACGGCGGCGGCGGCGGTGGATAATTATTACAATTGTTACAGATCCTGAGCACTGTAGTGACGATAAAATCGATGACAGTTTTTGTGATATGATTTTTATATAACTAAATCGTATCCCGCCGACGATCGTCTTATAAGGCTATTTTTTATGTACACTTATATTATATTATGTTGTAAACTATTTTAAAATAACGTTGTCATTATTTCAGTCGATAAATAAGAAATAAATTACATTTCAATTTATCACATACCACAATTACTGATATATCAAATCAGAACATATTTCTACCGAGAAAAAAGACGCAAAAATTAAATTTTTTATTTTATTGAAAATTTTAATCATTTAAAATAAAATATTATTTTTATACACACAAGGTGAATAAAATACTTTATAATTAGACAATAACATTTAGGATCACAATATTTTTTAATTACATTGTTTTTGATTTGTTAAAATTAAATTTTATATTGGATAAGTTTTTTTTATTTTATAGGATTATTTACAAACTAAAAACTTATTATTTTTATTAACTTATTTTATAAAAATATTTTTATGCGAGTAAAATTCAATAGTATATCCTATATCATGTTTAATAATAAAAAGTATAATATTATGGGCTTGCGTATTATATGTTTGTTTTATTAACACTTATATAATTTATAATACCTAAGTAATAACCTTTATAAAATTTATAATTTGTCGAGTTGTAATAATCTGTTGGTTGAAGATCAATAAAAAAAAGTGATAAATCACGAGTTTATTAAACAACATCTGTTTTTTATTTGTTTGATAAAATAGTCTTCTAAAATTAAGTAATAAGATAAAAGTTTAACATAATTAAAAAAAAAAAAACTATTATTTTTTTTCTGTACCTATATTTAATTATGATTTGTTCTAAATTATTTTTGAACGCTGTGATATTTTACTAATACACGTTTTTATTAAAATTTTCAAATATTTTTCTGTAATTTAATATAGTATCAAAGTGATAGTTGGATTTCATACAAAGTATTATAATAATGTGTGTTTGATTTATTTCTATAGGCTTAAAATAATATATATTTTGTGCAACAATATGTTTTGTATTATAAACTATAAAGTAATTATTGTTTTTGAAGAAAACAATCGTGAACAAGTTCCAAAGGTTATGAGTACACAATATTAAGATAATCGTTATTCGTCATTTTAACATCATCGGTGCATTATTACATATTTCCTTTAATAATCTATTATATTTAAATATACATTTAAATTATCACATTGCACGAAGGTATAACTATCGAACTTGTGTCATAAATTATAATATTGTTTTCATAAACAATTGTAGCAGGTATTGTATTTTGTTGCAGCAAACACAACTTCCGTGAAAATTTGTAACACAAAAAAAAAAACAATATTGTTTAAAACAACTATATAGACGTCTAATTAATCAGTTTGTGTGTATAATATGATATTATATTAAATGTAAATATTATTATGAATCATATCGATATATTTATTAGACAAAAAAATAAAATAATTAGTGATATTTCTTGTAAATCCCAACATATCTACTAATCAGTGTAGTTCCTATTTTGGCACATTATTATTATAATATGATATCATGTGTAGTATATGTACCCGTTGGATTAAGATCTTATTAGGTAGTTTTTTCATTTCACAATTTTTATTTTAATATATTATACGAACGCATCACATACGAGCGGTTTTGAATTTGTTTATGTTCATATACATTTTTTTAAACGAGTTTAAATATTTCACTACATATATCTGTCCAACGGGTATTATACAAATAAAGCAGTTCAGTCCCATGCGGTTTTAATCAACTATATTATACACGATAGGGTTTCATTATGCAAATTACGTACGGCATTGTTCTCCGTGGATGAGCATAGACATCGATCTTCACCCTATATTTTAAATTTTATATTTTATTTTTTAATGATCATCAGTCACCATATGTCGACACGGGAACACGAATAATTATTTTAAAGCACAATTAATCCAAAAATTTGTCTCATAATACGAACGCGCGCGTTTAATAATACGAAATATCCGTGGAATTTTTTAAAATTCATTGTAAACCATAATATAATATAGATTATTAATTAATATATTAACATGATATTTATGAATTTAATTTTAATGATTTGATGTACAAATGCTGCAGATGTTCGTAATCGCCTATCTTCTGAAATATTAGATTACAACACAACCGTTTTCCTGTAAAACGAAAACCACGAGAGCAGCTTTTTTTTTTCCACGATAATAAAACACATACATTATAGGTATATAACCCTAGCTAAGGTTACGTTATCATTTAATTTCGATGACCCTGTTATAAATGTCGATAATAATTATTACGGCTTGAACATTATGTGTATATAAATTATATATCATAATATTATATTCACGAAATCGATTCCCGGTTTTTTTTTTAAAAAAAAAAAAAACAAATAACGCATTTAAAATAATATTAATTATGCCTTTATTAATTAGGTATAGATTTGTTAAACGTATATAATGCTACTGATAAGATTAGAGGTCATTTAAATCGCATACGTTATACCTATATTAGGTGCATAGTTGGTTCGTACTCTCACACACTTACATACACGCGTACTCTGTGCGGTCCACGCGCTCATTTTGTAATCAAAAGTTTCGGGCAATCATTCTTTAAAATAATCATATCATTATATTTTGAACCCAGCTTAGCACTAAGAAATCTATCATATTGCCAAATACTAACATTAATATATTCGTATTTTTCGACAAAAACATTAAAAATATTAAATACCTATGATAATAATATTATATCATGATGTATTACCTATTAATTATACCTGCGCGGTATGCATACCGACTGATGCTATAAATTCAAATAATAAGCTCTTAAAAAATAATATTATATCGATTTTTGTTTCTTCACTTAATTCGTTTTCTTATAAAAAAATAATCATAATATAGAAACACTATAAACATTTATATTCTCGCCATAATATTATATACGCGATCGTAAGTATCTATAGTATGTTATAATAACAACAATACTACAATATGTGCAATATATATCAACTGTTTTATATTATAATTAACAGATGTGTGAGCCAAGTAAAATTTGATTGAACGAAAGAAATATATTAAAGTGAAAACAATGAGTGAAATTACATTTTATGGAACAAAAGATTTGTGGATATCAGCCAAACACATGTACCAAGTGAGGGGCTCATCGAATAATTATAGTCGCGTTAAATGGCACATAAAATGAATGAAGGTTTGTAAAGAGACCAGGATAATATTAGCTGCCTGTCTACGGTCTGCTAAGGATGGTTGGGAAGATCTAGACTCAATTCCAGTGAGGTGTAGCCATGCGAGGATGTGGATGACACTAGAATTTAAATAATATATATACAACAATGTTAAAAAGAACTATGTAGTGTTAGACCTACCTATTTAAGTTGTAGATAGTTAGATACTGAACAAAATTCTCAAATGGTGAACCGGTATTTGAAAATGGAGCTAACATTTTTAATCTTGCTATAAACTTTTCGGATGCGAATTAGGTACAACGTTTAAAGAGCGGTTGAGGTGAAAATCAATATCACCTATGGAGTTATTATTATAAGGAGAGAAAATTTTATACCTTTAAAAGAATCGAAAATAGTTGTTAATTGACGTTGTCATTGCAAATAAAAGTCATTGATTAACACTTGGAAGCATTAAAAGAAAGCCATAAAAGTCGTATAGGTCATAACGATGATTAAAACGAGTAATATTTTAAAATCTTTGACTCTAATCCAACACGTATGTAATAACACTATATATAGACGCCAACTTTTAGTTTTAAATTTGGTTACTTAGATTTCTAGTTATTTGTGTAGTTTTCTCTCACATTTAGAATAAATCTTGACCGTGTGCACTTAAATTTTACATGCAGAGTACTTCAAGGCATAAGTACTTATGGGATACGGAAACGGGAAGAGTATATCTGGATAAAATGGTGTGAAGATTTATGACCGGAACTGCAGCTATGACCAACAAATACCATTGCAATTAATAAGTGTGGTCGTATTATAGACTAAAATATACTAATTATTTACTGCATACTAATATTTGTAAAGTATACTGCAAAATAGTATTTACTATTCTCTGAAGTTTACCATTACCAAACAATCTACACTGCATATACTGTTTAGCCATTATAAATATATATATTATATATTAAATAAAAAATACATCTCTTCCGTTTAGAAAAAGAGCAAGTAGATAACTATGACAAATGTCATTCTTTTGGCGTGAATTAGAATTATAATTGCGTAATACATGAATAGTCGATGGTCTGATATATTATTATTATAACATAAATCTAAACATTTTTTGGTCCCGATAATAATATGATTCTTACGTTATGCATAACCTTCGTATGTATCATAATATTGCGACAACGCTGCTTCGTATGTAGTGTTGTAAACACTGAAAAGTTATTATATCGGTATTATATGCATATCATATTTTAGAAATTGCAGCTATTAAATAATATGTAGTTCTTGGAGAAGAAATAATGCGTTTTCGATTCAATATAACAATGGAACAATAGTTTTACATAACCTTTGCAATAACTATACACATGGATAATTGTACATCTGAGAAAGTGTACGAGGTTGCATTTACTCGAAATCAACATTATAACAGTCAAACAAAAAATAATTATGCATACGTTCCGGCCAATATTGAATATATGCGAGCAATTAATATACCGATTATCGACATCATTCTAAAATGCTTAGGTTAGGTTAAAATCAGATACAGAAAAAAAATGCTAGGCAATACGCGTCTTATAATAATATAATGCATTACAATATTTAATTTATATTAGTGTTAAGAGAGACACGTGTAAGCGCAATAAAAATAATTGAACTTCATAGACATGGTGAAACGTTATCGACACATTCATCAAACAATAAATATATAATTGGATAGCAGCAGGGATAGAATGTGAATTTAACTCTGGATTAAAAATCAGAATAATTCGTTCAAATTATTATTGATTATTATTTATCGTAAAGATTTATTATTTAGTAGTGTAGGGGATTAAAAGAAAATATTCTATAATCATTAACTCGATCATATTATTTGTGTTTTCGAAAACGTATTGTTAATCAAAGCAAAGTGTACAGTCAAACTATAATTTAGCGGCTAATTAAAAATTTCGTCTAATTGTGTAGTATATTAAATGTTCGTTATTCTTGTTATTATTATTATAACGATAAAATAGAAAAGTGAAGTATTATTTTATTGTTTTTACATGAAATTAATCTTAATACTACTGCATAATATAGGATGGCATTCGTCCTGGAATTTCCTAGGACGTTGCCGGTTTAGGAATCTATGTCCCAGCGAGCCGGACAAAATTTCTCGGAATACCGATTTGTACTGGTTTTGAACTTTTACATATTAATGTCCCGGAATTTAAAATTCTTTTCAAAACTTTTTTACTTACTCGATTATCGGTAATATTATTAAACAAATCCTAATCGTAAATATCAGTTATTATATAATGATATTTAATAACGAACGACGGATCGTACGACAATGATAGTAAAAACCCTTTCTAAATTTAGCCAACCTACTGTCTTTAACGTCTGATTACATTAACGGTCGGAAAAACCATGTAATGGTTTTTGGATTTCAAAAATTGGGATTACGAAGGATAATAATATATACTTAATATAATATATGATTTATTATTTTATACTCCAGTAGTCTCAGTATGCATTTATATGCCGTCAATACGGGTTGTATGCGACTGTGAAAGCTACTAATGGTTTTGTACGTATTTATACTTTATAGTGTCATGATTTTATTTAGTTGATTATTTACATAGTGACTTGCCACTAAAAAGACACTGTCATTTTAATGAAAAATCGCAAAATTATTTCTCATTTATTAAAAAACTAAACCTACTGACGATTTTAAAATGCAGTGTAGAACTCATAGAACATTTTCAGTAAGTCATGCTGGATGATCGGACTTAAATAATCACTTCAAAACGCAAAAATATAAGTTGATTACAAGATCGTCGATTGAATCTGGTAAAATTTTCAACAATTTTTCTGATTCGGTTACTAATGAAAATAATTTTTTGTTAGCTGTTCGAGAAACTATTTTGGTGTATCATACAATAATTCACAATCATAATTCTCGTTTTATGCCTTTTACATTGAAATTGATTCATCAATGTTTAAATGACAAGAAATTCACGTGTGTAAAATCTACTTCGATTAGTATGTTTTAAAAGTGTTAAATAAATTAAGATATCTAATCTTATTGATTAATTTTAATATGTTTTTACACCTAATGTCCTAATTAATCATAAACGGGTAATATCTATTGTATAAACATAGAATACAGGTATATCATACTAAAAATATGAAGAAAAAAATTATACATAATAATCAATAATTTCAGTGTCCCAGATTTTTTAAAATTTAAAATAACCACCCTAGAATAATATCAATATGATCAATTAAATCGTGTTGGCTAACCAATATCGATAAAATACATAATCATATCCTTTAAGCTGAGATCACAGCTATTTCGTCTGTATTATGGTGTCCAAAATAGAACAAGTTATAGTATTACTTATTTTGCAGTTATTTTGGCATTAATTACACAATTATTACAATCGATCTAATGTAAAAACATCATGACGTGTCAGTGTGCTCTTCCGATGTCTCCAAAAAGAAACGTTTAAGGTAAAATATTTTAAATTAAGTTTAATAGTAATATTAATAAGTAAACTAAATATATATATATATATATGTATGTAACAAAAATTAAATTGTGATTACCTAAATTATGTTTTGTATTTATGTATGACTTAAACGTATGACATAATATTTCATGAAATTAAAAATATACAATGAGTATCAATTTATCATATACTATATAATATAGGCTTAACACAGAAATGTATGAAATAATAATATAAAATGTTAGTGCGTATGTTATTTTGGTATCTACTAATAGCATTGCATGGTAGTTCATTATTTATACAAAAGTTATTTCATAAAATAAGTTTATTTTATGTATAATGATATTAAAGAAATTATTGTCTAATATTTTCAAGAACATTTTTAAAAATTGTATCTTATTAAAAATTAAAAGTATAACAATAGTAATTGAAACTGAACTAACTATTACTTAAAATAATAACATTGAATTAACTGAAAGACAAAACTGAGTAAATTTAATATGTATGCTTTAAATTAAGTTTTCGTGGATAAATTATTAAAGTTAGTAATGACGATTTTATCTTTCGAGAGTTTTTAGCTACTGTAATAACAAAAACAATTTTGAACAAAATATTACCACTAAAAAGTGCTAACGAAACAAAAATAAATATTTCATATAAATCAATAATTCTTTATTCCCAAAGAATACAAATTGAAACTTTTAAACAATAAAATATAATATAACTTCAAAAATATATGATTTTATTAAAACCCATTATATTATGATGGTGCCCTATAACTCAATCATTATTATTTTTCAAGCATAAAAAGTAAATATAAATGTTTTTGTTTCGTACTGAATAATTGTGATTTTTCTAAATCGTTATACGAGTTTCCAATTTATTTGTCTACAAAGTCAAGTAATAATGTCTTCGGTCTATGATCTATGATAATATTATATCTTCGTATTCTATAATATATATTAATGGTCAGATTGTCTTTTTAAATTTATAGCATTATATTATGACTCTTAAATATTTTTGAAAACTCTGACGATAAAACTTTTCAATGTTTTAACAAAATGCCAATTATTAGTGAGCTTATGTTAGAAAAATTAGTGCATTATTATAAATCTAAATATTTTTAAGCGTTGTATAATAGATATAGCTATATAATTTTTAGTACTTATCTAACAAAAAAATCATTCAATATTAATTTCAAAAGGATGAAATAATATTCTTATTTCTGTGTTAGCAAAATTCAACTTATAATTTCAGAGAAAGGTAATTTTTCAATTGTGTAATACCTTAAGTTACTTATAATATTTACACTATACAATTATAATATCTTTGTGTTCAGTATTAGCCTATGGCAATAATAATAGTAAAAATTTAAAAAGTACCGTCGTAACTATTAACATATTTTAATGTTTAGATTATCGAAAAAGTATGATCCATAATTTCGGGTCAATTTTATTCAAAAAAACTTCTTAAACACAACATTTATGAAATTAATACTTTTAAGAGTTGGTATTAAAATGTAACAAACCTAACGTTTTTTATCAAGTCTTATACCTGCAAATTATTGTAATCGACTTCAGTATATATTTTTTTTTCATTTCATAAACATTTACGTTAAATATATTGGCATATTCTAGTTATGAGCTGTCTATTTCGGGTTCATAACATTGTTATGCGTATGGCTTACACAAATAATATTTTATTTTATGTTATTACTAATGTACAGAGATTTTTCCTGTCCACTTATTTAATCTAACCGGTAATTATTTTAACCTACTTTTAATGCCCGAGACATGATTACAATGTTACAGAATAAACAATTCATTATATAAGAGAAAATATACGCAAATGAAAATAATTATAATATTATACATCATACAGTTTCGAAGTAATAATTATATTCTCACCTACTCAACCGGTTAATGACAACAAGGATTAAAGATTTGCAAACATGTAATACCTGCGTATGAAAAAATTCTTTTCCTTCAACATTTGTTGTATTAAAAATGAAAATTGTTTTAAAAAATAAACTACAAATCAATATAATCAATTTTAACCTAAAACGAAAAAATAACCAATAATATGATAATGGGAAAATATTCTATGAATAGGTCATTTATTTACTAACCGTTTTTACGTATGTTGCAAGTGTACATTTATTTTTATCGCATATCAGGAAATAATACATAAATAATTATTAGTAATAAATTGATATTATATCTGCTGGCATAACTGCAGTGTAACTGCAAAGTATTAGGAAAATGTCTTAAAAATTTTATCTTAGATTATCATTATTACGCAATACGAGAAACCAAGTTTTTAAATATTTAATATTGTATATAAAAATCTTAACACACACATGATATTATTAAATAGTGATATAATTATTACAACATTCCCACGGCTTAAAGGTGTATTTGATCATAACTAAACTAGATAATGACTTAGAAATTACTTAATTTTATTACCTACTTTAATTTACGAATAGTAGACGGATAATACATTTTTGATAGTATTATAATGTTGAGTTAATACGTATTTATTTATTTTTTTAAATGTATTATTTTAATATTTTTAGAAACAATTTATTCAAATCCATAACTAGTCACGGCAGTCAGGTCTTTCGGCAAGATTTTCCAATGTACAAATTTTATTCATACAATGATTAAAAGAACTCATTTTTGTGACCAAATTCTGAGATAGTCGTTAATTTCTTACAATGAAACTTGAATACCACTTAGGGTCGTAAAAATATTAAAGCTTATGTACAATAATACATCAAATATACTATCAAAAACATATTTTGAGGATTATAGTGCACGCACTCGGTTAGTTGATGTTCATATCATTATTCATTGATTAGAGTAGGTACACAATTTAATTGATTATTTTACAGCGTAAATTAATCTCGGCTATTGGAAGGAAAAAGAAGAAAAGGGTAATTATACTTTGTTGGTACAACTATTGATAAGGTATGCATTCCTTTACGTTTATTTTTTTTTTAAATCAGTTATAATTATTTTTTATTTTATTTAAGGCTAATTTGACAATTGTATGTACACACTCTCGCAGTTACTATTATAAATACATAAAAAAAAAAAAAAAAAACAAAAGTCCAACTCTAGAACTAAGAGGGGAAATCCACTCATAGCCTACTCAAATACGCAAATATTAGCTATTACACACAGATAATACAACCGTATAGCTATACACCGTGATCAAGGGTCATATCGGACGCGTCCCTGTTTGAAACACTTTTCAGGTAGGTACCTATTTGCGACTAAAATAAAAAATAATATTATTATTATTTTTTTTTTTTTTCTTATATAATATTATTATTTGCGACACACCGATTTGATATCGTTATTACAATATATTATGGCTTTATATTATACCGTTCGCACTGTCAGCAGCCGCAGTCGTTGTATGTGTCTCGTCTGTGGCGCCGCCCCGTCCGGCCGGTAAATAAAATATAATATATATATACCACGGGGTGAGTGGTGTGGTCGGGGGTAGGGTCCAGATTGTGCGTTCGTGTGTGTGTGTGTGTTTTCATCTCTCGGGGTCAAGGCCACGCGACGGCCCAGACGGTGACGTCACCGTCTGCCCAACACACGAGTGATCGCAACAGGTGGTGGTGCGACGGTGGCGGCGGAACAGTCGCGGTCGCAGTCGTCGTCTATGGTCGCCATCGTCTCCGGTCGCCCCGTATAGGAGTGCCCCGACGCACGCACACACACACACACACACACACACACACACACACACACGTCACACACACCCACATACACGAGCGCCGTCGACCCAAGTCCCGCGAGGAAACGCGTGCCGCTACGGTCTACCACGTGCGCTTTTTTTTCTTTTAGTTATTTCCGTTATTTTTATTTCCACTTGCTGTGGTGAACGGTCCGTCATCCGTCCGGAAAATATATCAGTTAGTTCGACTGTGTCGCAGCAAACATTACCACTTCCACCATGCAGTCTATGCGATATTGCACCTTTAACGACGACATTATTTTTTTTAGCCGTACCGAAATCTGTGCGAGTGCTGCATGGAGCTTGTTGCCGCTAAAAATGCATTCATGATAATAATATTATTATTCGTGTACACGCGTCGTCGTCAGGTACGGTATACATTCGTGCGGAAACGATGTCTCGTACTATCCACATAGGCAGAGCTGCAGTGTAGACCAGATTCATCATTTATACAACTCGTCTGTATAATAATCTAAATACTTGGCGAACGAGCGAAACTTATTTTTTGTAGATTCTACAAAATTACGCACCAGTAATCTAAAGGTTAGACTTTTAAGGACTCCGGTCAACTGGGTCAATGCTATCTAACCGATATAATCTCTGATTTTATCAAACTGCTGTTATAAGTATTTTTTTTCACATTATAATTTTCTAAAATAATTAAACACATTATTAGATATCTTTATTTATAGCATATTTTTATTTTTTAAGGAGGACCTTCAACACGACAATTTATTCTTTGACATGATCAACAAAGAGTTACATGCAGATTATTGATTATATCATTTAATTACATCAAAATCGTCAAGGGGAAATATGGTTTTAAATATTTTATTATAAATAATCATTATATATAAGAATGTGTTTAAGCCTTGCAGTTGAAGCATAAACGTAAGTCGATTAATTCGTTAGAAAAAAAAAAATAAATATTTATAGTTGATTGTCATTATCACTGTTAAACAATTTTGTATAGGATTCGTGATTTTTGAAAATGTTTTTTAAATTTATTGTAGTATCTTAAGACCTCGTAAGATGAATACAATAGGTATAGCACCACTCTTTTGCGATTTGCAGGACGAACGATGTCGAGTCACACCAGGCTTATAATGCATGATGCATGGTAGTATACAATATAAAATTATACCAGCTAATAGTATAATTATACGTGGTTGATTTTAATCTGTTCACTCCGGCGGCGTTATATTAAATCGAAGATGATGATGAGCAAAATATGTTTCTATTTCTCTAAAAAAACACAGCGGTCGCGGAAGAACAGCTACACTATACGATAATAGGTATGCGTGATCCTAAATAGCAATAATAATATAATGTCATGTGTCACAAGTACCATAGCTAGGTATCTATAGTTCTTTCGAACACTTGTGGAAATAACACAGTTGATTATAATAATACATTATTATATTGATATTATCATATGGTTATCAATGATAACGAGTTATGCGCTGCACTCGTTTTGTCTCAGATAGTCGGATACATCGCGTAATATTAAAATAGTACGTTGATTGTTGTAATATGATATATTATAAAAGATTGAAGTACAACACTTGTATACGATTAACGCATCTAAAGTAAATAGTGATTACAGCGCGCGTGCAGTATGTATGTTATTATAATATTTAATTCGATTGGCCGTTTTCGATCATCGCGATAATACTATGTTATTTATCGTAGTCATTAAATTAAATTATGTTTATGCTATTACAATATAATATATTATTTAAATTAGATTTTAACATCATTTTTTTTTCTCTATCGCCGACCATTTAAACATGGTTACATAGTTTATACAATTATTATGCATATACAACTATTAAAATTATTTTTAAATGGAAATTATAATAATGTCGTCCTCATTGGTCGTATTGTATATATTATGGTGTACATGGTCGCATTGTATACCAATTTATGTAATAATAATATTATGTACACTTGGAATAATACCTCGCGATAGTCATGCCAATCCATTGTGCTATAGATTTTTAATCGTTTTAGTTGTAAATTAAAATATATATTGCGTTTCCCGTTCAAACCAACACGGTGGCATATATATTTCATCTAACATACCTATTGAACTTTATCGAATCGGTAACAAACGAATAGCAACTAGCCCGCTGAAACGTTGTTAGAAAGTCCAAAACGTCAAAACTTTGTTGAAACGATAAATTTATTAAACATACCAAAACGTTAAGTACACTAAAATATGCATTGTACACAATCTATTATATTAGCTGCCATTGTATGGTATCGACCAATAAGACGTATCAGCATTATAAATAATATATAAAGCTATATATATATTATATTATAAGTATCATGTTTAAAAACCTGTATTTTTGATAAATTATACAAATTAACTGCACTTTTTGGTTTGAAGGTGTATATTATTACACATTATCGTAAAACTGTGTTAGTAATGCTGTATAATGCTATGTTATGTTATAAATATTATATGACTTATCATACATATGACATTATAACTATTAAAACAGTCACAGCAGTTTTTTTACCCTTGTTTTTTTGCATGACTTCATGGGTAAAGTTTTACTGTTAACCAAATCTTTTTAATATGTTAACTATCATTTAAAAAAATGTAATATTTTATTTAAATTGATATTAGTTTTTTTTTTTTATGGACCACATTATTATTTACATGAACACCTGCAGCAGTTATTATCAGTTTGTTAATAAAACGTAATTTTTAAAAAAGAATGCAATAGTAGTATATATTTTTCACTGATTGAGAGACAAGAGTATAATAAAAAGTTATAATTATTAGATAAAACAAATATTAAATTTTAAATAGATATGTTTTTAAATGCGTTGTGTTGTATTTATTCTATAATATGTATAAATAATATAACTATACTGTAAATTTTTTATGATAAATTATAAATCCAAACTGTTAATTAGCAACAAATAATATATTATTATGTGTTTAATATTATCAACTAACGAGTGATATGAAAACTTCCAATTTAAATTATATTCGTTTTCGGAAATCAACAACGATTATATATTATAACATTATCGTAATATATAATATTATATATGTTTGCAGTATTTATAAATTGCTATAGACCAAAGTCAGCCGAACCAGTAAATTATTGACACGTGTACGTATTAGCCATTCGCTATTATACAAAAGTCAAAGTGTTATTCTACGCACGCGGATGAGCAAACGTATTACACTCATAAAAGTGGGATACCCTAAGATGTCCGATAGTGATGGACGATGATTGTGAGAATGTGATATGAGCTCTAGCGGTTTTAGTGACACAATAATAATTCTTTCTACGGTGATCTCTCCTGGGTAAAAACGTCAAAATAACCGTAAAATAAACTTTACTCTCTTGAATTCCGAAAACGATCTAGTATAAATTGTTCTGATTTATCGATAATAATAATAATAATAATAATAATAATAAATTAAATAACCCATTTCAATAGGTTTTATTATTATAAAAATGTAATTAAAATGAAAAATAGCTAACAAATCAAACATTTGTCTATTAGTTGAACATTTTGTTTGTATTATAGTGTTTCATATTATTGCATTAATCTTGAATATGTGGTGAAACGTGGTTATGTCTGACTACAGTATAATTACAGGGTTAAAATTATACAGACAAATCGAATATCGTTTCAAGTTTTTGGAGATTTTTATAATAATATATTATATGGAAATATACATTTTAAGTATATGTTTATATATTTTTTTAAAAGCATAATAATATGTGAGTCCACATTATATTATGCGTTAAAATTGTTTTTAATATACATTATAATATAAAATAGATGTTAGGCGAGATGCGATTATATTCTTAGATGTTATTTTTTTTTTACTAATAATTTAAAATCGTAGAAACATTGTTAATAATTCGATTAGTAACAGTCATTTAAAAATGATAGATATTAATACGTTTTTGGATGCTATTAAACTATTTTAAAAAGTATAATTTTTATAAGAATATCGAGCTGTTATCGCAGCATATTAACTGGAAATCAGTACTTATGTTTAAATATTATTTACATTTACAAAAACGAAAAATGAATTATTTCTTATAAATTCAATTAGATTTAAATTCATATAAATAATAGATTTGTACTGTGCACAATATATTTTTTACCTATAATTAATAAATATATATAATTTCATGAGACGCAAAATAAAATTAATATCATATCTGAATGATAATAATATAATAATATGTATTAAATAGATCTCAAACCAAACTTTCACGTTTAGCCTATAGTGAAACGGAATTCCAAAATATAAATAATATGGATCTGTTAAATGCCCGAAGGAAATAGGTCTTGAACAATGGATGACTTGTTAAGTAATAAAATGTAGATTGCCGTATTTAAGAGCAAATCAGCACACTTGATCAAAGCTATTGTACTCTAATAATGTGGGGTCTTGAATTGAATAATAGGTACCTTATAATATACGTACGTATATGGAATATTATTTTTTTATAATTATTGTAGAATATATTTTCATTGAAACCGAACTATTGCCATCGTCTATACTATATAATATTATATCATATTGTAAAGAAATGCCGCGATTTTTTCCATATTATACATAATATAAATACACGCCTAATATTGATCATTTATAAATGAATAGGAATTTATTATTATATTCTCTCATGAAGTGTGGCCAATATTAACTGTGCATAAGGTTGATAATTATTATATTATTTCAAGTCTGCGAAAAGATTTTAATCTCATATTACGTCATTGCAGTTAATAATTTGTATGATACGTTTTCTTTGCGTAGATGTAACTAATTATCACACGTGGAAGTAATCAATGTAATGTAATCGGTTTAAAATAGTGTGTAAAAAATAATTATTCATTTAAATATTATATTTAAACTATATAAGTAGGTTTACTGTGTATACATTGTACAATAAAATGTTTATAAACTGGTTGACATTGAGATCAGCAATATTTTTTATTTTTTTTTTTTCGTTGTACTTCAAATACCAAAAATCATTGGGATTATCTGTTTTTTATCAAAAAATACACACCTAAAATATTAAATATTTAATATACAAACGAGTGTTTCTGGATGGTATGTAGACAAATTAAAATTAATTTCCAAATAAACACGGTAACCGGTTTAAATGAAATAAACTCTGATAATGGCTCATTCAATTTTTTTCCACAGCGGCAAACAACTTAAATTTATACCATACTAACCAAAGCTATGATCATTATTTTTTTCTGTTTTATTGTTTGACATTGTTAGACAGTGATGGAACCCAATCCTTAATGAGATATCTGTAGATCATGGCAAGAAAAAAAAATTAAAGAAAGGATTTACAATTTTATAAAAAATACACTTAATACTTAAATGGGGAAAAAATGTACCTACTACAGAGTGAGCTCGTATTATTATTTTTTTTTGTCAATCTTGCATTATACACGTGGAATAAAAAGCAACAGCGGGAATTGATATAATACATATGATGACTTCTAGCATAAAATATGTATAAATAAATAAAAAAGAAAATTAATTAAAAACTCAAGTAAGAATGAGTAATGGTATTTGTTTTTAATTTTATCTAAAGCGTAATTTTTTTTATATAGATTCAAATATAATAATTATTATATTATAAATTATAATATATTTCGGTCAATATAAAAATATCGTACTGGTTCCAAGAATAATATTATATGCATATTTCATCTTTTTTATCAGATAAAAACGTCTTGATAAAACGGTTGTACATAATATTTTATACATATACATTACGTAAATTTGTAATGAAAATAAACTGCACCACGCTAACATCCGTTTTCGTTTCGAAATTTCCGGTTGCCCCCCTCCCCCCAATTGGGTTTCTGCGCGCACACAACGCCAGAATATTGTCACGCCGGAAAAATCGTGAAGTTTTACGACGACGTAATGGCCGTTTCTTGTTCATAAATATTGTTTATGGTAATATACATTATTTTATTACTCTTTAAGTAAAACACAACTCGACAACAACTACCATGTATTTTCCGTCGTCGTCTGCTATACCGTAAGATATAAGACACATTTATATATATCAGTATTTATTATATATATACATACCAAGCGAGCTAGTGTAATGGATCGTTTTATTATTGCCAGGCCTAAGTTATTATTTTCTTCAGACTTTTGAACATTAACATGAAAAAAAACAACTCAAAAATACAATAGTATCGTCTGTCTTATCTACAGCGACCGATCCTTCCCATTCAAAGTCCACACACACACACACACACATACACTCTCTCGCACGCGTATATACAATAATATGAAGAACGCGTGACCTATTATTTCGTACAACCCGTACAGGATTTATGTATTCGCATTGGGATTCGAAGAAATCGTCTGCGGTAAAAAACTCGATCAAAACGATAATGTCAATTCGATATTTTCGATTTAATACCTAATATTATAGATTTACAGTTATAATATCGGACCACAGTCATCACGCGCGTGAGCGTGCTGAAAACACATCAACATTAAAATATTAATTCCTACTCGCGCTTTGCAGCTGTGAAACGCTACAATATTATTATAACAATACTAATAATAAAAATAATAATAATAATGAAGTGTTATACCTCTATACCTGCATAATTCTTAGTGTTTATGAACTATACGTACATGATTCGATAGCAACGGCAGATTTTGATCGATACGTCGATCGATGAACGAATGAACGAACAGGAAACCACTTCAATTATGTAAATGCATCGGTCGGCCGGCCGGCCGGACGGACGGACGACGATCATCAATCGAGTTCGGCGTTTTCCCCTAAAACCCCGTTGCGGGGGGGCCACCGCCGCCGCCGCACCTCCCCGCGGACGCCCCGCTGACGCGTCCCGCCCCGCCCGACAGTCCATCGTACCGCTCAGCGGCAGTGCGGTATTATAATATACGATATCCGCGCGGGGCCAATATGTCACACACCCAGCGGCCGCATTCCGACACCTGACGTCGACCAATCAACGGTCGCGGATAACGCTCGCGCCGCACACGGATATAATATACAATATAATAATATTGTGCCCGCGCGCGGATAGATACTTATCTCGTCCGAGGCTTGTCAGAATGCCACTCACAACGCGGCGGCGGCAGATACCTGTATACCGTATTATAATACACCTCGTCGTCGAATATAATACAACAAAACGTGTACAAAATAATATACGCCACGCCATGTGAATTCACTCGGGTGATTAATGATCATCGTCGCATATAGTTGTCGAAGTCGTCGATCGCCGTGTAGTCGTCGTCGTCGTCGATCGTCGCCGTGTGCCCTTTTTAATTTTTTTTTTTTTCTTTACGTATACTCGGCGACTGCGTCAGGAGAATCTAATTACGTGTACACGATAAATACGCGCAGATTAGGTACACCTCTCATACATATATACATATATAGATCTGGAGTCGTAGACAATATGTATATATAACCGTCGATTCGGCGGTGAAATGGCTTTTTAAAATATTATATTATTACATATTATTATAAGTCCACCTGTCTATAATAGTGTAAATAGTTTTTTTTTTCATTCTCGCACTCGCTGTCCGGTCATGAACTCTTTTTGTACGAGTACTGCGCGGCAGTGCACATCGCGGGACGGTCTCCGCTTCAGAAAGGTCTGTGGCCTTATGACGTAT
The DNA here is from genome assembly GCF_002803265.2 of Melanaphis sacchari. Taxonomy (NCBI): domain Eukaryota; kingdom Metazoa; phylum Arthropoda; class Insecta; order Hemiptera; family Aphididae; genus Melanaphis; species Melanaphis sacchari. The sequence continues at coordinate 7,591,714 of NW_020270976.1, forward strand.
CTACGTATATACTGCACGCGCGCGCGCATACACATCGCTCACCGCTGCACCGCGGCCGATAATATGAATTCTGGTCGAAAACAATGAGCTCTCGACGTACAACACACACCGCCGTCATAATGATTTTATATAACATTATATAATTGTATACAAAACGAAATCCCATTAGAACCGCGTACGTTAATAAAATAATAAACCATATCCCACCGTTGAGCCGGAGACTTGACGATGACGCTATATTAAGCGGGCGGTTAACGACCGACGGTAATCGCGTCAGGACCGTTAGGTTAAGGATATTATTCGTCACTTTACAACACACGCGCGGTGTATATAATATAACACTAGCGCAGAAAAACTGGGAAATGCAATGGCTTGGCATGCAATGAAGAGTAGAGTGACGTGTTGTATATCAGCCCGTTCCGTCACTGCGAGTTATTTTATGTCCGGGAAAACGAGAATAATATAATATTATAATAAGCAAAAGTACTACCTAATAATAATATTACCGTATACGGCAGGAGTGGCGGTTGAATTTAATATGTTTGCCGTGCGGTGGCTGCAAGTCGAAAATTATATCTTAACTTCCTTGGACAACTATAATTTCCGTCGTAGATTACGAAACAAGTACCTATGGTAACTAGCAATACTTTTTATTCTACATTTTTACAATATTCGGCTGAATTAAATGAACTGCAACTCAAATGGTCGGACATCACTTGTTCCGTGTTCGTGTACACATATATATTACAGTTTACAGTGTATAACACAGACACGTCCCCAGGGCCGGATCAGTTGCAGCCAGGATTGTTTATTTTCCAACTTTAATAATACGATGTGTTACATTATTACCTATATCGGATCTACCGCTTTACGACGTTTCATTTCGGATGCGGTGCAGACAAAATCAAATAATTATTTTAGCTGCTGCTGCTACTGCGTTACTAAAACAATAAATTATATAGTGGAATCGCAGACATGTACGTGTACGTTGACTACAAGAGCTAGATGTTTAAAACTAAAATAGTAGTCAAATTTTTAATCTTCGTGTATCATAGGCAATAAACTAAAACATCATGGCGCGCTAAAATATATTTTAATGTTTCCACCGAGTCACGTTTTTTATTGCATTCACTGCGAATTTTTGTAGATATGTAACAGCCACTTACCTGCGATTAACATTTATTGTCTTGATAGTCGTTATCATCATATTTTACACAGTATTGATTATGTGTATGATACAGCTTATTTCTTTACCTATAATTTTGGTTTGGAAAGTATTGTTATAACTTATAACTTACAACGTTTGAAACAATGCGCTGTGAACTCTGGCTTTCGTCTATTAGTGCTATGACCAACATCATAATATTAGATTAAATTATACTATATTTCGACTTTATACATAATATAATATTAAATCAGTCACGTATGATGTATATACGTCGTTAATATTCACATCGCGTGTCCAAAGATTTATAATCGATTGTATTACATCTGTGTAAACACACAGACTGTTACATGATTGTGTTTACAGTCTTTCGGAAAAACAAGTCATGTCTCCGCGTGACGATACACATATAGAGGTACCTAGTACCTACCACGGATAAGAATAACGAGAATCGACCATTTGTTCCGTACAGCAACATAATTATAATTAGTTTCACTAAACGTATTAACCGCAGAGAGGTCTATAATATGTTTCGCACGCTGCAGTTTAATTATTTTTGTATTTCATGTCATTACCTGCTATTTACGTAAACGTATGTACAATAGTATTTCGAGACTTTAACGACTGCCTAATTTTAAATACCTACTCGATTTAGTAATTATACACTAAAATTATATGTGTGTATATATACGTATATATAAAATGTTATATCTATTGCATAACGTATTTTAAAGCCGTGCTGTTATTATTATTACTAATGCCATCTTTGACGTCATTTATTAATCATGCATTTTATTATTTTTACATATTATTTATTTCAGAGCGAACAGAGCGTCGGTACAAACGATTTCGTTTTAATACACCACATATTATTATTATCATTATTATTATATACGTTTTTTATTGGATCTCGGACGATCATTACCATACCACCGTGTTTTTTCTTCAGCCTTGTCTCTCGATTCAAAATAATCAAGTTTCATATTTTGATTAATTGCTCGTGCACGCGCGTATATTATACATACAAATTCAATCTCTAACAAATTGTCCGTTCTTATTTCAGGCGTCAGTTTGGGTGGGTCGGCTGTAACGATATAATATATTAATCAAAGTTTTGAAACGCTTATTTCTCTAAACACACACGCGCGCGCGTACAACATATGCGTTCTCACGGGCAATATTCGATTTTGTTTTTTAGGACCCTATGCCCGTATTATAGAATAATGCGCGCACACATAATATACATGTATAATATAGCAGGTATGAACATAAAATGATGTATAACAGAAGATCGGATCGAAAACGGCAACAAATCCGAGCACAATATACTCGTAATACGCGTATACGTAGTATTATGTATATATATACCTATATAGTTAAGTATATGTATTATACAGCAGCAGCAGCAGCATTCGTTGATATATACACCCGTGAAGCTTCAGCAATAGTTTCGGATCAACGACCCTAATGCACGTTTCATTATACACACACACACATTACATATATATATCTATTATATTGAGTTTAATTAAGAAAATGACCGTTTATTATACGGAATTGAGAACGTGCGTGCGCATATATATATATAACTGCTGCATTAATGTACGCACATACCATATGTATATATCTATGGTGGGGTAGGAAGGGGGTGGTCGAGAGGGGCTTTTGGCCGACGACAGAGGGGAATAAAAAACGAATCGTATAATATACGTCCGCCACGACCACCACCGCAGCGATTTCGTTCGTGCGCGCCGGACCTCATTACCTTATCACCCGCGCCCCCCTATGGGGCACCTACACGCCGTTTGTGTGCCTACATGGTGCCATACGTATAATAATATGTTTATGCGATCGCAAACGTTGTGTGTTTAATTAGCGAAAAACTTTCAGGACTGCAAGACGGTCGCGACGGGCGCGGGTCGTGCGTCGATCAGAATATTATTATAATGTACGTATAATGTATAGGAAACACATCGTACCGTATATAATATATGTGCCCACAGTACAAATATGCCCAAGTTGCACGATACGGTACGCGTATATTCGTATTATTATCCGATACACGATGCGACGGACGGGAAAATAGAGAGAGAAATAGCGAGATAGATGGACAGAGAGAGAGAAAATCGCTACGAAAATCCGTCGCGTGACGGATCCGCAATAAACGCGTGTCGTCGCCGCCGCACACGTCGCCGTGTCGATAACAAGCGCGGCGTGTATATTATATGTAAGTACGTAAGTGTACTGCACTGCCAGTCCGACTATTACATATTATACGACGCGCGAGCCATTCAACACGCGGGACACGTAATGTTTTATTATTGTTATTATCGGTGGCGTAGCCATACGTGTAATGCGGATAGATAAGATAGAGGGCCTGCAAGGTAATCTATAACCGCGGAATTATTGTTAATTTTTTTTTTTTTTTGCGATCTTATAAAATATAAATATATATTTTTTTAGGGTATACAGGCAACAAAGCAACACCAAAATTCAACATTGAACATTGTTAACTATGATCCAGATTATAAATATTAAAGTATCCGTTTTCGAGAAATTATCCTTTCAACGTTTTCAGATCGTTCGAAATTGAAAGAAGTTAAGTACTTGTCTAAAAAATGTGACCGAAAATGAGATCTCACTCGCAATCACCGTTGTCGTCGTTTCGTTTGATGTTTCTGGAACCGAATAAACGCCAGACAGAAAAAGACCTCTCTGGCTACACGCTATACTGTAAATATCGCTTTACTAAACAAAACATCGGTGTATCATGCTATTAAAACAGTTAAATGGCATATTATACTTTAAATCGTTTAGATCGATAATATCATGTTATATGGTTATTATAACGTGCGTGGACGTACATATTTTAATGGACAGACTGCTACTATTAGTGTTTAAACGAGGTATACTCTAGAGGGGGGATGTCCTATCTTTAATTTAATTTGCCCCTTTACAAACAATTGTCAAAAAAATACTCTTATTAAATAAACATTATTTGTTACGATTTTATTATCTTTTATTATTATTATTATCAATAAATACACATACCGTTCACACATTTTACATCGAAATATTTAGTAACAATCAAATCGTGTTCAATAAAATATTATAATTCGTTTTTATTAATGTTCCAATAGCATATTTGCCAAATCGGAGACAAGACACATTGAGGTATTGTATAAAAATAAGTATCGAAGGCGAAGAAGATCCACCTCAGAAGTAGGTACATCGAAAAATTTAATCCGATTTGCATGTATAAGAAAAAGAATCGTTGCAATTAGATTGATATAATAATAAATTATAGGTTTTATTTGTATAAAATAAATAATATTTTTAATCAAAATATTTAAATTTAATCTTATAAATTGTATAACGTATCAAACGTCAATTGTACCGAAGTTCAAAAGCATCGTAATAAATAATAGTAATAATGTGATAATTGATATTACTGAAATGCATGACCTATTAAAAAAAAGTAAGCCCCTCCCTAAAAAAATTACGCGGATTAAATATTGGTTAGGTACTACATGATCACAATATATATACCTATATATATTGTGTATTATACTATAAACAGTTTTCCCCATTCATTTCGAGCACATATAATATGTCATATCATATCATATACAACATACATACATATTATACGTGTGAGAGTTTATGTGTGTGTGTGTGTACATTTATTATCATAATAGTATGATGTGCGCGTACTCGTATAATATGGAAATTTCATTCATCCGAAAAGTCCCTCTCCCCGCCACTTACCCGTCGGACGTGCAGTTGCACATCACACACGACGATCGTACAGGTTCCGACGACGACGGCCCAACCGGCGCTGCTGTGTGCGTGTGTAAAACGCGTGTTTATGCGCACACCGGTCAAACTTGGAACAAGATAATAAATATTAAACAATATAGGTGTACATGCGCGCGCGGGTGACAGGCTGTAGGCTACCGGACTTGGGGACACATTCTTGGTATACGCCTGCAGTGTACATAAACGCTTGTTTGGTGTGTAAGTGTGCGTGCGCGGCGGTCGACAGCGTTCGGGCCGCGCGGAGAATGCATATAAAAAAGACGGTAAACACACGCATACACGGCAATAATATTATACCTAATAATAATAATAATAATAATATAATGTATACGTTATAAGACGTTATGATAAGTGATTGTGTTTAATTTTTTTTTTTTATTTTTTTTTTTACCGATTTATCTCCATTACCTATACTTCGTTATAGGTACTCATTCGCCGTCGCTGCAGAGATCGGATTTCGTGTTCGGTAAAATTTTAAACGACGTCGCGCGCTTGTTAATTTATTCGTTATGTCCTCCGTACGCTAGCCGTATGATACAATGTTATGATATACGTATAGATAAACATCGAAGTGCTCGCATTTGTATAATATACATATAAATAGCGACAATGATAATAATGACGAAATAATTATAAATTTATATGGACATATGAAATTATGTATCGATCAGCACATGTGACTTAGTGCGCAAACGCGCGTATAATTGTATAGGCGTTTACTTAAATAAGTTTATTATTATTAAATCGTATTATTTAAGAGATCTTTTTTTCGATCATACAGCTGCAAAACCGGGATCGGGTCCTAACTTATATTATTGTATATACATTATCGCGAAGCGTTGTAGGATTTTTTACTTTTTGATTTTAAGGACTCGCCGCTACTGTTCTGAGTGAGTGTTCGTAATTCAAAATATGATATGTTCACCCTGAAAAAAAAGAAAAACGAGGGTGAGATAGTACCAGTCGGTTAACTCCAAATCATTATTACCGTTGTGGTGTCGTCGTCGTCGCGTAGTTACCTACGATATAATAATATATTGTATGTACATGTAATTTTAAGTGCGTCATTAATGCATGTTCCGCAATGATAAATATTACATAAATATATTCTTATACCTAAAGTATGACCTATACGATTTTTATACATAACATTTAAATATATTTCATTGTCTGCTGCGGCGTATCGTATTTATGCGTGAGACAGAACTGCGATCGTAACGATATATTTATCATATGGCTAATATTATGATTTATATTACATGGTATATTATTATATAAGGTAGCACCTGCACATATACTGGTCACATGATGTTACGAGTTTAAGACCGCCTATTTCGTTTCGAATCATATTATTCCGTATCACTATCCTTCGCTCAGACGCTCGCGGGTACTTGTGATATGTAATGAGTGTGTGTGTGTGTGTGTGTGTGCTGTCATCGCTTTTAATTCTAAACGCCCCGTCACGGACGCCGGAACAGGTCATCTCTAATCACATTGGGCGACGACGTCTTTAGTCTTCGTGTGCGTGCGTGTTAAAATAATAATAACAACGTATATCAAGACAAATACTGATGGAAAATTAGGTTCCTGTAAAATATAACTTTATGTGTGCGTGCGTGTGTGTGTGTGATTGTATAGGTACTTGGTACAATTAAAAAAAAACTATCCGAAACGAACTACGTTAAACTCGATAGCGGGTAGATATATCTTATCAATTATTATGTAAACGTTTAACATATTATAATATCATAAATTATACAAAGACCTGACTCAAGCGCATAAATGACCTATTAAATTTATGGTCACCTTAATTCCACTACATTACTACACCCTCTATCACATACCCACATATTTTTATAAACCAATGTTGTGTGGCCATTCGTATGTACTTCACTTACCCATATCATAATATTGAGTAGGTAGTGCACGTTATTATACATCGCGAACACGAATTATTACGTTTCTGGAATAATAATGATTGTTCAGTTGCGTTGACGCGTGTTATAATAATATCTCGGATGGATATTGATTGACCTCTTTCACCCTTCCTTCATCAATACTGCACTCACACTATGACAAAAAGCCAAAACTATGAATCGTGTAAAAATTATTAAAAAAAAAAATCTATTGTTGCGAAGAGTGATATACTCGTTTGTTTACAATCCATTTGTGAGTTATACGCTATAATATACGCATATTATATTAAATATTATTACGTTTCACAACCAACTAAATTGATGAGGAGAATAATATGACGATAATTGGTAACATATTCTGTCGTCGTTACTGATCGACGTATGTATATGCTACAAATATTAATGTTGTGTCTAATGAATATACGTCGATTGAATGTTCGAGACGACGAAAATGATTAAAACACATAAAAATATACGAGTAGGTAATGCAATATTATTATGCGATAAAATTATTTTAACGCCAAATACGCGTTAGACGAACAATTATAAGATACTTATTGAAGTTATTATTGTCTCCAAATGGGCGTCTTAAACTCTTAACTGTGTGTACCCATTACATAATATATGAAATTATAAACGTAAATAACAAAATATGGATTTGTATTTACTAAAAGTTATAAAAATACGCAATACACGTAAAAAAATTGATTTCACTTGATTCTAAAACAATAATATAAGATTTATGTATGCTATAAATTTATATATATATATGTGATGAAGAATATATTCTAACATTTTTTATTTTTAAATAATGGTTTTTAACTGCTAATTACATAGGTACCTATAATTATTTTAATTCGTTATTATAACATTAATTATAAAATGACCTATTTTTCATAGTAATGATAACTTATAATTTATAACTATATTTTTTAATATTATCAAAGTTTCTAAACTTAGAAAATATTGAGAACAATCTTAGTGCACACATTGTACTATTTAGTAAGCAATTTCACATCGAAATCGTGTCAAGTCATATAATATACGATCGTATTTTAACGGAAGACGATATAATAAAGATGCTACGAGTGAAAAAAAAACATAATATCTTATATTGCACAGTCATCTTGATATCTGCGCTGTAGACGTTCTTTAAAAATCATGCACGTTAAATTTATCACCGATAGGTAATAACTGTATTTTAAATAATATTTATAATGCTTATAAGTAAAGGGCTAGGATTTAAATTTAATAAAAAATTGTAAAATATGCATTTGGTTTATTAAAAATATGCAAAAATATGCAATTAATATAATATACATCAAAAAATATGAAATATACACTTGAAAAAAAAAAATCATACGTTTTAAAATTAAATAATATTCTTAATTATTTACGCTATTCAAATGTATTTAACAAAACAATTTCATGGTGTTTTAAACTTTCAAAATTGGACAGTATTCTGTTAGACCTTAATAGGTATACCTTCAATAGGTATTTTTGAACAACGTCAATACATATACTGTTGCGTGATAAAAATGCCTAGTAATGAAATATACCATAAAATATACATTTTTCGCGTTTTTATAGTCAAAATATGCAATGATATTAATTTTATTCAAAATATGCAATAATATGCATATTTTCAAAAATATGCAAAATAAAATCACCATTGTTTATCTCATCATGAGGTAATTCGTGGACATAACATACAAAAGCAATAATCAGAAGTTGCAAAAAAAAATATATTGTTGCATATAAATCCTAGCCCTACTATTATAAGGATCTACTTGTAATAAAAATTATAGTATAGTAGTATTATACAATATATTGTAAAACGAGCGAAACGCAAATAAATTGCAATGTAATTACGTTTATTTTACCTCCTCTGTAAGTGTATTTGCAAATGCAAAATTCATGCTGACCGACTGATACCAGCTGTATACCACTATCGCGTTATATAATCATATATGTATATATAAATAATTATGTATATAAATGTATAAATACCTCAGAGTGATATTATCACCGAAAAAAAGAAATAACTGATAAGTATATAGATGAAGCAGTTATTGAAAACTATACGCGTAAAAAGGTAAATTAATTTATATATAATATTCATTTAAAAAATATAATATATGATTTAAATAATAAATATATTCTTCAACTACCGCATTCACTATAAGTATTTTAGTACAATAATACTATGTTATTAATTTTAGTTGTTATATCGACATAGTACTAGAATAATTTATACTACTCACGCCAATTATAGTTTTTTATGGAATAATTGTCGGCATTCTTGAAACTAATATTTTTAGTATACACTTGAGTCTTACATTAAAAATAATGATTATATAAGTCGCAACTAATCAATACATATTTGTAACACACTATCGTTATGTGTCTGACGACTATATTTTTAATTGCAATATATTTGTTTGAGATTTAACCAAAACTTTTTTTTTTTAAATTCAATATCACATATATAATTGTATTTGTACATTAATAATTTCTTATTAATAAATTATATTAGATAATAATTATTGTTAAAAATAATTAGTCTTATATCATAAATGGGTAAATATCGAAAGTGAATATTTTGTTATAATTTAAATTTTTTAATTCAGAAAAATTACACAACACAATATTTGATAACTTTTAGAAAATGCCTGGGAACGCAAGTAATTCGTGACAAACATAATACATAAAGTACATATAGTACGTTTATAAGTTTTTAAGCGACATCACGGGCATGTTTCAGGATTTCAGCGTTTAAAGCAAATATTTTTATTATTATAAATGATAACACAATCATATTGTTAAATATTTTAGTATTATAATATTGACAGGTACACGAACTATTTTTGACCGACCGGGGTGAACATATTATGGTTGTGGTATTGACAAATCCATCATCGGGACCGTGAAACCGCGCTACGGTGCCCTTGAATCGCGGTATGAAGATTAGGAGGTACTCCACTACTATCTTTTAATATTATATATTATGTACAATGTACGCACGTATACGTATAATATATTATATACCTATCTACCGAAGGTCTCCCCTTTGGACGCGCGATGTCCCGGTCAGTAATTAAAGTGTCATAACTTCATTACGAGTACCAATCTCTATGTATGTATATTGTATATATATATATATTTTTACGTATAGACGAATGCTCCGAACCGGTTACGGAGAAGTATAAAATAAATACTCATTACTATATTATGTGCACATTTATAGGTATGTACCTACGTATTTCGTGTCCGGTGAGGTCTGCTAGAAAACGTTTCCCAGCATATACCCCGCGAATGGTCGGCGTCGTGCGTATGATGGGTACCACGTGCGGTACCTATATAATATACCAACATAGTTCGTGCGTAACCGCGTCGAAAAGATGTTTTACCGATAGTACAGGTAGTATAATATTATTATTATTATCATGGTACTATTAATTGTCCATCGGACGTTTAAACACATCTGATACGCGTGTGCGCGCTTCCGACGACACACACGCCGCCATATTATCATAATAATAAATTATTCGGCGGCGGCGGCGACGATCACAACTCATTATTTATCGCAGAACAAGACACTTCCGTGGCCTCTATCCTCCCTCCCCCCAACGTTCGACTTGGTTATCTGCGCGAGTATATTATAGTCGGTATACTTGCAGTTAAAAACCATAATATTATTATTAAAATCAACGTATGACGTCTTCTTTGCCGTTTGTATTTATATTATTATACCTATCTACTACCTATATTTTAGTCTCATATTCGACGATGGTACATAATATTATATACTATAAAATATTACCATGTTAAATTAGTTAAGTACGTGCGTATCATATGCATAATAGATTGCTTACTTAAATAAGTAATATATAGATTCAGATAGGTACGTGGTGTGGGTATTTGCTGTGACTTGTGAGAACAATTAACCTTAGCACGCGTATATAGTGTGATAAATCAAACGTCCGAAAAATAAAACCAAATTTATACATAATAATATTAACACTGTATACTGTATAGGTAGATAATTGCCGTAGCAAAAGGCGTCATCAGGGTTCAAAAATTCGTAGGGTTTATTATATTTTTAGGGAGAGTAGACTTGAGTTGGACATACTCGAGTCCTCGAAATTTCCCCGATGTCAGAATATAAGTATTTATATTATATTAATAATTATATTGTACCTATTATCGTAAAAGCAAATTCATAAAATTATAAAAATCAATAATTACTCAAATAACTACAATGATTAAGTTTAATCAAATTCAAGGTCTATAGGTTTCTATACTTCTATTTACGTCTATGATCGTGTCTCTATTTATTACGGTAGTAGTTTTGCGGACGAGATTTAATAATATATTATATCTGATAGAAAAGTACTTATTTAGAAATAATAAAAATAATAAAAACAGGTATTTTGCAGGTATTTTTGATAGAGAAACGAGCTAAAAATTATTAGGATAAGCGCTTTTCTAAAAATTATAATACCATAGCATAATAACGTTTTTTACGTTATAATAACATTCACGCGAATTGAAGGTGCCGTGATTTTTACGTTGAAATACCCAACGCTAACCCTAAATATTGTGTGTACAATGTAATATATATCTATATAGGTATAATAATCTGTTAATATATGATGTATAGATTAAGATTGTGCTAGTACGACCGTAGTTTCTATATTATATTATTATGTAAAATAGTCGTAAGTTATGTTATTAATTTCTCATAAAATCGACTTTGGCGGTTTCGTTAAAAGTTTAAAAACCGGCCGTTATTATTACCTATTCTTTATTTATTCTTTAGCGTCTTTGTAGAACCCACGAGTTGTTTATTTATATATTATTATTTTTTTTTTTTATGATAAACATTTCCTCTCGTACATTTTATAGAAACAGATTATTGAATTTATAAATATGTAGTTACGCCATCAGCGGACGTATGATTTTGTATCGAATTATTACACGCACGACTCGTCTATAAATATTTAATATACACCGTCGCGAATATTAATTAAAGTATATATGACTATAATATAAAATATACGCGCGTATTAGGTAGTTATTATTATTTTTTTTTTTATACGAAATTATATTATACGACCAAACGTGAGATTAACGAACCGAGTAAAATTAAATAAACTCGATTTTAAAAATTACCATTTCGTAGCTAATATTATTACCTCCTATACATTTAAATATTATTATATTATATTGTTTTTTATCACCTAGTCGTCGATATAATACGTATGGGCAATAGCCGTAGGAATAATGACCTATCTGGCTATAAGCATTTTTCATTTTTACGAGAATTTTTTCGATAAGCTGTGGTGTACAATAATGTGTGTAGGTATTACGACGCCGCCGCCGCCGCCGCCGTTATTAAATTTCGGGTTGAATCCGAACGAAATTGTTGTAAAATAATATTTATGAACTACAACGGCGATGCGATCCTCGTGTGAGCGCGTGTGACCGTTGCGTACACATTCACTTATTATTATTATTATTATGTTTACACGTTTGTAGGTAATTTTTAGAAACATATTCCGTAGAACTCGGAAAGGTCAATAGTATTATTGTACGACTAATGTGTTTGCACATGACGTGTAATACATTACAATCTCTCGAATGAAGACGTTACCGAAGACGCGAGTTTTTGTTTTCGGCGATACTTTAATAATACGATTGGGCGCCGCGGCGCGCGGAGGGCGATAAATCGTTTGGGTATTTAAATATTATATTGTACGCACGCGCGTGATGATCGGCAACACAGAATCGTCGACAGTTTTTTACGGTTAAATGGCAAGCTGCGCAAAATGCACGCGTGTGCGGCGGTAATGTGAAAACCCGTTTGTGCGCGCGAGGAACGTTTGATAAGAATACTCTGGATGGGAAGCGGCGCCTAATGCGGTTTTGATAAGACGATAAAAAACGATTTACGATCGTCTTCTGCTGTGATAACGGACAACAACAACAACAACTAAAAAAAAGCGCCGCCGAATCCGGCAAATCGCATTTTGGCGTAAGACACGGTAACACTATATTATTATTGTACGGGCGGCGAGCGCGCACGGTATTTATCGCGTACAAATGTACAATACAATAATATCGTTTCGACAATATTATTGTAATGATGATAATATTACGTCGTGCGCGACGCGGATCCGGCGGCCGGACGGAAAGCTCTCAGAAAACGGTATTATTTCTGAAACGACCGCAGCAGGGGATGGCGTGCTATTGCTATTATTGCTGCGTAGTGTATTTTTTTTTCCCCCGACATTGAAATAATATATCATACCGATCGATTAAATGCGATCGCAATGTATATAATATAATGTTTATTATTATGTCAAAGGAATAACGAGCGACCAGCGGAAATCGCAATTCGTGTATTATATATTATTATACACTATAATATATATATATATGACATGACGACGTCCCGTTGCGTTCGTCAATTCGCGACTTTCTCAGCCACGCCGATAAATCGCTGTGATATTATACGTAGTTAAAAACCGTAGTCAGCGTCGCGTTACAATTCTGTTTGGTAAATCGTATTCATTTAATTTATTAATTTTTTTTTCTTTTTTTTTTCTTCGTATTTTCACGATCCTCTTCCGGTTTAAACATCGCCTATTTATCTTTATAATGTATTAATCTACGGCGAACGTGTATGCATAGGGGAAAGGAGAATCGCACGATCGAGAAAAAAAAAATTATTCTAGAAAATCGTTTTCTAGAAATCTCGAACTGATATAATGTAATAATTATATAAATAATATTTAATAATATACGATATCGCGTCCATTATGCCCGAAGCGTTCGGTGTTCACGATCACCACTTATCACGCGTTGTAATAATACGTTTAGAAGTACAATCGCCATCCTAGAGTTCACGGTATATAGTCATTAATATTTTATTATAACATTATAAACGGAAAAATAATGACGGAAGTGATACAAACAAGGCGGCTGAACATTCGCGATTTTTTTTCTTTTCGATTATGCATTCTGATCTATTGTTAAAAAAGTAATAAAATATGTATTTTGTCAAACCAGCTATAAAATATAAAATATTGTGACAGACGCGTTTTGTTTACTAATAATTATTATAGATACAGTAGGAGCAAACATATAGGTACATATTCATTGATATTTTCGTTACATTTTTTTTTATGTACATGTTATATTTGTGTAATACTTAACACTATTTTATAGCATTTATAACATTTTTGATGTTTCGGAACAATTATTGTTGCATGCCTTTTAGTTTTTTTCTATTCTAGTACGTGCTATCATATTTTAGTTTTTAAAAGTAATAACTAATCAATCTTTACAAAATTTGTGTACAACAAACATAGTATTATGTTTTGGAAAAACAAATGTTAATAAAAAAAATTACAATATGAAGATTACAGTACATGGATCGTACTTCAGGTATATTATATCCAATAATGAATCATTATACCTATTTTGAATTCGTTTTTGTATAATATAAATTATATTGTTGTAAATATCACGAATGTTATGATATATTTGTTCACCACAAACTATAAAATTTAAATCACACTCGTTCATACATATGTGGTGTTCCGGTGTTCGGTTCATGATAGTAAAAAATATGCTGCACGTCGCACGTACATAATATAGAGTGCCCTTCTTCAATTATTTGTATAATTGTTAAACAGTTGTCATAAATTTGCATGCAATATTGTATAGATACGCGGACAAATTCGTAATTTTAATTAAATAAGTTTAAATTTCGGTTCATCCAGTCATTTTTTTTTTTTTTTTTTGATATAGGCCGTATCTATACAGAAAATTGTATAATATATATATTCGTATAAATACCTACTTTGTATCATTGGTTTTTAGCCTACTTTTTCTTATTATGGTTATAAGTGTTTTATTTATATAATTCCTTTATATTATACAGTGAAATTATTGTGTATAAATAGCTAAACAGAAAAAAACCCTCCCATTGGTGAAACTTCTTTTTTTTATAGTACTTTATTTTTATTTTATTCAGGCATCACAGAGGATTACCAAGAATTCAAGGAAGTTAATAAGCTTTAGATCAAAGAGTTAGTGTGAGAACCAAAACTAAGCATGAAACTCTCCTAAGAATTTTTTTATTTTTTTCAGAATTATTTTTAAATGCAAATCAGTGTTAATGGGATGATTAGACATGCTTGGCCGCGAATTTCTTATTTTTCATAAGGTAATATTTTTAAATAAATTTTTTTTTTTAGATTTTGAAGCTTCTTCGTGATTTTAAGCTATAATAACTACCTAAATTAGTATTTAACTAATTTAAGTAATAAATACACATAGATATTTTAGATTTTATAATGTTTGTAAAAAGGTTATTACGTGAAAAAAATGTACACATTAATTCGGTAATTTCTTCATTGAGTACTTGTTATATGATAAAGATAGATTATTGAAGACTACGCATTTCAGTAGTATTTAAAGCAATTGATCACTAGGTAAGTACCTATTATATATTTGATTGAAAGGTTTTTTTTGCATAGTTGTATGTGCAATAGTTGGTGCCAATTTTTATGCTAATGAGATATGAGTAAATGTGTCTTATTGTTCTATTTTTTTACTATCTGTCACTTGAGGAGTAAAGGGTATAATAACTCTTATTTTAATACCTGTGGAAAATTCATATTTTTTATTATTGAGTTTTACATTTATGAGTCTATTTAATTATATTTACAGTATGTTTTATATACTATATTTATATATTATACATTATAACGAATAAACTTATTATTTTTTTTATAAATTATAATAAAAGTTTCTACAATACTAATAGTTATAATATTAACAATTAGCAATATATTTAGGTATTTAAAGTTTATGTTTTCAATTTTCACGGCAGTGAATGTGATGTTGTACAGGGAAAAGAACCATCTATAGTTGAGATGTCTCGGACTTAAATAATATGTATATATATTTCAATAATATTTGTTTTCGATTTTTTGTATTTATTACTTGATAGTTTGAACTTTGTTTCACGGCATGCGTATGAGCACGCAGTCGACCATGGGAGAACCGAAAATGATATCGTAGGTACATATAAAATGTTCAAATTCTATACGAATAATATATAATGTTTATTTTTATCATATTATATTTATTATACTCGGACAGAAGTTTGATTGAAGCAATGTAATTATATTAAAATATTAACGTACACGATAAAATGCATGTGTAATAGTTAACATTATGCTCATTAACGTAATCCAGAAACAAAGAAATTACGATATTCTAAGTATAAATTTAATAATTTAGTGTACTACAATATACGATTACACGAATACCTAACCTATTGTATATTATTACATTATAAGAGCAATCATTTATACAACACGTGTCTGCGAAAATAGTATTTCGTCGATTATTGTATGAGTGTACGTCAATTATTTGGCATATACGTAAATATATATACAAGGTTTATCATTTAAGTATCTTTAGTAATTATTTCGAAAAGTTTTAACTTTTTTTAAAAATATATTTGCTTAATTTATTGTCATTGCAAAAATAAATTTTGTACTATTTGTTATCGTTATAATTTTTTAAGTTTTACCTTTTTGAAAATTAATCTACATTTTTAATTTAATTTTCCAAAGTAGAATATTTTTCGGAGTACTTCAATACATAAAAATTGAATTTCGATGTTTTATTAGTATTATAAGCTATATTAATATTATTTATAAGACGTATTAAAAGTTTTTTACGAATAATTAATGAATAAAAAACTTTATCTACATTTTAACTACTTATAAGTTATAATTAATATTAACTATTCGTTTGAAATTTAATCTTTAAGTATCAAAAAGTACTCAAAAAATATTGAAAATATAAGATATCTAAAAGTAAAAAAACTCAATAAATTAAAAAGATAAAATAATGTGAGACATATATATTTAACCTAACCTTGTATATACACTATAATTGATCACCTTGTATATATTATAACTTATAAGTAAATTTAATAATTTCGCAAGTTTGTTCTACTATCAAATACCGCATGTTATTATGCGTGCTGGCCGGAAATGCGAAATCATCATATTATGTATTATATAATATACGTCCGGGTACGTCCTCTTTTAATTGAATTACTTATTAAAATTGTGTACGGTTAATTAATATTTTATTATTAAACACAAGACTGATTTTACAATAATAACAATGAACATTCTTCGTGCACTTTGCATTAAAACCCATGGGTATATGAAGGAAGTTTAGTTTCATATTATAATTATATCAAGATTTTTTTATTATATTGAAATAAATTAAAGCATTATTTTATATTAGATGTATTCACTATGTATATTGCAATGATGATAATTTTTCTATAGAGTTATTCGACTTTTTTTTTTTCTTTTCTTGTAAGAATTTTTTATTGTCATTCATATATTCACAATACTTAACGTCATATTTTATTATGAAAAAATATATTATCATAGTTACACCTAATTTAACACAGCGGAGTAGTATGCCTATCAAGTACTATAGATTACATTATTGTAATTATTGTAATCATTTATCATTTTATTAGTTTAATTTTACTGAAAATTTTAATAAGTACTTATTCTATTTCATTTTAGGTAGTTCTCTAAAATGACAAACGGTAGTACCGAAATCTTAAAAATTTTAAATAGAATCAACATAAATTAAATATTTTTCGTTTAAATTTATTTGAGAGAAGGTATGTAATATTTTTGGCATTTTTGGAAGTCTGCTATGAATGTAGAGAATTGTATATGTTTATTTTAAATGCTCTTTACGAAGAATGCACATATTATCTATTTATGGAATAGTAACTCTACAAAGCGTTATGTTCTGAACACTTTAAAACGTTCAATATTATAAATTATAATAAAGCTTTGTACATAACTTGGTTAATTACAGTATTATAGTAAGATAGTTTTGAGAACCCTATTTTCTCCACAAAAATGTCTATTTTTATTTCTTAACTATCGAATACAAATGTGTTGTGCGATTTTTTTTTTTTTGTTTGTTTGTGTGAATGGCAATGATGAACAATATTGTATTATCATCATAAACATTTTTATAAATTTAAAATTGAATATTTTTTTTCTAATGTTATAAAATGATTCATACCATTTGATATTAGAAAATAATATAGAAAATAACTAATTGCGTTGTATAATTAACGATGTTTTTTAATAGTCATTGTAAATATTATATCGTTTACATAAGTTTAATTAATCAATAAAAACACATTGATAAATTTAAAATTGAACAAACGAGAATTAATTATGTTTAATGTGTAATAATTAAACAAGGATATATTTTTACCTTCGTATAAACCAATAAAATATTATTAGTTATTATATTTCTAAAATTAAAATGTATTCATGCGTCATGCGTGTATACAATATTGTTTAAATACGAATTCAGATTAAAAAGGAATCTTATAGCTGTACAAAATTGTAACTATATCAAATAAAATATAATAATATATTATGTATTATAACGTGGTTTTATAGAATAGTTTTCGGATTTTTAATTTTTAAAATATTTTTTTTTTTTTTTTATCATATGGTTTTTGTGGATAGGCTAAGAACTGTGTTAGCCATATATTTATATAAAAATATTAAACAAACAGTATTAAAAAGTAATTAAAATGTAATTTTATACACTTAGAATTAGAATTGGTAAGTTATTATTGTTCTTCTACCTTATTGATTGAATAGAAATCAATAAAATACAGAATATTATTATCCTAATTGTTTCAAATTCAAAAACCTAGTTAAGTATTTTTGCTTGAACGCTGTTTGAATTCATTATATTATCTGTTATAATTTAAGTATATTAGCAAGACGTTTATTCGGTTTTTTTTTTTTTTTTTTATATTTATGTGTGGTTCAGAAGAAGAAATTCATAACAAGTCAGACTCAAATACAATAAAATAAAAGTACAAAAAGCGAATGTCACAGTTATTTATCCCGATTCCCGATTCCCGATAATAAAGCTATAAGAATATAATATTATAAGACTGTCGTGAGGATGTCGAATAATGTAATTTTTGTTTGTTTTTAATGTAAAATTTGTCCAAATCGTAGGACACGAAGTAAACCGGCCGTTGCGATCTTTGAAAGATTTTTTGGGACAACCATTACCGCGATAAATTACGGACCTGTTGCTATAAGCTTGTGTACGTATATTATATTTATTATAATATATAACGACAATAATGATGATGACGATAATATTGTGTTGTTCACTGTGCCGGAGGAGGAAAGCTGCGGTGGATATAAATTGAGATCGTCACAATGCTCTGTTGGTAAGTCCACGCGGCTCACGGTGTAAAATGTATGTAATACGTATTATACCTATGATATTATACACACACGATGGCGAATTATTATAATGGGTTCAGTGTAATAATGTGGCGCATTCCCACGGAATCCACGGTGCCCAGTAAGTCATTGACGGACAGGTTCGATTCCCGACGACGCGCGATCAATGGGTTTTTGAGTGGAATGGGTTCGAGTGTTCGGGACATTCTGTTTTATTTTTTTATTTTTAATGTGCCGTTACTGCACACACTCGCATAATAATAATAATAATAATAATAATATAATAAGATATAACGTATATATTCGTCTCGTTTTAAATGTTTGCGTTTCTCCGTCTCTGGTACATGCATATAAATATATATAAACGTATACGAAACCTCTTGAACCGACACGATTTACTAGTGGAGCGTGGAGAGAATAAAATTATCCCACCGAAATAAAAACAATAAAATAGTAAATCCAATGAGCAATATATGTATATATATTGTTGTAGCGGCTGTTAGAGGTGCGTTGTACATATAATAATATTATACGGTCGCCAGTAGTTGTATATATATATATCTACATTTATCTATATATATCTACTGTAGTACGCGGTGTACTTAACTTGAGACTGTACAACAAATATTTTTTCATTATTATGCACTTATTTTTGTAATATAAATTTATTTTTAAATATTAAATTATATTAAATATTATTAAATAGGTAACAGATTAGTTCTTATACGTGCCCCTAGTGCTCCCCTACTCCCGCGCACACTGGCTTCTGCATTGGCTCGTACAATAACTGCCTAATGTAGATGAATATTATTTATTCAATTATGAAAATCCATATTGTGTAGTATGCATAAAATCATATTTAGTATATGTTTCGTGTTTTGAAAGTATATGTTTTGATTATTTTCGGATTAGAAAACATTCGTTTTGCAAAAGTGTAAACGACAATAATAATATTTAAACATTTTTGTTATTCAATTAAATAAATGACGACATATTGTACGTTAAATTGAATTAAAAATATTGCATGAAAAAAAATTATAATTCGGTTTGCCAAATACGTAATTTTTTGAGATTTTATCTAAACAGGACATCAATTTTTTAATAATATATTGAATTATCTACTGCGTTTTGCTGGTTTTATCGATGACTATACTGAGGAATTATTTTTTCTTATATTGAAAACAAGGTTGGGGATATATTTTTTCAGTGATTTTTTTTTTTTACTACCAAAAATTGACAAAGAATCACACATCACATTTCGCCGTCCAACCAAACCGCAGTTCACTCACCTATAATAAGTACATGCTATTTCATAAAAAGCCACCAGTGAAATAGAGGGATACAATGTAATATTATTGTCACCACTCCTTTAATTATTGCATAGTATAACAACATTCATCGGTTTCACGCCGATATAGTTACTAAGACAAAAATGCCGCGTTCCCAATACGTCGGCTGTAATGCTGATTAATTGTTATAACATTACTATTATACAGGTGTATACAGCGATATATTTTGATTTATGTGCAAGTTTGATCGTCACCGTACATAGTATATTTTTTTAGTCGTTTATTATTTAACTATATTTTTTTTTCAAGTCGTACCTACCAACCTATGTAATAAATAATAATGGTGTGAACGAGTAGTATTGTGAACGAATCAAATGTTTTATTTCTTTTTTTTTCTTTTTTTGAATAATCGCAATAATATTTACAATATTTTCTACAAACCCAAAAGCCTAAATCGAAATCATTATAGTTGTGGTTGTTTCATTAAATGTTATGAAGACGTGTATGTTTTAGTAAACTCTTCGCATATAATAATATAATTTATTTTCAAAAATGAGCGTACCTTCATGAAGTGTATGATTTGAAAAAAAAGCTTCGTCCATAAGTTACAGGCATTTAGTTGTGTCTTCCGTTTTATAAAAATATTTATTGTACATTTCTTACCTATTATCATTACTATCGATTGTTATAAAAATGCTTGATAAATTTATGGGCAAAAGAACTTTCGAGAATCACTGCACTTGAGTATATTGTCTGCAACCTCATGGTTATCGAACGAGTTGGCAATATGTTAAATAAAAGAAAAAATATACTTGCATCGGTAAAGGAAATCAATGTCAGTCACGTAATTCTGCTGAAAAGACGCACACGTGTGTCTTTTTTTCTTCAAAATACCCGTCACGTATTAACAGTAATAATATTATCGACGCGACCATTCGTTCTAATTATAACAGCTTAACATTTTGTGAGAATAAAAAAATAATGTAACATTATGTAGTCGTTCAATATTCGAGTTGGTTATCGTTTTATCGAGTTTATCCAGTTTACGTATGGAAACGGCAAGTAGACCGTAATGATATTATGTGTATTATAATGAAAATAATACTAAATTTGTATCAATATTATAATTTTATAGTATTCATAGTATAATTATAATATTCACAAGGTAATATAATATAATATACGTATAAAGGCTCAATTTGTGCAGATTTGGTGGGGATTGGTAGAAGGAAGAGTTAAATCACTCCGAAAATAAAAAAAACCAAACATTGATTCCAATTCGTTTACCTTTAATATTCTTTAAAACGTTATTTTTATAGTTTTGAGATGTATTAATAGGTTAAAAAGGTTGTAGGCTTAAAATATTGTTAAAAATAATATTTATGAATACTTTTATATAATTAATATTAGTGAAAATCAAAAAAATAATATAAAAATATTTAAATATATAATATAACCAGGTAAATCATATCAGTTGTTATTATATTATTTTATTAGTTATTTAACTAGTTGTAAATAATACGCTTGAAGTCTATAAACTTTAAATTCTATAATCGCATATTTTAATATAATGTATACATGGTAATTATTATACTGCGTTCGATAATTAAAATGATTGATTGATCAAATGTTTTAATGTGTCGCAGATTATATTTAAATTAAAAGTATTGCATACAATTTTACTGTCAATTAAATATAGCTACATATTGTTCATAAGTCAAATTTATTATAATATATATTTTAATTTGTTTATTTTTTCGGAATTTTAATTTTAGTCGATAAAACGCAGAATTTATCTTTTTCTTGTAATTCTTTTTAATGAAATGTCATACATTATAATCTAATCTAATAACTATAAAATGAAAACGTTGTATAAGAACACAATAATTACAATGGTTACTAACTAAATTCTTAGAAATATTTTTATTTTTTTTAAATGTAAAAATCGCTATAACTGTCAAGAATAATTAAATATTAATGCGGACACTACTATAGAGTTATACTATTATGACAATTCATACATTATTTGTAAATATTCTTTATAATATTAATGTGATTAAAGAAAAAATTCTGAAAATTCGATCCCGTTGTCTTTGCGTTACATATGAAAATAATGTTGGTAAGAATGTATAATAACTATAGATATATACTTATTATTTACCAATTCTTGAATACTGATGTTTGGTGTTAATAATACTTTACAATTTACACGCATTTACTTACGTATGATGGAATATGACGCGTACGGACCCAAATTAATTAAAGCAAATGACTGTATGATTCTGAATTTAAAAAACATTTGGCTATATATGTATAATATCCATTAATGATATGTTGCTTTATGTGTTTGATAAATTATATTTTAATATTTAATTTTTTTTTTAGCTTATTTTTTAGTCGTTGCTTATGATATTAAAAAATACTTACATGACTAAACTTTATAATATATTCGTATATTATAGCATTAGGATAGATAAAATGCTGTATGATGCTATATTCTATGATCTGTTTTTGTATGCTTTGCAGGAAATATGTAAAAAATTTTTATTGATTTTAAATGTCTTTTCTTAATTGGATTTTCGCCCTTTTCATTTAAAGATCATAGTTTATTGCTCCGAACCAGACGGTCAAAACTTCATCTAAGGAAATGAGTTTCAATAACATTCATTTGGTATTATAGTCTGTAAATATTTATTTTACACTTAAAACGTTCAATTAAGTTACTGCCATATATATACTTTATAGAGACGGTTATATTTTATCGCTGGTTTTCAAGTGCCAATTTTTGCACACATCGAACCAAATATACATTTTTGTCGTTAAACTTATTGCCGTTTTTGTTAACAACAAAATAAACAGCTGATATATTTAATGTATCTTGTATATTATACATATCATTCGCATCACATTCCACGTGTGTGCGAATGACGTTTTATTTTCTCTCATGTATTATAATAATATATAATTATATACAATTATTACTTTGTTTATTATTTAATAAATGTTTTTTTACAATTTGATTTTTCCGTCAAATGAGTGTTATAATAAATATATTATTATATTATTAGCGACGACATTACTCACACATTTTCGGACTCGAATTTCAACTGCAACACCGACTGTCACTGCGACGGTGGTATATTATTATTATAGCTGCAGTAGATATATATGTGCACATACAGCGTGAAGTAATTGATTTTTACGGTTTTGGGCGTAGCTTTTTGTACTTCTACAGGTTTTTGTCCCGACGGATATCGGACATGTGCACTGTGTTTAATGGGCATTCTTCCATGTTTCGAATAGTCGCGTGTAATTGTTCTTTTTTTCTCATATCCCGAAAAACTCATGCCGAAATACCAATCATTTGATTGTGTACGTTTAGTAATAATTCGTTGGCGAAAATGTTAAGAAAAAAATTGCGTGTAATATTATTCAACAATAATCTTTGAAAATGTCGAGTCCAGACATGGTTAAAACACGAGGAAAAAAATATAATAATAATAATAAATGTAAGAATTTCAGTTCATTGCAGGACGCATGTATATATATATGTTTAGCGTCAAAACAGTAACGAGTTTTTTTTCGGATATTTTCGTGTAGAGGCAAAATTTTTGTCGGTTTACCGACATCCGAGACGCGAACTGTCTGCAAGGGGGGAAAAAAACCGCATGAACTGCGTAAGAAAACCTCCGAACGAGACAAAAGACAAGAAATATTTTTTCGGGAATCGAAAACCAAGAAGAAAAAAAACTTAAAACTGGTCTGATATTTTTTGGGTCTTTTTTGTGTGTCTGCATCTAACTTTTCGGGTGTATATTTATTGTCCGAAAAACCGGATTATTACGTACGACGCGTATTGCATATAATATATATACCTATATACGTATGAATTGCAGTCACCGCACGTCAAATATTATCGCGGGATTCGTTGCGACCTGTATAGGTACACGTGTTTTTTCCCTTAAAAATTGGTTTTTGACTCGATCAAACCTGTATAACATATACATTATACATAGTGGTGTGTTGCGATATCTGATGCGTGGGTCGACATTTTAGTTAATATTATAAATATTTATATATATTTACATAATTAACCTTATATTATACATAAGAGTATAACCACCGAATTACCCGTTTGCTATAATAATAATAATAATAAAAAAACACTAGGAATTAATAATTTAGTAATTTGCGATTTAATCTGTTCACTCGGACGGCTGTATTAAGTGTAGAATAATTTTGTTAAAAAATAAAATCATTTAATCATAATAATATATTATGAAGTTTTTAGTCGTTACTAGCTAATTATATCACCTAGGTAAAACTAATTAAATTTTTTTTAGTCATTTCTAATAGGTTTCACAATTTATAATATTTTATAAATTTTTTTAGTATGTTCATCGAAATTTGAAACTTTATACTTGTATTGGTTATTATCGATAATTCGGAAAAAATGCTATTAAATTTATTATTGTACTAAAGGCTAAGGTAAGCAAGGTATTAAATAAAATAATTTATGTAGTATGTGTTATAATTAATGATTAGTAAATTACAACTGGTTTGATGACGGAAAATAATTAAAATAATTCTCTAATAAAATTATATGTTATATTATTTGAGATTTAATACTTTTAGAGTATTAGTCAATGATACGTTCGTTATTATTCTATTTTTTAAACCTAAACATATTTTCGAACTTGAATAATACATTTTTACCTCCAAGTCTATCAGATGACACCTTTTTTTAGTAGGTTAAATGTAAAATTAAAATCGTCAGAATTAACGTGCATCGGAAATATTATGATGCCATCACTCTATAATACATTATGTTATGTATGAAACGACACCGTGAGGGTAAATAATAATTATTATGTTATTTTTAGGATCGTTTTTTGTAGATTCTGTTAAAAAAATAAATAAATAAACTAAAAAAGCAATTACAATTTTATGCGTACTTACCTAAATATATAAATAATAAACCTGCAGTCTATATGTATAATGTATATACTTTCAGCATATCCAAAAACGTAACGTCTGTGCACGCCGCCGCCGCCGGGGTAAAATTTACGACGATCGTTAATCGCTTTGAATTATTATAGGTACACGCCGCGCGACTGCTCCTGTAGCAGTAGAATTCCTCTATAAAAACGAATTCCCGCAGTAGACGTTCAAGGCCTTTGGGACGACATTGCCGAAAACCACCAAAATTTTCGTATATTCTCAACATGGTTATAACAATAATAATAATATCAATGTATTATAGAAAATATACAAAGACTGTAGACTCCTACATCATCGTCGCCGATACAGGAATGGTTACTCGTTACAGCTTGTTTAATTATTGATTATAGGATTCTGATAGCAGATCGCAGAGTTTGTGATGTCTTAATCTGCGGAATGATAATTTCAATATGTTTTATTAAATTTACCCGACTACAATATTTACATATTAATATCGTATCGATCATCGAAAATATTTGATATTGTCATACATCTATGTATAATAATATGTGCAACGATAGGCACCAAGGAACGAAACAAATAAACATTTACTACAGTTGTAATATTATTTGATGTACAGTCGTAACAGTACAATATCATATTTTATACTCGCGACATATGATAATATTATATGCAGAGTTCAAATGTCATCGTTTAACAGCGTAACATACTAATATATTGTCAGTTTTCAAACGCGTTTTACATCGCGAGTTCCAGTTCAGTTTTGTACAGATAAGGGCTGGTCGAAAATGTTATACGTAATGATATTATATTCGTCATTACATAATATTATTATGTTTTATAACGTTAGAAAATAAAAAGAAACAATATTTTGAAATCGTATACTCAACAATGATAGTATTGTTTTAGAATGGAAAAAAAAATGAATACCAACCGATTAGTTTACAATCAAAAAATAGTCGTTAAATTGTGATATTTTTGTAATCTTTTCCAATAATATACGGTCGTCGATTAGACAAATTATTCAGAAGAGACCGCTCTTCTTCATTTTTATTTTTTTATTGTTCACATCAAACACTTGTTATCGGAACACATGGTTCTCAAAGAATTATAATTTTGGTTATAAATCATTAATAGTCCTTCAAATCGTTCTAATGTTTTTTTTTATGTATATAAAAATCTATAAACCAGTTTTTATAGTAAGTTGTTTACTAGAAAATATAATATTCAAGAATTTTAATATTTTTGTGAAACATTCTTTCATAAATAAGGCTTTATTTTTAATTAAGTAAAAAGATTAAATAAAAACTTATTTGATTTTAAATTTTTTGCCTCAGTCTATCCGAGATTATGAGATTTTTTTTTCTGAAATCGATTTTTAATTAAATATTCCTGTTCTTATTTACTAAAAATTATTTTACGCATGTAAAAGATAAAATACGCTTGAGTAGTGTCATTAAAACTTTTGTTATCAAATCAAAATTTTGAAAACGATAATGTATATGCATAATGAATCTCATATCTCGATTTTATTTTTACTGTCAATTTTTTACTATAATTGTTCAGTCAAGGGTCGAGGTGATTCGTCATGTCAAACGATTATACGGTAAAAATGTCTCAGATAATAACAATAATAATATAGTTTAATTGTTTGACGCTACTTTTTTTTTTATATATACATTTTTCAGATAATTTTAATTCATGCCCTTGTTATTTGTACATATATAATATTATATTAATTCATATTATACTTTATGTGCGTGTATATAAATTATTATATTTTTTATTATTATTAATATTCATGAACTAATAATCTGAGAGAAATCACTATACACCGTTTGTTATATTTTATTGATGTATACTGTAATATATTAAAGCAAATAATGATATTATAGTAGGTACTACACGAAACAAAACCTGTGAGAATAACATGGAAAAAACACATCGATCTATGGACATAAAGTTGATACTTGCGGTATTTTATTATAACTATTAGTTTGTTGAACGTGAAATTTCGTGCACTAAAAATACATATTGCATATATTATGCAATAAAAAGTTTTATTATGGACAAAAAATAAAAATATTTATTTGTCTAAAAATCAAAATTATAAACATTCAAATGGTATCAATGGTCTGAGATCTGAATCGATACTATTTTCTTATCTCAGTGTGACGTATGTACTGGTAGCTATAATAATTACCACCAGAGATATCATAACTACGGTCTGCGAGCGATATCCGGTAAATTCGTATAAACTTGTATATTACATTTGTTTCAATTTATTATTTGAAAAATCTTAAGTATATTATGTTGACAATAATTTATTACTATAAAAAATCTCTTAATTTACACTTAATTATTACATATTGTGTAGTTAAAATTTTAAAATGAGTCTTTAAGACATTGAAAGGATAAATTATGCACAAATCTGTAATAAAAAAGATTGATGTATATTCAATCTCCATATAACTTAAAAAATTTTGTGCTTATTTAGTTTATTACCATACAAAATTATACAATAAATTAGAATAAATATTCAATTGCATACAAATCCGTGATTTAATATAATAACCATCTGTACAGATACTATGTGTGAACATTATGAGTTTATGTACAAAACATAATATATGATATGTATATATGAATAATAATAATAATCATATTATTTCGAATATTTAAACTTTTTAAATATTTATTTAATTTTAATTTATGTGTTATCGACGCTGATATAGATGACTAATATTGATTACACACGGCTACTACTTATAACGATGATAATAAAAATGATTTATATCTATCTCGATGGATGTTTAGGATTTTATTATTACTTAAATTAATCATTGTACGTTCAAGAAAACGTATTTTATTTCACTAAAAAGTTATTAATCAATATATAATAAATATTAAGCATAAAATCTGAAATTATAAAATTGCAGACGACATTTAAAATGTTGTCTTTAAAAATAATTGTAATGAATCAGTTATACGAGTAAGTAAAATAAAAATCATATAACTGCATTTTGACAAGATTTCTTCTTGTTACATACAAGAATTAATATTAGTATATTATATTCTATAGCCATTCGCTACAGGTCCTATTTAATTTATTAGAAAGTTATTTTTTTTGTTTTACGTATATTAAGAATTCAATCTTGTTTTTCATAATTATGAACATTTTTAAACATTTAAAAAATTAAATTAAATAGCAGCAGATATAGGTTAGCTTAGCAATATTACATACTAAATGTTCGATTCAAAAAACATCTTATCGAGATTTTAACCACAGTAATTTATAAATATTATATTATTTTATCGTCTGTTTTTGCACGTATGGCCGACGTGTTAAACATTTATTGGATTGTCGGTGTATAATATTTTGCATTTTTGCGATAATTGCTTTCGAAAACTGGAGAGCAGAGTTCAAAGTTTGAGGACACTTGCCACGTTGAGTTAACGACCATCGACCCGGGTGAATCGGGTGAAATATTATATTGCGGTGAAGTATCGGTCGAGACATTTCGATCGGTAATTCTGTTTTCGTCCTGGACCTTCGTAAAATCCATAAAATCGCTGTTCTCTGGACCACCATATAATATAATGTAGGTAAACGTCATATAACTTATAACTTATAAGTAAGAAGCAAACACGAATGTGGGTATTTTATATATATAGATGCACTTCCACCACTTAACAGTATAGGATTTTTTTGTAAGATCACTAGTATGGCATACCATACTTTGCCCTTGGTTAAATTGTTTTTCAAAGGTAAAAATGATAATTTATTTATACATTTTTTATCATTTTTTTTTTTTTTTTTAGTTGATTTAAAAATTAGAATTATTTTTTGAGAATTTATTGAATATTATTTTTATACTCAAAATAAGAATACTGAAAAAAAGATAATATTGAACCACTCATTATATTATGTTTTCGATTCTTAAAGCTCTTTGGTGTTTTGTAACATTTTTGATGTTTTGTTTTTTACAGGCTCATCATTGTTCGACATGTAATAAATAATTCATTTGAAAAAAATAAAACAAATACCTACACGATACCGACGTAAGATATTTATTACTGGATACTTATATTTTGTTTAAATTTATTTTTTAGAACATGGTTCTATAATTTATTTTAAAATGTTAAAAACAACTTAATACTTGATGATAAATTTATAAGTTCCACACGTTATTTCGTTTGAGACCATTTCATTTTTAATAAAGCAATAGCTTGTTATTAAAATAAATAATCAATAATAACTATGTAAAACTATGTTTCTTATAATATTATGTCGGTGAAACGTTCACATTTCTCTAATGGCGTTGAAATTAAAACTCTACTAATTATTACTGGTTAAAGGTTAAAAACGTTTTTCTTAACCTATCAAAGTCCACTCGTGTGTTTGGACTGTTTGGAGCGTTACGAAAAAAAAAAACAGAAATTACTAGATTATTTTATTATTTTATTAAGCTGAATTTTTTCAGTTTTTAATCGGTTTTTTGCATTTTTTTTATATGTGTATAATGTATATGATACGTATAAACATATTATACGAGTATTAATCATGTATAAGCGATGTCGCTATTGCAAATAATTTGCGTGGTTGTGTTTTATAGTCGTCTCTCTTTGCGTACACGTTTTCCACATACATAATAAACATTAAACATACACTATTTTATTTAAACATTTATCCGATTAAATACAACAATATATTATGAACACGTTTCCGATTATAATAATTGTATCGAGCTGTTGCAATCTCGTAGTGCCCTGCTGTAGAGTCGGACGACACGCTTGCGTGGTAAGCCTACACATGCGAGTATATTAACTTAAAGAAAAGAAGTCACGTCTGCCGGATCTTTATAAATACGTAGTTATATAACCAAACGCATTAGAATAATAATGCAGCATCGGCAGTATGTATCGCAACTGACCGAGTTTTAATTCGAGTCGTGTATTACGTTTAAAAACGGAAATTTAAACCATTTCAATGAAACATTGAATAATATTATTTTGTTAATTTCTAATCTTGCACTGATGCGTTTTCTGCAGTTAATAACATAGTATAAAAATATTATAATTTCATTAGATTATTTTAATATTTTGAGTAATTTTCTAAAATAGTAGCTTATATTCATAATTTATTCCACCATAGTATTATAATATCAGTTGATAAGTTAAGTTACTGATACGTATACTAAAGAAGTAATGTAAAAGCTATTACTTGAGCTTTAAAAGCTTTCATTTATAATGATACTAGTGATTTATAATATTAACATTATAAACTATACCTCGTGTAACACCCGTTGTGCACAGGGTCATAACAAGGACGGTGTCGAGCAACAGATCTCCACGTTGCCTGTCAAAAAACCTTAGATGTATGTTTATACATCGTTTTTACACCTTTTTGGAACGTATTACAAAAACTAATGCGTGCATGGTAATTGTGTATTTTTTATCGTTGAACTTTAAAAAAAATCACGAATTCACAACAAACATAAAAATATTATAAACTACCATTGCCAAAAGCCGACATTTATATTCTATACTTCAAATAACCTTATATTTTCTAGGTTTTGTTTCCATCAATATCTCTTCCCCCCAACCACTTCGAACAAAATAAAAAAATCGAAAATTATAATATACAACCCGTTGCAAGTTTCCTGCCTAACCTAATCTATTAAGCTATATCGTGAAAAGAAGGTACAGTAAGACAAAGAAGACAAAGCGATATTAACGCATAACCAATTCTAAAATCTAATAAAATAAATTGTATAATATCATAGGTACGTTACGAGGTATCTACCTCTATATCGTTGAATGTACCTTATATGCGCGCGCGTGTGTGTGTGTAATATGTACGGTTCCCGTCGACAGTATTGCGGTAGAAGGTTAAAACATATTTCTCGCGATCGTTTTAAATATGACTGGATGAGGGGGTGGGGTGAATGCAACAGACGGGATAATGCACACACGTTTAATACACGCGAATACGTACAGCAATCACTGAGACCGATTCAACAACCCCTTCGCGTCGATATCTTTCGCAACAGCAGCTGATTTACGCGCAACGCATTAGTCTCGGGCGCCGCTCGTCAAAAAAAAAAAAAAAAAAACACACACACACACACACACACAACGGGGCTAGCGTGTCATTGTGCATTCACAACAGTCTCACGTACCAATACATACATGTATATATATATTATATACATATTGTATAAACACACAAGTAGAGGTATACTATTATTATTTATTATATATAAATGTATTATACGAGTAGGAATAGGTTTGCGCGTGCGCCTGGAGCATAATATATTATTATATTATACCGTATTATGTATGATGTACGAATAATATCGACGGGTAAAGGTCCTAAGATTTTCGATGGGAAAACGGATAACGGTTTCTGGCGGTAGAACACCGGTTCGCAGCTATATCACTGCTCTCGTCCGAACGCGGGCGCCAAAGTACCTATAATACCTATGTATTATAATATATACCTATAATGTACGTACCTGTATAATCCGCGTGTAAATTTATCCGAAAACTCGGTGACACGCGGCCCATACCGCGCGATGGCTGCATAATGTAGATGCTTGTGTTAGAGTCGTACATAAATTATTATTTATTATTTTCGAACAGTCACGGCTTTAAATTAATCTCGGACCGCTGCACGTCAGTCAATCACATACATTTTTTTCTTCTCGCCCGACCGTGCATCGGACGTAGGCGGTATTTTTATTTTTTTTCGTCCCATTTTCGTGTGTACGTATTACCTTACCTACAGTAAAATATAAACAGGTAGGTATGCACAATAAAAACGGTCGGGTGCATTAAAGGCGCTGCACGCGCGTCGTCTTACAATACTGTATTATATTAGACGTGCGTCAAACGTTATTATATTATATATCTATACATTGTTATAATGGTAGAAATTATTACTTACTAGAGAATATAGGATACAAGGATGAACTACAAAGCGGCCGAAAATTTTTTAAAAACTATATTTGCCAAAAGGATCGATTTAACTTAATATTGTATAACAAACGTGGACAAAATTGAATTGTAAAATAACTTTAATTAATTTGTTAGTTATAAAAACGTAGGTAAATATGTAGTTTTTAATTATTTTTAGTTTCTAACTGAGTTGTACAAGTAAATAGGCAAAACTATGATAAATCCGGATAATACATTCGGCATATACATTTTGAGATAATATTTAAATAATATAGGTAGTATGGGGTAGGATTTTTTTTTAAAAGTTTAAATGTATAAAATTGATAATATATTATGGTTTGATGTTGAAATATACAAAAAAAGAATGAAAAAAGACCTTGAAAAATTTATAAAAGTACGAAAAATGCAAAATAAAAATGATATATTTTGAATTGTTTTATAATGGAACAAATCCGTAGTTTGATTAACATTTTATATAGCACTTTTAGAATGAAAAAATATGCAAAATTTATCAAAATCCTATCTAAATACATTAAAATATTATTTAATTTATTTTATTAAACACGAAGTCAGGACTACATACGACGAGGTTAATCGATTCCACCGAAATATCCTTTTTTAATAAAATGCTTTCATATTGACTCAGCCAGCTATTATTTTATTCATACGATACTGATTGATTTCGTTTAACCTTAAGTTTATAAATATTGTAAGTCTTAGACTGTATTAATATTTTTCTGGATTGCTTAGATGCCTATTTAAATAATTAAAACAATGACATAAGTTATTAATGTTAAATTTATTAATATCATTATAATATATATATCCTTATAATTTATTTAAAATACTTATATTATAATCTATATGACATTATTTATGGTTTTTATTATTCAAAAAATAAAAAAAAATATTTAATTATATTAATATTTGCAACTATTTTTTTTTATTAACAAAATCAGAAAATTTAAATGGATACTATTGTCAATTATATATTTAATAAGTTTTTCATTATGAAAGAATGAAAATAATTCTTCATTTGTTTAAGAAAATACAATTTTCTTTTTGTAGAACTAGAGTTAATTTAAATATTCTTAAAGATATTTGCATATGAGTAGACTATTTCTTAAGTTTAAATTTAATAATCAATTGTAATGGAAAATTTTTGTTGTTGCTATTTATTTTTATTTCATTTATATTTTCATTACTTTTCCAATTAGCCCTGGAATGTAATAATTTGTTTTGTAGTTCATCGAATTTATTTGAATCGTAATTTGAATTAAAAAGTTTTAGTTATAAAAATATTTTAACTTTTGAATAATAGTTATGCGCACAAATTATGCTTTTATTGATAGCTGAAACATCAAACGCCGAATTTCAGGCTAATTTTTTGTCACAGAATAATATCTCTCTTAATCGATATTTTGAAATGTTGTGAAAAATATTGGCTTTAGTTTTAAAATATGGTTATTTGTATATTGGCTATATTGTGAACGGCTAGTTAAATATTCTCAGCAGTTTGAGATTGAATGTCATTTTTTATTTAACAAATGTAAATCATTTCAGTGAGTGAAGTATGCTGGACTGTTTCCAAACATTTTGAACAGGAAAATATTTTTTAAGTGCTTAATACACAATGTTTAAAAGTTTGAATAGTAAATAGTGAATAGAATACAGAGCATCGATTTAGCGTTTTTGTCATAGATGTCAAAAAATAAAATATAATTAAATTTACTCTTGAAAAAATAAAATACAAAAAATTTAATACGAACAATTTGTAATAACACAAAAATAAGAGAAATAAAAATAAAAATAAAGTAGTTAAAAATATAGTTAATAGTAATGGAAGAAGTGGCCGGACTGACATAAGGGACACAAGCCTTGTATGTAAAATCCGGTATTAAAAATTATTAAATGTACTTGTTCTCGTGTTATTACCTTCGTGATTCGAGAATATGATCAAATACATCGTTATGTAAATTAGATGGTAAAAGAATCTGTACTAACAATAAGTATTTTGGGCATGTACCTTACCTGGTTCGCCGCAGTGAATACCTGTAGTACGTTCCTCGGAGAAGGATGCAAGGTGACACAAGTTACGATAAGACTTAAGAAAAACTTAAGTTTAAATAAGAAAAACAACTCTAATTTAACTTATAAAAAAGGAAGTTAAGCTGTCGCTCGCAGAATCTTGTGGTGTGTGGTGGTTTTTGAGTAGAGCTCCTGCTCGCTTGTCTAGTGCACCTGCACTTGTAATTTTGTCGGTGCTCATGCACTGGCGAGAGAAGACGACGTGGTCAAGACAGCCAGGGTCGCAGGCGACTCTAACAAAGGTCTCCGTGTCCTTAAAGAAATCGGCTTTTTCCCCGACGACAGAGAGCCTCATTGGACCATCCCTCGTCTCTGGTGGCACACGAAAATAAATCACACGCTTTATACCATATTGTTACAATAACGTGTGAGTTCCTACCTAACCAAATAATGTAAATCATTTCTCTCATCAGTGATCAATAGGGATTATTGGTTTTTATTGAGGGCTATCTGCGTGCGACAACTTTACCGTTATTTATTTAATTAAATAATAAAATGTACAATAAATTATAATGTGTGAGCATATCATTACAAATTATTATTTATTTTCTTTATTTAAGATTTTAGGTTTCAACAGCAATGGTTATTATCTTGTAGTCGGTATTTATCGTGGAAGAGGGTACAGTTTAAGATTATGGGTATTACGGAAACTGGCAAGGATTTGTCAATTAAAACCTGGGTAGTCATTCATCCGAGAACTTGCGAGTAACGACACTGGTCGATGCTTAACCTTATTATGCTTAACACGTTAGTGACAGAAGCCATTGTATTATATCAGGTCATACGAACAATTATTATTACTTATTCATTTTTTTTTTCATTTCTAAAATCCAGTCTAAAATTGTTCACTCAAAAGTCAAATTAAATACAGTAGAGTAGAAACTCGTTACTATAAACTTGGAA
The DNA here is from genome assembly GCF_002803265.2 of Melanaphis sacchari. Lineage (NCBI taxonomy): Eukaryota > Metazoa > Arthropoda > Insecta > Hemiptera > Aphididae > Melanaphis > Melanaphis sacchari. Next base: position 7,627,172 of record NW_020270976.1, read on the forward strand.
CCAAAACAAAAACCAGACGCCTAATATTCCGTCTACCACAGAGCGTAATTTTATGTTTGATGATTCCAAAAACACCCATAATGATGAATAATTATTGCACATAAAAACTATTATGCATTTTATATTTATTAAACCTATATAATATATATATAGTCATAAGGTATTCATTAATAATCAATAGTGTTTTTATAAAATAACATGACGTTACAAATAATTACAATATATACACATACATAAATACATAGTATTGTAATGTAAACATTTTACCAAACTTATAATAAAATGTATTATGTTGAAATACTTGAAACATTTTAAACGAAATAAATTAGAACTCTTACATATTTTAAATTTTGAGCAAAATTAAGAATCTATTAGTTTAACAATGTTTTTATTTTTCATCCTGTAATATTCGCTATAGTATCGTTTGATTTATTATTTATTTGATTTAAGGATCAATGAATAAATAGATCTTAATTTAAGATAATTTAAATTTTAAATTGGCGATATAAATATTTATAGAAATTTCACTGTGTCTACTGCAACCACTTTATTCCTTAATCACTCATATTTAAAATATATGAATTGATATAAATTATAAACTGTTGGTTAACTAAAATTCTAAAAGAGACTGAACTTTATAGAAACATTTAGAGGTATCTTTATATATCTGTATGTTTATTATGTGTTTGTTTATTTTTTCTACTTTGTCTCTCTAAGTTTTAACATGTAGCCAATGGTCAAAATCGTCCAGGGAATTATTATTAATAAAAAAATATTATTAATTATATTTGCTAAAACCTTGATGATTTGTATATAATATTACAATAGTAGGTATAATATGTTGTCTGTATGATAACAATTTGCCAACTAAATATCAATAAAAAAAAACTAAGTGGTAAAAATATGTTTTAAGAACATTTTTGTTTTGTTCAATGGGTTTAAATTTCAGTGCATATAAAATTTCAATATTTATACTGGAAATACTTATAAATAATGTTCATATTTATTAAATATTTTGCTAACGCATCTTATTTTAACATTACTGTATCTACAGGAAATTTAATTTTTATAATGACATATTATATTTTCTGTTCAAGCAAAAAGGATCAGGTTCTGTGAACATTATATTAACGCAAGATACTTTGCTTTAGACAGATGGTTTTATTTTCCCTTCAAGAAAAAAAAAATTAATAATGATAAAAAATATTTAATTAATATTAATTGTTTTTATTATTATTATTATTTTTTTTTTTTTATAGAAATAATTAAAAACTGGTGAATCAATATAAAAGCTTTATTTTTAAAACGTGAAGAAAATTGTATTACCTATTATTTTAAATTATTTATGAATATAGTTAAAGATTTTATCATATTAAATTACTAAAAAAAAAAAACAAAAAAAAACAAAAAAAAAAAACTATGCAACATAATCTTTTATAATTTGAAATTTTTATTCTGACATGCATTATTAAATAATATAATAATATTATGTAAAATTCGTTATAAATTCACTGCGTTATCTCAGAATTATTATACATATTATTGTAATAATGATTGGTAGACTTAACTAATAACGCAGCAATATATAAGTAATCCGTTATTATAACATACTATTAAACCTCTCTCTATTTTATATATGTATTGGTTATAGTCAGTTTGAAATTCTAAATTCGAACATATAACATATACTAAAAATGTCGAGAACATTTTCCGAGTAAAATCGATGAATCGTTATATTTTCTGTGACCATACTTTATTCTTCTCTCGCACGATACAATCGTCGGTCCGAATAGTTAACTGTTCCGTTTACGATATATTTGCAAACGAATAAAACGTATTATAAAAATGTTCTTAAAAAAAAAAAAAAAAAATAGTAATTATTATTATATTATTGGAATAATACATAATTTCAGGTGACCTCTACGTCTTGAGCAACAGTATTATAATATATTAATATGGTGTTAGTGTGTTATACATAATAATAATCACATGTGTTATTACTTACTTGTATTACATGTTCCGTGTACATATTATTTTTATTCCGTTATTGACATTATTTTCTCATAAAAATATAATGAAATTGAAACCAATCGTTTAGCATGTATTTTATTATCATAATGGTTGGACATCGATACAATACAATGATATATTACATTTGCTAATCCTATATACGTGTAATTATATGACTATGCGGAAGGGATGCCGGAAATTGTCTATGTAAGATCCACGCGGAAACCGTTGAAAATGATGTGCAACCACTGTATGACAATAATAATAATAATAATAATAATAATAATAATATATTATACGAACGAATGTTATGACCCCCGCGGGGGTAGCAGACGTGTTTGGACTATGTATACACACGTGTGTTACGCGGGGTGATTTTTTTTCTTTTGAAATCATAGGAAAATATACCTATACATTTTTAACGCCTTTGTGTGTCGTTATATGAAGTCTCATGAGGTTTGTCACCAAAAATTTGAAGAAAAAAAATGATGATCAAATTTATAACTTTAGATATTTGTATTATTAATTTTTTATTTTTCCAGTGACTAGACATAATTTATACAGAATATAAAAAGTATGTTACATAAATAAATTGCCGGTATGATCTAGAAAAGTACAATAATATTACAAATAAGTGAAATGTTTTTCAAAAAAACTATTGATTGCAGATTGGCATAAAGAATCTGTTTATTTTTATTGGCGTTGTAATTGAAAAAAGATCAAGGAATTGTATAAGGCTCTGTATAAATAATGAACAATGCTTCTATACCTTTACACATAAAAGTAATCTATAATAATACATTTATTGATAATTATATTGTTCTAACTGCAGAACTTACATTGCGAGCACAGTGTACAATGTATTATAATATATTATATATAATTCCAACCAATTCATAGATACAACTTGACCAATATATTTTTCGAAGTTGCACCAATTGTATAGAAATTTCATATCTCTAGACTTTCACATTATATTTATATTAACAGTTATTTCAAATATTTATTTATGCACTACATTTCAATACGAGTAAAACAGTAATAGCTTAAAAAAATATAATTATCATAACTAATTTAATATATTGTGTTTTTTGTCCAGTAAATTATATTTAATTAAATTACTGTTATTATAAAACGATGTGGTCGATTAACTAAATCAATAATGACATTACAATTATTTGTGTTCAATTGAGAATTTTTTTAATTTGATTGATTTGAATTAAAAGTAGAACAGTTCAAAACTGAAAGACCAGCTCAATCGTCAATATTTCCTTTTCAGTATTTATTTATTTATTTTTTTTTTTTTTAAAAAAATATTATTTTAAATAAATATAAACATCTTAATATTTCACTATCTATGATAGAACGTAAGAATTAGATATTATTGGAAGTTATATAATCATAAAATATTTAATTTTTATAAAAATAAGACCATAATAAATTTCAGATCACAATAATTAAAAATTAAACAGTTTTTACTTGTGTTATAAACTTAAAGTGAATTATAAAAAAAGGAAACAGTGTGAGAATGCACTTTTGTTTTCATAGTTCATCTTGTATGCTGTTATAGATAAAAAAAACATCATTACCCAAAGTTATTTTATCGATATAATATTATTATTATGATTATTTTGCACAAAAAACCGCGTATACAACATCGAATCGATTAAAGATTATTTCGTATTATGCTATATACATATTACATTAATATATACTAATATTGCGAGTACACATTCCACGACATACGCAGTAGATATGGTACAACGTTTTTGTTTTTAAGTCGATGATCTCGTAATGTTTACTTTAAAATAATCAAAAAAACATATATTTTTTTTTGTTTTTTGTTTTTGTTATCGTATTATCATATAGTTCAGTTACCGGCTCATTCCCGTCCTAAACGCGCGGTATTAATATTATTATAATATCACGCGGTGCGTTCGGGATTTCGATGCGCAACGTCGTCGCCCCCGCTGTCCAGGAGAGACTATAACAAAGTTGGAAAAAATAAAAAATACAATCGGAAACACAAGGCGCAGTGTACCTACCTACGACAATAATATTATGCGCACATCGCGCACCGCACCGATATTACTATTATTATCGTCATCACTCGGGGCAGCCGGGGAACGTCGTGAACGCTGCTGCACTCGGTGTACGACTGCAACGGGGGTGGTCCGATATCTATCGTCGTCGGAGTCGAACTCGGATAGTCGCCGCCGCCGCCGTCGTACGCGCCGATCCGAATAAATCATTTCGCGAGATTTTAATTATTGCGTAAGAAGTCATGGCGGCGTTTTGCGTGTGGCCGTGTTCATTATAGCATCAGCAGCAGCAGATAGACCGCTCGGGCGCTTACGACGATATAATAATAATAATAATAATAATAATATAAACGCATAATCTACGATATATTATAATAATTATTATTATATGCATTATTGTTATTATTATTATTATACGCGTGTGCATACGTATAATGTACGCAATATATATTATATGTAGGTATATTGTTATTTTAACTTACGCACAATAATAGTATACGATATAATAATAATAATAATGATGATAATATATACACTCTCTGTCTACGTAATAATAAAATAATATAATATTAATATAATACGCGTTACGCTCGTTCGTCGCTCGTGTTTCGTCGGCACCCCCCGCCGACGACACATGAGCGTGCACGAAGCGTACGCATTACGACGTATAATAATAATAATAATATGACAATATCACTCGCGTGCATACATTACAATGTTTTTATTATTATTACCATTAAACGCGGTATTTGTTTTTATATTTATACCTGCGATTCTCCTCTCGAACGCACAACGTTTCCGCATATTATGGGAATAAATCGCGCGCAGTGCGGTCCCGTCGTCTTGTCGTGCCGGCACAGATATCGACATCACAAGAATACTTCTACCGATGCGGCAGAGCGCGATCGCTGGTCGTTCCTCAGCGAGGAACACTGGACATGGTCCGGTCGACGATAATTTATTAACCGGCCAAAATCGTAGTTTGTCCTACATTTATGGGTAATATTTTCGACGAAAATATGTACAATGTACACACATACCTAATATATTTGTCCAGCACGTTTTTACATCTAGATCCCAAAATTGTTATGCGCTATTTTAAGTCTGGTGAATTTTGCTTTAAACTTACACGCACAAGACGTATTATATTAACCTAACCGGGTCTACCAGTTAGAGCGAAGTTTGCTCTAATTTCTACAGGTTAATTTAGAACGGCTTGAGGAATACTGAGTATTAGGTAGGTAAGTCAACTTGTACCCTGTACTTATTGTATTAAGTATTGTGTATATTATCATATTATATTTTATACACACGACATAAGCATATGTCTATAGAGATAACATTATAAAATTAAATTAAACCACACGTTTGTTTTGCATAATTAATATCACTATATTGAACGCAAAAAAATATCTATAAATTAGAAGAATATCTTATAGGACAACCTAAGAATATTTTCTGGTAAATTAATTAATTAATCGAAATTATATTTTGTGAGGATTTCTTTTAAGTTTTTCTTTGAAGTTTCTTTAATAAAGATCAAGGTACAATCTATGTCGTTACCATTGGTATGTAGTATGTACACTAATGTATCACCAACGTTTACTTCGGGTATAAAAACGATATATTATGATCCTTTCAATTTCAGGCTCATAATATCTACCGAGAAAGAAAACGCACAAGAAATGGCTAATGGGTGGTAACCCGATAAATACTATGCGAGTATTATCAACCGTGGTTTGTAGCAGGGTCAGTTTCGTCATTACAAATTGATGGGTGATGTGTGTAATGATTAATAAACAATTTTTTTTTAGTTTTTTTTTTCACAAGTTTCTTAGTCATATTGTACACAGACCGATTTGTACAAATTCACAACGTTGACCGTATTATTAACTAGGTAATTAGAAATTAATAATTTTTAAACCATGCATATTATTATGCACACTACCGCTGCTTAGTTACATATTTATTATTGGTGTATTGTGCAGTCGATAATCAAGTGAAATAATGATTTATGGCCAATCATAGGGAACTCAACAGTTTTTTACTGCCAAGGTTAGGTTATATTTATTTTTGACTTTCGTAGTATGCAATTCACGAACTAATTAATGACTTCAAGTTTGGTATTTTGTTCAATTTCGGTCTTTTAAACCTCAGATAGAAACTAATAATAAAGTTAAACATTTAATATTACTATAGGTATAAATGCGATTCTCTTTAGTCGAAAATTGATTTATAAATATAACGGTTTAATTATATTTTTTTGAATAATAAAAATGCCATTAAGTGATTTAACTTAATAACATTATAATAATATATGATACAGTGAAACCTCGGTATCTCAAAGTCTTTTTGTAAGGAACCAAAAAAAAAAAATTCGACATATCGGAACTTCGAGTTAGCGAGGGATTTTAAAACATAAATAAAATTTGAAATAAAAATGTTTAATTATTGGGAAAAATGTGTATTTATATGTAATATAAAATGTATTTATACATTGCATACATATTATGTATTAATACTTGACATATGGAAATTCGATATACCGAAATAACTTAATACGTAAGTCCAATACTGAATGATCGGGACTGAAAAAAAAATTCAAGATACCGGAGTTCGAGATACCGAGGTTTCACTGTATTTAAGAAGTGTAATAACTCACAAAAGCTGTTGATTCAGTAAGCTTACTTTTTTAACCTAATGTCTACTGATGCGATGCTGTGTTAACATATATATGTATAGTATGTACAGCCGTATGTAAATAAACTATAAGTAAATTTTCCACGGTACAATGGTTACAAATATTTAATTCACAAACATTGTGTATATTTCAACCCTACTAAAACGGTATAAGCTAACACATCGTTAAATCGCATGATATATATTGATACACCTCTATGTGTATTTTAATGTTTGTTTAATTAATTTAACCAAAGATTTACTTCACGTGTGTGTGCGTTTATTTACTGATTGGTACATAATATTATACTTAGATGAGAATCGCCTTTATAAATTTAAGTTCTATACGTATTAAAACTTTAATCTGATCCGAATGGTTATTGATTTTTTGTTTGTTTTCTAACGAAAATTTTTTAAAAAATAATAAAACATAAAAGATGGACCGTCCATTAAATATTCTATAAGCTTTGAATAGTATTTTTATCCCATGGTATAGTACTCGCCCACGCCATAAGCCGTCATAAATATTACGGAGATATTACGTAGTAGTTGATGAAGTTTTATTTTTGTGACGGATTTTAGTTTTTATATTTTTTTTTACGTCATATTTCGTCTTTTAAACTATAAAACACTGTCGATCAAGATCAGCGGGAATGCGTAGCTACGGTAGTCATATGTTCCTACACAATTAAGTATTATATTATACCTTATATAATCAGAAATTATTTACGTAAGTCCGGGTTATTATTAATTAAAATATCTATAAGCATTCAATATAAATTAAAAACTATTTTTATAACTGTTCACTTCATGTAAATTATTTTTTTACCTTATTCCAATAATTATTGGCAACTGTGATCACGAATCGGAATCGTCATAATAATATTATATTCTTGTATGTCTATCGGGTAGCTATTAAGTATAATATTATATTCATAATACGGGATATCGTTTATAAAATAAACGTTGTTTATCTCATTTCACTCATTATTTTGAAATTAAAGCCGTTAAATAATCTATAGAAAACCGTTAAACATATACGTCACGATGGCAGAATTGTGCTGCCAGTATAAATATTCACTCTCACACACAATCACCAGCGCGCGTGTATTATATTGTTTCTGTGATTTTGAAGAACGATGTCGAATAACTCACAGTCGTAATATATTATATTAGACGCGCGCGTGCGCATTATTATTATTTATGCGTAGTCACGTGTAATAAAGCACAGTATGTTCGATGTGTCATATAAATCGGAAGTCGGATAACGCGAAGACCTCGCAGTGATTCCGGTAATCTATGGAAAATCATTATTTTGAAAAATAGGTTGTGTGTGCTGAACTATGCCGCCTGAGCACTGCAGTACTCCGGCAGAAGACATTAAAGGGTTTTCGCATATCGGTCAACGTCGATGATGACTGGATTGTTGTTTTCGTTGTAAGACCGCTATAGTCACATTGGAATGGAAAAATTTCTAAGGCTCGGAGAAAAATGACTCGTAACAAACACAATTTTATCGTAAACCGTATGTGTAAATGTATTCGGTGAATGACATATACGCTTAACATATTTTTTATTAATTCAAGTTTTAAGCAATGCACACGTGTTACGCATGGCAGGAAATTGTATATATAAAAAAAAAAAAAAACTAACGCATATTTATAAATAAATTTATTTAAAGGAAAAAAATGTATTTACACGCGCATAATGCTTTTAATATATTTCTATATTAATTAATATGTGTTACACCGGAAATCTCAATAATAATCCAGTTTTATTTTATTTTATAATAGTGCCAAGTAATTTATCTAAAAATAACAAAAACATCAAGTACCTATATAATTTTTTAATCATTGATAATATTGGTATAATTATGAAACTCTTAAATATATCTATTTAGTATAGATATAACTGTTGGTATTTATAGTTTATAAGTACACTATACCTGCATAGAATGTATATAATGTAAAATTATGGTAATGCCCAACTCAAGTCAGGAAATAAATCGATTTAATATTATACAGCTATATAGTGTTGTTGTATGCGGGGCATTTCATAAGGCTTCTTCGAACTGTAATAATAACATGTAGACGTGCGGTTAACTTCATCTATATTAAAAAAAAAAAATAAAATAATAAAAAATTTAGTATTAAAAGTCTAAGTTTGTTTAGGTCATTTATTACATTTTTTTCTTAGAAATATAAATAAATACAAATGTAGTTTAATATTATTCTGAGCCATTATATATATATTTAATACTGTTACAACAGTTATAACTTATAACTAATAATTTTAAACTTGTAATAATATAACATTAAAAACAATTTTAATGTTCAACATAAAACTATGGCCAATCATAACGTTGCGATGATACTTTCTAATTTAATATTGACTAATGTCAATTTCTCATATTCTGCTGTTTGTAACTTATAAAATTTAATACCATGACAATACTATATATTATTGTATTCAGTCGTTCAACATCGATCGCAGTTTACAGAGGTCAAACTTACAAGTTACAGATAAATCATTTTGTAACAGATACCTTTGAAATCTCAATAAACCATATGAACCTTATAGTTCTATGACTTCTATGCAGATAACTTTTACAGTAATAAAAATATTACAGTATATATCATGTAAAACTATACTTGTTTTGAATTATGCGCAGTTATTAATATAGTAAGAAAATACAAATTTAAATTTATTATTTTATTTTATTTTATAGTTTTTGTTGTTGCTGTTCCTGAATTATCCAGCTAAAATATATAAAATAATGAAGTGTGTACATCGAGGATAATTGATTTAAGCACACATATGAGGGTATGGATATGATATCACATTTCATTTTCCCTATATTTCATTAGACGTACGACATTCTTATCAATTATCATTAAAATTATGGTAACGCGGTGTTGTGGATAGGCAATTTAGCTACACTATTGTTGTGAGTTCATTTTAATAGTATCAATGTGACGTCCATGGTACAAACCACAACATAAATTAATTGAGTTTAAGTAAGATTAAATTAATGATATGCATATAAACGCTAACATTTATAAATTTAACAGGAAAATGAAATAAATTAAATTTTTTTTTTTTTGTAGTTAAATTAAAACTTAATTTTAATTATTGTTTAAATAAATAATTAGTTAGGATACAGTTTTGTTTAAAATATATGAAGTATCTTATAACTAATTTAATAATAAAAATATCTTGTTTAAAATGGCCAACATACTAGCACAAACTCAAAATTATGAAAACCGCAATGTCAAGTATAATGTAGAATTAAATATTTTGGATTTAAATTTTAATTTCATTTTATACAGGCAGTTAGAGCTCGGATAGCCAAAGATTAAACGACTTGATTAATTTTTAAACGTCATATATTTTTAGATGAGAGCTATAGTGTCACTCTAACTATTAAAAAATCAATATGATTGTTGATAGTATATTATTTCAGCATGATAATTACGAAATTTTGAAAAACCTCTCTAATTTCTCTTTATATTGGATTGCTTCACATAGGGAGGTGAAAAATACATAATATTTTTAAAATGAATACAAAGAAAAATTTGCGTGTGCACCTAAGTGGTTTTAACTGAGAACATGTTACGATAATTTCGTGTAATATTTTAAAACTGCAATGATTATTATTTATTAACGCTGAAAAATTAAATAGCTCAACACAAATGTAACATCTTTTGTTCATCATAGTTGCATAACAGTATCATAATAACATTATGTAAAATTAATTAAAAAAATTAATATTTTTATAACTTGTTTAAATTTTATCTAAATATATTTTAACATTTCACAGAATATAGATTTTTTACGTAATTAAATATATAGCTATTTAAATAAAAGAATCTACGTATATTTGACATGATGTACATGCTTAAAAGTTGAAAATATAACTTCAACATTTTTAAAAATTATATCACGTCCATAAAGTAGGTATACCTACCGAAATAAATAAATAATTGACGAAAATCGCGTGTCTAGAAATTATTAAAAAGTTATAAAATAATGGGAAAAGTTTTCTCGGATCTGGTCTCACGTGTGCTGTCGTTAAGTTAATACATTTTTGGTAGTTTTTGCAATTTTTTTGGAAAATTGCAAAAATTATCTGTTATCAAACTATGATTTACAGTACAGACAAAAACGTGATGTATAAAACTTTCAAAGGACTCCTATTCTACAAAAACATATTCATCCGGGTGGAGAGAAGTGGGGAAATACGAGCTCAATAACTACTGGAGATTTGCAGCAGCCGTTCTGTGGACGTAACAGTTAAATAATTTTAAGGAACTCTACGCATTAAACGATATAAACGTTTCATGGAAAATGGTTAGACATCAGTTTTGATTTATGTAAACAATCCTTTTATTGCAATGGTAATGAGAGAAATGCTGAGAAAAAAATAATAAACAACACTTCCTGGAAGTTTCTATAAATAAACATACTGATTCCGATTTCTAACGAATTAGCGTTCAACTGTTTGTGCAGCAGGAATAACTGCGCCAGCGATTGCAATCGTACAAAAAAATACCGGAATTGAAATAGGTTTTTGCGTGGTGTAATATTATTGTCACGATTATTTCAATTAATGTTTGGTAGGAAAAAAACTCAAAATTTAATGACGTTTAATGTTTATATCTGTCGCATCCATATCGCGTAATTTTGTACGTTTCGCGAAATGAACAAAGTGTACATCCATTTCGCTAAATGGAAATGCTTTTTTCCACTTCGCGTAATTCGACTATCCGGACAACACTTCATCAAATGGATACCTAAGTTACACATAACGGAACTATAGTTCCGTCATTTGGACATACACTTAGCGTACCAATATTTATAATTATATGTAAGTACATCAAAACTATATTATGAACAAGACTCTATGTGAAATTAATTACCTTGTGTAAGATACTTAAATCAGAGTAACTATTATTTTTATAATATTCCGGTATTTAAGTTTATATAGATTATAGTAATACTTACTATAGTGATCTTATAATGACTAGCTGATATAATATACAATTATCACCATACCTATCTTAACGTTTACCTATACATATCAAATAACTGGCCAACTCGCGTTAGTGTCTCCAGTCCAGAAACTATTTTGTTACTATTTTCTAGTTGTTAATTACCTAGTGTCCTAGTTGTTTGTTTATAATAATATTTCACGATATTTTCAACTAAATGGTAACGTTTAACTACCTATATTTAAAGTTGGAGACTGTGTAATCATTTCAATTCCTAAGGTGGATAGATGTCCGTCGATCCAGCGAACATCATTGGAGTAGTAGTTGATTAAAACAAATTATATGAACCATTTGGAAACTTTACATGGAATTATTAAAGGTTGATTAGTGAAGGAAGTTTATAACTGGCTTTATCGAATTGAAGTAAGTAAAATATAAATTTGAGAAAATGTTAAAACAAACTGCTTTTTCATTAACAAGAGAACAAGGTTTTTTTAGTTGCTATTATAAAAGCAAATGCCAAACAAAAAAGTATGCTTGTTTTAAGGCCAATTTAAAATTCAACTCTCGATATCATGATTCTATGCTTAGCCAAATAATAAATATAAATAGTTCAAAATTCATAATTTTCATATTTCATTATATTTATAGTTAATAATTTTCATAATTATTCATTATATTCATAGTTAATCAGTTTCATAATTATTCATAATTTTCAAAATTTTATTATTAATTTATTGTGATATTCATAATTAGTATTTATAACTCTGTACTATGTTCAAAATAATAAAAAAATAATTATAAATATTGTTACGCTAAGTGTATATGTTCATTGATAATATGACCAAACTACTTCCGTTATGTGTAGTTTAGGTATTCATTTCATGAAATGTTCATGTAGTGGAATTACGCGAAGCGAAAAAAAGCGTTTTCATTTCGCGAAACGTACAATTATTACGCAATGTGGATGCGACATATCTATGTATGAGGATTTAGAGTTCATTGGATTTGTTAATTCATATATCCGTTATTTTAATATGATGATAATTTAAAATGTTTTATAATTAATAACAGCATTACAAAAATGAAATAAATTGAGAACAATGATTGAGTTTTAAATTTATTGCGAAGAGTAAGTTTGATTATGCTAAATAGTTTTTTCCATAGTACAATAAATTTATCAAGTGTTATCAAATTTATCAATTTAAAATTATACATACAATATAGAGATACTTATATTAATTTTAATTTTAATTATAATTTTTTTTTTTTTTTTGAATAAGTGAATTTATATGTATAGTAAAACCTATAAAATATATTGCAGTATAATGGTTGTATCTTGTAGTATTGTGGAACATTTAATTTTTTCGACTTTTATTCAGCTGCAATAACTTATATAATTACATATTATATATATATATATATTTATTTTACGATCATAGGTTTATCGTTGTTTTAGGTTCATGAGAACACGATATCGGCTTTACGATGTGTCATTTTTTTTTTATTATTATAATTATATCATTTTTTGTTTTTGTGTCCTCTAACATTTTTACCGAGGAAAAAAGAGTGTGCTCGGTAAGTTTTGATTTTAGTTCAACCTATCGATTGGAAATTGGGCACAGATGGTACATATTATTAGAAGGGTCTGAATTCGCAGCAGTTTTTAGGAAAATTACAGAAAAACTATGAAACAACAATGCGATTTATGACAAAACGGTTTGAGACATAGGCATCACCCTATTACAGCAATAGCAATAGTAGAAAAAGTCATTTTAAATTTGATATGTTTGTAGTCATCAAAGTGACTTAAAAATCACTATACATTTTGTATTGATGTCGCATCAGATCAATACGGTTTATTTCTTCTAATACTTCTTCACACATTCAAAGTTAGACGAGAAACATTTCGCTCATTCGTCTTCACACATTTCGGATCCCAAAAACATGATTTATTTTGTATAGTTAAATCATCATTGTAATAGATAATTTTAATTACAATTTTATATTTTATTTTATTACCAAATAATTATTTTTCAGGTAAATTAATATATTTTGTATTTTTTTTTATCCATAATTTTAAGTAATTTCATTACCTACTATATTATGCTATACTTTTTTTATCATTTTACCATTTAAGTTATTACTATTTTAAATGAAAATATAAGTATATTTTTTATGTATATTATATTTCTATACAATTTTTTTAAAAGATTTTATTCATCAAAATTTAATTTTTAATCAATATTTTATCATACCATTTCATTCAGCTTATCTAAACTTGAAATGTTTATAAAATATATCGGTTTGTTATTATTATTTTTTTTTATTACATTTTTAATTGTTTCAGCAAAAATTGTTGTTGTTTAAAGTTTGGTATTTTATTTTAGATTATTTAAAATATTGTTATGAAAAAATATTGTAAAAACAAAAATGTATAAATATATTTAAAAACAAAGTCTTGTAATAATCGATAGAAAACCATTGAAAAATTAATGTTTTTAAAAACGAAAGAATTTATCAACAAAACTAGTGTTTAATGATAAGACAAACATTCTACAATGTATTAAATACATTATCTACTGAATGTAATTTGTATGATAGGTGTATTTAAATGTATTATATATAATGTAATAGTACATCTTATACAATGGATCGTCCACCACATACATCTATATTGCATTATATTGTTGTCATAAGTGCACGTAAATTGTCTTGCACGCGATTTTACGGGATTACCGTTTTAATTATAATTATTCATTATTAACTAGTAAATCATGTTATTTTACTATTCTTACCGTTATTTAACGTTTTAAACGCCCATCATTCGTAAGTCTTAAACAATATACACGTTCGACCTACAGTACATAATACTCTATAATATTATGTTAGTTAATTTACCTCCGTTGCATAACTATGATATAGTATGCCTGCCTACATCGCTGCAGTATATTGTTATAGAACAGCTAAAATCGTGTAATTGGATTTTTTGTTTGCGTGCAAACCGTTGTCTCGGAGGAAAAGAAACTCAACAATAGCGTACACTAATAATATTATAACGATACACATTATAACATGGAGTAATCGGACGATCGATTAAATGGTTCACCGTTTCGTCTTATTTTATCTTACAACGATAAACAGTTTTAAGCGGAAGACGTTAAAATTTTGCTTTACTTATTAATGTATAATATATTTTTATTTCATTGAAAATAATAGGAAATAGCATTTGATGTAACAGCAGAAAAAAAAGGGAAGAAGGTAAATGCGCGAATATACAATGTACTTTTTAAGGACACGCCCAAACCAGGAAGTGTTTTACACAATATGAATGAAAGAGTTGGGCGTCCAAAAATGTGTTCGCATAGTGCCTTGTTTATGTTTGAAATATCATTTTAGCGAGGGCGAACACTGCTGTCAGGAACGTCATATTCGACGAAGAGTATTTTTTACACTTCCTCCCGCCACCTGGTCATCACCGTACACTGCCCTGTCATTCTTTTTCTTTTACTTATATTTTTCCGATGGTTTTCGAAACGAAACACCTGGGCGTTTTTAAGTGCTAAAGTAAAGGGACTAGCAACGCGTTTTCTCAGTTTTAAAAACGAGCCGTCATTTAATTTTTTGACGAACGTTTTGAGGAGAAAATAAATTAAAGGCCGTTGTTAAAAATAACTCACAAAAACCTGCGAGTCTGGTGCTAACCGTAGGTTTATATGCGCTTTTATAATGGAATTTAGTTTTTTTTTTTTTTAACTATCGGGTAAAAGCTATTTTTAGGAAAATGTTACGGTCTTTCAGTCTTTAAATATTATATGGTTGTATATTATTATGCGTTAATATTTCAGTATCACGAACACCACGGCATGGACATGCGTAAGTATATAATAATAATTACGAGTGGAGATATAATTAATTTTGAGATTACTAATAATATTTCAAGTTTTCGACATGCGTAAATATACGTTGCCTATTATTTTACTGTACCTAATCCCGACGATGAGCTACTGATTGTAATACCTATATTTATCATTCGGATTAAATATATATTATCATAATATTATAGCAGTGTGATAGTTTTTTACAAGTATTGCGAAATTTATCCTATCCCAACACAACACTCCCGTTATTATAAGTACACTGTGTGCATAACTACGGCGGACAAATTAATTTTGAAAACGTATAACCACGTCGTTGGCATATTTTCTTTTGATTTTAGTTTAGAAAAACTAAGTAAACATTACAATGCATTGGAATATTCACAGACCCAAAAGAAACAGCACATTTGATGCAAAAAAGTAAAACAAATGGGCCCAACAAACTGTAAATTTTACTAAATTGGCGTATAGTTAATATCGAATCGATAATATTGTCTGCGTGAACCTGTAAAAGATTATGTGATACGTATTTTGACAACATATATGTGGCAATATGACAAGCTGATCAATTTATGACTGAATAGAAAAAAAAAATATCATTTGTCTGATCAACGTAGATATGGGCGTGATTTCAAGTTGCTTATTTCCAATATACCTATTTAATATTAAATTTCATATTGAAAATCAATTTGACAGGAATTTTGACTTGATATCTATAACTAAAATTTAAAACTAAGTTCCCACGTTACATAAATCTTTGAGTGAATATAATAATAATAATAATAATGTATATAACTTTATCGATTTTATCTATAGATTGTTTTTTGTTTTTGGATTCTAAAATATGTGAAACTTAGTAATGTATACACACGATACGACAAATGATTGTGCTTGTATAATATATATAATTTAAGTGTTGTAAAATTGTAAACTGTAATATTTTTGAGGTGCTACAGATTATAACACATTATCTTTGAGTGTGTACATAGAATTTGTTGTTCTATTTTCATTGACACAAACACTGCCAATAATTTTAGTCAGATTAGGTTTGACATACAGAGTGTTTCATTGTGTTTTTTTCATCTTTGTCGATGTCATTTTTTTTCAAACGACGTACGATTTTGAAAATTATTATCATTATGTTTGGATTGCCAGAATATAATAATAAATGTTAGTAGTTTTGCGACTTAATTTTTTTTTTTTATGTCGCAATGTCGCCTATTGCTGCACATTTATTCGAAAATACCGAATGCTGTGCGCAACGGACGAAAATAAAATAACGAAATAATAACACCATATTATTATTATCATAACTATTATTGTTATAATTTTTTTTTTTTTTTTTACTTTGTAAGGGTTGCGGAGAATTTTAACACTTAATTATTCGTACGCCCGTGAATTTAATGCGAGTTCAATAGTTTTGGTTTGTCTGAGAACTTCAGGGTTTCAGAGCATCACATAAGCGCCAGTATAAATTTAAGAAAAAATTTCAATAAATCTAACACGCGGTCACGGCCGACGAAATCGGATAAACGTAATATATTACACTTACACGTCGACGTCGTATTTTCTTTCATTAATTTATAAGTATTGTCGTACACGCACGACGTGTGCTCTGCCTAGTTCCGACGACGCGTATAACCGCGCGCCAAAGTCGCAGCCCCTCCCCACCCCCCTTAATCGACGGTAATCGCAAATTTATAAAACGTCGCGAAACGCGCGTGAACGAGAACCATATCGCTGCAGTGTCGCACAGTAAACAAACAACGACGCGACGACGACGACGAAGATAACGTGACACGACGTGCCATCGATACCTGTGCGCTCTATTCGTTACGACGCATTATCAAAACATAATCTGCAAACGGATCGGATTAACGTTATCGCCCCCCCTCGGCCGCTCGATCATCCGTGCCCCGGCGGCACCGGCGATCAGTCAGGACTCGACGATGGTCCGTTACGCGTTCGTCACGTTCGCTTTGTTGTTCGGCGCGGCGGCCCCGCGGCACCGGCTCGACGTGGCCGGCCAGTCGAACGGCCTGCAGCAGCCCGCGGCGTCGTACCACTCGGACGTGGCCGGCGGCGCGAGAGCCGCGGCCGCGGACGGCCGGGACACGGCGGCCGCCGCGCCGGCCACCGAGGCGCGCACAGGTTGCCGGCCGGCGTGACGCCCGTGTCGTACGCGCTGCGCGTGGACACCGACCTGGACGGGCTGTCGTATTCGGGCAGCGTGGACATCATCGTCGTGTCGACGGTGACGCCGGAACTGTGCCGGATCGTGCTCAACTCCAAGGACGTCCGGGTAACGGGCGTCTGGGTGACCGACGCGAACAACAAGAGCAGGGGGCTGACGGTGGCCGACTGGCGGCTGGCCGACGGCGACGAGCAGCTGATCGTCACGATCGGCGGTGGCAGGTGCCTGTTACCGTTTCGGCGGTACGCGGTCGCCGTCGACTTCGAAGCGCCGCTCCGGGACGACATGTCGGGCTACTACAGAAGCTCGTACCAGGACGGCAACGTCACCAAGTACGCGCCGCCTACGCAGCAATACGCCGCGCGAACCTTGACGCGGATCGTCGGGTTTCGGGCGGGTGGGTTGTTCGGAGGACGTGGAGGAATTTCGTTCGTCGACCGTAGAATTTGGATAGACGCGCGTCGACACGAGCGGGTGGCGGTGGGTGGCGGTGTCGCGACGAACCTCTTTTCAAAATACTTCACTGTGATTGGGCCATTACAATCTTACTCGATGTCGGACATACCTCGTGGTCATTGTGCGATATATTATCCTTTGGCTGTAGTCCATAAGCGCAAAATATGACCCAAATGCAACCCAAAAGGCGGCAAATAAATTGTACAGAAATAAAGTGTATTTTATTAAAATGCGCACGATCGTAGCGGGTGACACATTTTAATGCATAAGTGAATATCTGATAATTTACGATTTAAAATATTTCTTAGCAGCGCACTTTGACATTTAAAAACTGTGATGTACGATTTCGGGCTTACCTTTTACTGTATGTTACGATTGACATGTAACATATTATTTTGGGAAGGGCTCAAAATGTCTCACCATATTTACGCTCGTGTTCTCGTGTTCATATAGTTGCCATTGTCAGGCTAATTACGTTTATTTTCACACAGGCGCGTCAATTAATCTGCTTAACACCGCAAAATCAGAACACTCTATTAACTTTATTTTTCGTTCGCTTCTAGCTTAATATTTTAAACTTTTACAAATTAATGCCCCACATTATTGTCGAAATGGATATAAACCCTTATTTACGCCTATGATTATTACTATCATAATATTATATCTTATGGCTTATAGTCCTTACAGTTATTAATAAACAGATTATAACTAGCGTGATTCACGTGACCTTGCACGTGAAAACACTTAAAAATAAAGGATTAATGATAAAAATTATTCATATTTTGGTCGAAAAAATGCTTCATTGATTAACCGAAGCTCGTTCGCGCTATATTGAAAATAGAAAGTAAAACGATCGAAATTGGGTTTCACCTCTATCGCCTCTATTTCTTAAAATATCATTTCATATCATTAAATATTACACTATGATTAGATTTAAGCCTATTAGTAGTGTTATTACTATTACGAAATTTTAAAATATCTATTTAAATTTTAAATAATTAAAAACAATTTAATTTGTTTAAAAGTTAAAATATTTTCTGCGTGTCTTTCAATTAATTATAATATATAAATAAAATAATTATTACCAAAAACCTAACTACATAATCGATTTAACTTCTAAAAACTAAAATAATTAACTAAATTATACTTACCGAAAACGATGTATTAAATAGAGTTTTAATAATAGTAAACAAAAAGGGTTTCAGGTAACTCCATTGTTTTTTTTATGATAAAAAGATCATTTATAAGTTATTTAAGTTGCTTTGTATGCTTAGGTTTATAAGGGTTTTCGGGTTTTATGGAGTTGTGTATATCATGATATATTTACATTATACGTAAAAATATTGTACAAGATTTAAAAAAAAAAAAATTTAATTCTGTTTTATTTGATTTTTTAAACGTTAGTTGTTTCAGTTTAAGTTTTTTTCATACTTTGTAAATTCTGATCTTGAGTTACAGAATCATCTCAAACATTTAATGTTTAATGTTACATTTTCAAAAATTGCTTAAAATGTATTAATATTGGAGAGCAAAATATATCCTTGCCAGAGACTATGGACATTTAAGTAACTACACTAGTTTCGAAATATATCACGTGTCTTTCTTCTGTGTGTAATATTATTCCAAATTAAGTTGCACATAGTGCATTATATTTTTGAAAAGGTCGAAGAGTGTTGTCCGATCGGTCATTGATTTAGCATCCACGGGTCTTAAGTAAATTGTTTATTACCGTTTCTCCGAGTATGTTTGACATATTTTACGAATTATTGGTTAATTTTTTTGTTTCAATTTTCGTATTTATTTGATTTTACAATAGGAATATTTACGTATAATAAATTATTTTAGTACTTCCTAACTTCACAACTAATGCACTCGCTTATATTGGTTTCTACGCCGAGAAAACTATTACTGTATTCCGCGGTGTATAATAAATTTGTTCACACGTCATCGTCCGTATAGAGTGTAAGTAATGATATATACGTAAAAAATTACAGTATGTTTATACCAATCGAATTGATAAAAAGCATATTATTACTATAATGGTTTGAAGTGGTATAATATACCAATAATAATGATAATATATCGTTTAACGGGCGGTGTGAAATTTCAAAGTACGATTCGTGTCCACTCGTGTAATGAGGCGCTTATTTATTGTTTTTAATTTTACGAATAGTATAAATTAATATATTATTTGGTTTTAGATGGTTAGCCGTGACGAAATTCGAACCCACACACGCGAGAAAAGCATTTCCCTGTTTCGACGAACCCGCGCTCAAAGCACCGTTCACGGTGTCCATCAAAAGGAGATCAGATCAAATATCTTTGTCCAATATGCCGTTGTTGAATTCCACCAAAATGTAAGCATGTATATTTTTATTTTTATTTTTATTAAAATATATTACAATCTGTTTACACATAAAACAATAAGTAACAATGATGATAATGATTAAGAGAAGACGAAGCATATAATATTATATGCTTTTTGTGTTTTTGTTCGACTGTGTTGGGCGCGTTAGGTAACCTAGCTATATTTAAACTATTTCTGAACATTTTGACCATAATATTATAGTACCTATAATAATCCATCTATTTTTCTCTATCCACATACAGACAACATACAAACATGTATTGGGATCACTACACGGAGACTCCGCCGATTTCTACGTACTTGGTGGCGTTTTTCGTGGGCGAATTTTACGCCATGAAAACGCGTAACATCGGAGTGTACACGCACAAGCGTTACGTGAAGCAGGCCGAATACATTGCGGAAAAATCGCCTAAGTTACTCGAAGCGATGGAGAACTTTACAGGAGTGGATTACACGTTACCCAAATTAGATTTATTGGCGATTCCGGACTTCGCAGCAGGTGCGATGGAGAATTGGGGTTTGAACACATACAGGTAATGAATAAAGAAAATATTAAAACCACATATAATAATAATTTTCACTGCTGTGAACTACAATTTCTTACGGCACTTTCGTAATATACATAATATATATGATTTTATGCAGTTTTGTATTATACCTATTAGTCGTAAAAAAACGTTTTAAATGAACACACGGGATACAGAAGTAGACGAATTATTAGTATTCGAGAAGTGTATATGTATTTTATAATACATACTTCTTTTGTTAAAAATAAAAACAAATTTAGAATTGAAAATTTTGATTTTAAATAAACACAGTATAGGTAGTTAAAATGAGATAAAGCATACCCTGCGAGGTCGTCCATATAAATATTGTTAAAAAATATAAATTTTAAAACAAACATTTTTTTGACGTTATGACAGGGAGAGGCTGTTATTAGTATCAAAAGATTCCAAAACAAAAACTAAAGAGTTTGTGACGACAGTCGTACAACATGAACTCTCTCATCAATGGTTTGGAGACCTCGTGACGTGCGCGTGGTGGGACTATTTGTGGCTGAACGAAGGTTTTGCTACATATTTCGAATATATGGCAACTAAAACGGTATCTATAATATGAAATAATCCATACTCGGTCGACGGCTGAAGTGATATAACAATACGAATAATTATAACAAAAATAATATAATATTATTTTACTGCAGGTTGAACCGGACTGGCGGTTAGAGGACGTGTTTGTATACGAAGTGCATCAATCAGCCTTGGACGCAGACCAAAGTCCGATGCACGCAATATCCAGTTCTGTCGAGACCCCGGCACAGATTCGGAGCATGTTCGACGACATATCCTACAGTAAAGCAGGGGCGGTGCTCCGTATGTTACAGTACGTGGTGACCGAGGACTATTTCAAAAAGGCGTTGAACCTATATCTAAAAAAGAACGAGTGAGAGTTATACGAATATCTGAGAGTGTCAGATTAAAAGTTTCAAAAAAAAAAAAAAATTTAGAAATTCGTTTTCTTTTAATTTCAAATAGGTTTAAAGCGGCAACACCCGAAAATCTGTGGGACGCGTTTGAAAACGTACTTTTTGACGTTCAATTTGATTTGGGAGAAAGTGTAACCGTCACCGAGTTCATGAGATCATGGACGGAACAGCCCGGTTATCCGTTGGTTGAAATCGTCAGAAACAACGACACGTTTGTCATAACTCAGGTAGATGCGAATATCAAAAGTGCACGTGATAAGTGATATTGAAAAAATAAAGGGGTTACGATTTTTTAGAAACGGTTTTTGGTTTATGGTTCTAACAATACAACCAACAATAATGCAACGGAATGGATTATCGGTCTTACTTACACGACGCAAAATAGAAAAGATTTTAACAGCGTTTTACCTAAGACATGGCTGAAAGAAAACAAGACTGTTTTGACAGATCGAAATGGAACCGGATGGTATATTTTCAATCTACAGTCAATCGGTAAAGTCGTGTATAAACAAATAATTTTATCAGTTTTAATTTTAGTTCCTGTAAAATGAATACACCTAACTTTTAAAAATGAAAATTTTAGGGTTTTTTAGAGTTAACTATGAAGAAGAAAATTGGAATGCCTTAATAAGTCAGCTGCATAATGATTGCAATGAAATACACGTATTGAATAGGGCTCAGCTGATAGACGACGCGTTTAATTTAGCCAAAGCAAGCCGAGTGGATTATAGACTGGTTTTGAGATTGTCGGAATATCTGAAAAACGAAAACGACCCGATTCCGTGGTATTCGGCTCAAAGTGGATTCGCGTATTTGATGAACCGTATGAGACGTTGTCCGAACGGTTACAAGAAGCTCAAAGTAAATATTACTATTAATTGTCGGTCTAGGGGAAACTAGTTCGATATTTTATCGTCTTATTTATTTATTTGTTTTCTGTGAATTATTTATCGGAGTTACAAGGTATTTGGTTATAAAATGAAATAATTAATTATGACTTTAAGCGAGTTTGTACATAAATAATATTAATTATGCGTTATTTAATCGCGTATACTTGTAGACTTACGTGGGGCACTTGGCCGGATTGATATACGCGAAAACCGAAAATCTTGTCGTGAACCACAGCAGTACGGACCACACCGTCAACACGGGCTGGAACTCGTTCTCGAGTTGGGCGTGCAAGCTGGACAACGAGCCTTGCACACAATCGGCTTTTTCTTACTTCCAGAAATGGCGTCGGGGTTACAAGTAATATTATACAATAAAGTCTACGAAGACGATGGCCAGCCGGAAATGCTTACCTGTCGACGTTCGTTTATTTGTTTTTAGAATACCGGCCGATATCAGGGACGCGGCGTTTTGCGTAGGCGTGAAATACGGCGATTCGGAAGTGTGGAACAAAGTGCTCGACGTGTACATTCGATCCGAATCGGCATCCGATCGACAGTCCGCTCAGTCGGCGTTGGCTTGTTCTAAGGATCTTATTCAATTGTCAAAGTAAATACATTGCGAAATATAGAGACACAGAAATTATTATAATACACAAAAACGTCGATTTTGGTCTTTACTTTTGTAACGGTCGCTGTTTTTCCGACGCACTTTTAGCAATCGACGTATTGTTTTTTTTTTTTTTAAACTGTGAAGCGTATTTTATTTTCAAAGGTATTTGGACTTCATGTTTAAAGGGTATAACGGCCCAATTCTGCCGCAAGACTTTAGAGTCATATATCGCACGTTGGCGTCGACCCCACACGGCATCACGGCGTTAATCGAGTTCTTGACCACCAAACTCGATCGGATCGTAAACGAAATAATCAATGGGGAACAAGTAGCCACGTCTATATATGCGTTGTTGGCTTCTAAGGCGGCTCGCGACGATGAAATACAAAAGGTATTCAAATCTGTCTATACCGGAAAGCATCAATGGGGGTCGTAAATTTTCCCCAAAAAACGTGTGCGTGTGTATGCATGATAATGCAGTGAAGGGTGAATAGTGGCAATAAATTATTGAGCTCAACTTTTCAAATTTCATTCCAGTGGTCTGCATTCGGTGCATTTACTGAACCGCCATCAATAAAAATAGGTCATGTGTGGACATGGACGTCCCCATACATTTTTCTAGGGAGGAAAAATTAATTTAAAAAATAATTAAAGGTTTTTTTTTTTACATTTTTACTAACATTTTATTTACAGTACATTATTATGTTTAGTCATTATTATATTAAATTATTACAATTAGATAACAAATTTAAAATTCAAGGGAGGTGAAAATGTTCCGTCTTGTCCCTCCCGCCTGGTACGCGCATGTGTGCGGACGCCTTGCACTCTCATATAATCGCTGATCATAAGAATAGTGATCGTGATGATCGATAGCCGCTTATTTGTATTTTTATTTATTAACCCTTTACGGAAATTTACGCTTAGATCGATATAATGTGTTTAACTAAAAATAAAAAAATAATGTTTGTAAGATTGACGACCTGAGGAAAAACTCGTCGGTACCGGAACGTCTTCGGCGGCAATTCGACGCGTCGTACCGCGATCGGGTGGACGACAACCTGGCGTGGTTCGAAGCACATCATTCGACGATAGGTGAATGGACAGCGGCCGCCGTGCTCAGACTTGGATTGTCGGAAGACCCACAGCCAGGCAGCTATCATTCCACCAGCGATGACCCGTCCGAAACGTGGACGATCGGTACTTCCGGTGGTCGGTCCCTCGAAACGGCGTCCCCGTTCACTTGGCGTATCCTCTTCGCATCGGCGGCGTTGTGGCTGTGTTTGGCGCGACATCAACTGCTGTCGTCGTGGCCGTAGTTTCCGGCCCTGGTTGCGGACGTCCTGCGAGAAAGCATCGAAAACCGCCCCCCCCCCCCGACGGCGGTATCGAATGTTTACGGTTCTGCGATTATTGTCTTCGATTCACGCAGACCGACGATATAATTATTATTATAGTACCTTCATAGAAAACTTTACAATCGCACTACGAGGCGACGGATGTAGCAATAGAGTATGGTGCATATTGTTAAAAATATTATATTTTATGGTAAAATGACGTTTATACTTATTCCCGAGTAGTTGCTGTAAGTCGTTCACTATAATTGTTCGTAACGATCATGATGTTTTGTTTGTATACAAAATTGAGTTATCTATTTATATTTTTCTAATAAATTATTTAATACTTACTATATGTATCTATGTATAAAGGCTATAGTTTTATATTCAATCATAATCTAAATTATATTGATTTTAAAAAATTTGAGAAAAAAAATTGACAATGATATATTTACTGCTAAAATATCTATATAATATTATATATTCCGATATTATATTGTATCGGTATTTTTTTGGACAATGTCATCGATTATAATAAAATTATACTAATAATTTGTCGTGTTTATAACTATTTAGACAATAATATAAGGCATTTAATTTGTAAAAGTATGAAATATTAAGCCGGAGGTGCATGAAAAATAAAGTTTATGAAGAGTTCTGATTTCGTGGTGTTAAGCAAATTAATTGACGCCGGTGGAAAATAAACGTAGTTAGTCTGACGATGACAATTATATACACGAGAACATGGACGGAGATGTTGTGGGGCTAGTTTTAAAAATAGCCTACTGTACTGGGTTAAAGAAACCTTTATTTTGAAAATAAAAGTTAAAAACTTAGGTATGAATGCACTTGTCTTCAAAACATAAATATAAACAAAATAATTAATTCCAAAAATTTGTTTTTGCCTTTCGCTATGAATGAATTCAGTTTTGTATTTTTTTAGATATAGTGTGACTAAGCGAAAAACTTATCTTTTCCCATTATAGATTTAAAAATTAAATTGATATACAAAGTTTGAAATTTGGAATATTTGTATTGACTAATTTTCAGCCATGACTGATGAAACAAATAGCAAAAATAGTTTGAATATTATTACTAAATAATAATACTTACGAGTATTAGTATATAGTATTTTTTATACCTATGTGATGACGAAAGAGTAAAATAAACAAATATTAAGAAAACTATCATAGATAAAAAATATTAGGAAAATGTATTAAAAAGGTGGTCACTCAACTGTACAGTAGATATCCAGTGAGTCATTGTAATGGATCTGTTAAATTTGAATTCATTGATATATCAATATAAACAAAAAAAAAATTTCTTAGCAACGACGTGATTTTTAATAATTTTTCATCGTTTTAACTGAATTTGAATTTAAAAAATATTGTTTTAACTTATTATAATTTTATCTGTTAACTCGAGATACACAGATTTTATTGTACGAATATGCAAATATTAAATTTACTCAATATAGGCATTCACAGACTTGACGCAATAATAAAAAAATAGTCATGTTATAAATATTTCGATAGTTTTGCGTTCAGTCTCATATCAGCAGCTTAACGGCGACCATATAATATATAATAAGCTAGATAACCTCGTGTTGAACAATAACACTGGCTATAGAATTTTGAATAGTTAGGTAACATTTTCCAAGCGGGGCGTGTAGGTTCGAGAACAAATACTGTAGGATGAAAGCTCAGAAATACTTTAAAACGTGTCAAATCGGAGAGAAGTCAGTAACCGTATAATAGTATTGCTAAAATTCAAATACCTAACGTTAATAATTGTCTCGTACTGTAATGATATTCCGACATATCATTGTATAGTTTAATGGTAATAAATAATCAACGGTCAAGTTGTTACACGCAGATAACAGTTACTTCCAACATGAATCTTTCATCACTGATGGAAGTGACGATTCGCATTTAAAAGCCATGTAGAAATTAACGTACATCTAATAATTGCATCTAGTAAGTGATTATATTTTATGGAATTTATAAGACAGATATAGGAAAATATCTATCAAATCCGAGCCCTATTATTTTATCCCTATCTCCTTTTTAAACTACTTTGTTTATAATTATCTTAAGCCCCTGTTTTGGCCTCCCCATTTATCATTCAACATTTTTAACATTATACTTCTTTTCCTTTAGTTTTAAGTTAACATTAGAGACCAGGTTTATATGCAAATGTTTATATGTATTGGATTAAAGTTTTAAAATCTGATGAGAATTATCCCAAAATTAGATCATTCTTATTAAAATAACATTAATTGTATTTTGCATATTTTACATATTTCAACGGTTTTACCTATTAAATGTATGATATGTAATAAATATTAATAGTTTTATAGTGAATGTTATTATTAACAGCACATGTAGGTATTTGTTTTTTGTCGTATTTTCACGTTCACAGCTACATAATATTAATAAAATTACAACTGGTCGTTATTGCCAAGATGACATATCCTCAAATACAACACATGATTATATATTATAATATATTAATATAAATCAATTTTTGTTTTAATTTTTTATTAATGTGGGCTAATATTTTATAAATTAAAGATAAAGAATGTTGAATGGCGAAAATGACAAAATATTTTTTATACTTTTAAAACATTCTTATACCTATTTTAATACTTATTTTTTACATAATTTTAAATAAAATATTTTCGATTTATATTTTCTAGTGCATATTTTACAGCATATTACAATATTTTTAGAAGCATATTTTGAGGATTTTTTGTGCATATTAATCCGGTCCCTAGTTATTATAGTACAGACGACTTGTCGATATCGAGAAAGGACGCGACATTTTGTGCCGGAGTGCAAAACAGATACGATTCATTGGTCTTTGATAACGTATTTGCGTTTTAAATCAACACGCCATTAATATAATCATCAATATCAATTGATTAATTATTGAAAATCGAATTACTAAGTCCCTCTGTTTAATGGTATACATTTAAATACAGGTTAAACATGAACATAGTAATACATTAAAACAGAGAATAGTAAAATTAATTAAATATTTTGTAAATATAAAATATGAATTGTATTTCTTATACGTATAGAATAGTATTCGACTTATTGACAAATGGAATGACGAGAGACAAGCGATTTTGGACAATTAGTAGAGAATATAATAAAAATATCGGTCGTTAGTAAACTTTAGATAAAAAAATGACTGCTATCCACCATCGTATACATCTATTGGTATATTAATTAAGTATATAATTATTTTTTTAGATAAGAAATTTGAAAAATGATAATGTAACGGGTAAAAAACGATTGCATACGTTCGTTATCAGTGATACCTTTTTAAGCTACACGATTGCGTAAGATTTTACCTGATTTTTAACTACACGATCATGTATGAAGTATTAAGCGTCATTAATAATATTATTAATAATTTATTGATGATTTTATTTATTTATTAATTATTTTACTATTATTTAGTTATTCTCATTAAGTGTATTTTATTATTTTACATTGATTGTTAATTGTTATAGAAGTATACATATTTTACTTGATATTTATTAGGTATATAGTAAAATTAATAGTCATCTACAAACATACGCAATCGTGTTCTACTCAATTTAACTCTTTCCACCTTCCATATTATAATCGTCGTTTAATACGATGTCCAAAAACGTTAAACTCAACTTAGTATGATTCGATAGTTATTCTGCTGAAATTAGCTAATGGACATCAAAGTACGGATACAAAGAAAACGCGATAGAAACATCCACACTAAATTCGGCGACTGAAGATTTTATCATTAGAACTCTAAATGATAATATCTACACTGAAGTCCACGAAAGAAGAAACACTTACACCAAGCCCACAACAGTTACTTCAATTATTACTTCAGTTACTACTGCTTCTTCTGTAACGAACCAACAACCGTTTACGTCCACCTCTCCAACATTTTTGAACTTAAACAAAATGAAAAGTAAAAAAAAAAAATAATTTAATAATACGAATATAACAGTAGAATAACTATTGACACTTTAAGTTGTATTTATGCAATTTCGGTCAATTTTAAAAACTGTTGTGTTCATTATTTATTACTTAATACTTATGTCTTCATATTAGTTACATTTTGATGGTACTTAATTTTTGGGAAAGTAAATTAAAATTAAAATTTTATAATTTCTTACTTATTTTTTGTTTTATTTACAAACATTAATTTTATCAATCATATAAAACATAAAATAGAGTACGATTTAAACTGTAAACTTAACTAAAAAAAAATATAGTCAAGTAGAACCGCTCTGCTATACAGAGGTTTCGAATAATGGATGAAACATGAGTTCAATGACATATCATTGAACACAAAAACGATTCTAAACATATTTCGTTGTATGTTGTTTGATATTGCTATTAAACTTAAGTGACGCACGTGGTATCAGACTACGTATAGTTACGAGTGTGGGGTATTGTTTTTTCAATTAAAATAATAATATTTTTAATTAAATAAAATAAATTAATAAGTGTTTATTATTATATTAGAAACTAAAAAAAATTTTTTGTAATTGTTATTGAAATATATTAATTGTAACGTCGTGACAATTAATTTATTTTTGATTTTTTGTGTTGTATTAATAAAAAATTGAAAACATTTTTATAATTTTGAATAATTACTGTTACATAGCATTTACTCAATTCAGTATAGAAAATTCACTTCATAATCTAAAATATATTTGAGTAAATAATTATTATCCTGCACGAGTCACCAAAGGTTAGAGTAATTTATTTTGTATTAGTACAAAAACTATTACGGACATTACGGTAGGTTGATATATTTTTGCTGAAAAATTGCATTTTTTATATAATTAATATATAATAACTCTAATAAAATATCTACATCATTTACATTATTTTTATTACATTTCGAATGAATATCACCTTACTATAAAATAGTTTGAATAGGTTCATAAAATAGATAGTTTAAAGAATACATATTTAAAAAATTTAATTCATTTTCAATTCATTTAAAAGTTTTAAGCTCCTACAAATAATGTTTTTAAATTAAAAAAATATAGCTAACATTAACTATACAATTTTTTTATTTTTAAATGGTCATAAATAGTTTAATTAATAAGGTCTAAAACATGCACGAATATTACAATTTTGTACCTGTATATATATATATTATACAAAATAAGATTCTTAAACTCTTACAAAATTAAAAATTATATCATAGGTATAAAAATTTTATTTCAATTATTTTCTGGTGATGCAAAAACATACCTTTGCACCACCATATTTTAGATGTGGTGGTGCAAGTGCTACATTTGTACCACCTAGTTAACGTCACTGAATTAATAATAACTAAAACGAACCTTGTATTAAATATTTAAATTTTTTATTTACTTTTGTTTTCTTTCATATATTCTCTAATTATTCTAAAAAGATAAAAATATTGAAATTTGAGCATTTCAAATAAGTAATAACTAAAAATTACTTTTTGTAAAAAAAAAAAAAACTCGTTATATTTATGATATTTGTAACAACGATTCAAGTACCTACGTACAATTTCGATAAAAAAAAATCTTATTGGTGTATTTTCTATGAAATAAAATTATTAAAAAGTACTCAAATTGACAAATAGAGGTGCAGCAGATCATTAAATAACAGATCAGTGACCTAAAAATTATACAATCATCATTAACTTCTTAAGAGAAATCAAATTATTTAAACTAATATAAGTTTAAATGTATCCTTACTCCAATTCAAATGTAAATACAATATAAATTAAAAACTTATTGCCTAGTAGTTGATGTATAAATGTTCAATAAAAAAAAAGAAAAAAGAATTATGTTGTAATGAACAGATATTTATTGTATGAACGCATCAAGCAACTAAATTCAAATTGCATTTTCTTTAGAGTTGTATGTTTAATATTATATATAATTTGACACAGTCATGTGGTCGAATGCCATCGATTCACTCACAACTCATAAATCATGTCTAATGCTTACAAAGAAGTTAATACTGAAGGGAAAAACGTAAAAAAAACCGAGAAATATATTGGTATAGACTGAAATTAATATGGTCATAGATCAATAATGGGTTAGTCACATTTCGTTTGGTCGTCAGTGCGTTTGAACAAAAATCATGATATCTCAGAAATTAGTCCACTGAAATAATTTACACGTACTTCTAACGTGGCTGGAAGTAGATAACGTCAAATATATAGCTATGACATTCGTTTCAAGTAGTGTGTTGTTGACGGATTACTTGCTGCGATTAAAGGGTCGTAAACCGTATCATATTTTTCCAAAATAAAATAATTTCAACATCGATATCATTGGCAGGTGAATGACCTTAATACAACATATACAGAGATTCGGAATTGGTGCTAGTTAAGATAAAACTGATACGGACTCGTTGGGTTTACACGTAAACATTGTAACGTCATATCATACACGGCAGTTTTAGCTCACTAGTCAAGAGTTGAAATTGTTGCAAGTTTTCGTCGTGCACCGCAGCTGCAGTTATGTGGAGATATTTTTTGGTCTACGTATTTTGTTTATTCCCCCCGGTCCAACAGTCAAGTGGACAGGCTGGAAATATAAATCTACAAAACACTACGAACGCCGTATTCCGGCTTCCTGGCAATACGGTCCCGGACCATTATGATTTGCGATTTGAGTTCCAGGACTTTGATGATACCGATAACTTAACGTTCAGTGGCGTCGCGAACATAACTATCATTGTCGTCTCGGTCTCCAACGTCGTGACCCTGAATCTCAGGGACCTGAACGTAACCGACGTGATGGTTACGGATGTCAGGGAAAACCCGAGACCTTTGGGTATAAGCGGGTGGGTATATCTGACGGAGGACGAACAGTTGGAAATTCGATTAAAAATGTCCATACCGATAGGAAAATACTTGCAGGTGTCGATTAAGTACGTTGGAAATATCAGAACTGATATGACTGGTTTGTATTTGGATTCTTACAAGGAGCGAGGTGTGACTAAGTAAGTAAAAAATTATTATTATCTATTGTACCAATAATTTAAGCATCGAAATATATTCGATATTACGGTCCTAACGAAATGCTACAGGTGGTTTGCTGTAACACAATTCGAGCCAACTTATGCAAGGAGAGCGTTCCCGTGTTACGATGAACCCGCGTACAAAGTAAAGTTCAACATATCAGTAGTTAAAAAAAAGCATCAAATTGCATTGTCCAACATGCCAATCCAATATATCGAATCCAGGTAAGCACAAAAAAAATTGTCAAAACTTTTTTGATAAAAATCGATTTATTGAGTTTATTTAAAATTTTTTTTTTTTAATAATCGTTAACTATAAATTATGAAACATAGAAAATTTAATGATTTCAAGTAACGAGGTTAAAATTATAAATTAATTTAAGTTTAACATTAGTTACTCTTATGGTTCATACCTGGATTAAACTTACTAGTAATTTTCTATTCAAGTAAATTTTTTTCAAAGAATTAACTTCCCACATATTTTCTAATATGGGTAGGTTGTTTTCAATAATATTTTTAGAGTAAATAACATAATCCTCTCTTGACGGATTTATTTCGTATATTAATAATTTTAAAGCGGGGAAAATATATTTTTAAATCGTTACAATTTATCTACTGATATAACTCGATTCAATAATTAAAACATCTGCTAGACTACTTGCGAATAATATTATGCCTAATTTTATTGTATTAATAACAATAAATACACAAATTGGAAATCGAAATATATTACATAAATTAAGGATTTAGTAATGTATCAACGAAGTGTCATCTTAATTTCTACGAAAACCATTTGTAAAATAACTTGGTATTTATAGAAATATAATTATGCACAAAAAATTTATTGTACTTGTATTTATATTATGATATTTTTTTTCTTTTTTTTAAACTTAATATGGGCAAGAAGGAACATTATTTTTCAATACAGTCTTACATTTTATTTTTTACATGATAAAAATATTATATGCATTAAAATTATGTATAATATGATTTGATTCGTATCCTTAATACAGTTGATACTTTTAGATTTCCGATAAAATTGATTACAACTATTTCAAATAGATTGATCGAGAAGTTGTATTTCTTTTGGTTTTTCTTGAATCGACATTTATGCGTTTGGTAAATATTATTATTTATATTGCTCAATACAGAACGAATAAATATAGTATGTTTTCTATGACTGCTTCTTAACCAGTTTGTGGTGATTTCATGATATTTTAAATTTTTTTCAAAAATTACTTAGTTTGTATATTATTTTGTTCAAATTCAAAAATCATTTGATGAATTGATGAGTAACAATTTATAATTATTCAATAACTTTGAATTGTATTTTAATAAGAAATTGTCTTTCTGTTTTTATTATTCTTATAAAAAGTATTTTATGCTATAGATTTAAAAAAGAAAATGACGGGATTTCGATCTGTTGTATATAAATTATGTTAAGTTTTTTGTATAGGTACTTTATAATTAATTAGGTTACATTTTAACGGATGTGATAATATATATGAATCCATGATAAATAATGGTAATATTGAATAATATGGTGAATAATGATTCCGAGTAGAGTCTGTAAAGACTTATGAATAATAAAATGAAAATAACTTTTAAAATGTGGTAAAAAATATTTTAAAAAACATTTACAATTAAATAACAGTTATTTATAGTTATATATTATATTTTCTGGGTACACTGTATTTATAAAACATAACACTTTACATCAGTACATAATCTAATAAATAATGATAATACAATATTAAGTTGTTACAAAACATGACGTTTTAAAATATTCGTAATATACAACCTAATATTCATATTTACTAAGTTAAATAATGACTTTGGGTAGGTACTTAATATTTCCATAATATTACATTTTTTTTTAAAGCGTGTAGAGAATATTCCATAAATTAAAACATTGAATATAAATATATTATGTTATAGATATTAAAATGGTTATATGGTATACTAAACTATTTAAATCGCACTATAAATAAAACAAGAGATTACATTTATGTAAAAAGGTCACTTATATATAATTGTCTATTTAAATTATATAATATTATTGAAACTTCAAATGTCTTAAACATTGAATAACTAAAGTACGAGTATCTAATCATAAACTACAAAAATAGAAATATTCTATTAAAGTTCAGTATCAAATTGTAGTTCAAGTATTCGAATATTGCTCACGTCATGGTTAACTTGAAAAGATAATATGCAATTCATCACGAGATTTCTAATAATTGAAAATTAGAACGGCCATAAATTATTCAATCAAAATATAAAATTTAAATTTGTATCAAGTGTCACTTGACAACTGTTATTAATACAATTTCGATTTTAGTTTGGACCAAACGGAAACGGTTTATTTCGTTCAAACCCCACCGATGTCGAGTTACTTGGTTGCAATTTACGTGGGTGAATTTGTACCAAAAAGTAATGGTAAGAAGGATTCGTCAATGATAACGGTTTACACGCACCAAGAACTATCCGATCAAACTGAGTATATCATAAACGAAGCTCCAAAACATCTTCGTGTTCTGGAAAACTACACAAATTTGTTGTATATGCTGCCTAAAATGGACTTATTGGCAGTACCAGATTTGAGTTTTGGGGCGATGGAAAATTGGGGAATCAATAATTATCAGTAAGGCATGATAGACGAGTGGTCATGACGATTAATATTGTTGTTTTTCGGTTATATAAATATTTGAATTTTTGCAGGGAAAGCTATCTGCTGCTAGCGAACGAATCGAAAACGAGAATGAAAATGCGCTCATCTATAATTGTACAACACGAGTTCACTCATCAATGGTTCGGAAATCTGGTCACCTGTAAGTGGTGGGACTATATATGGTTGAATGAAGGTTTTGCGCAGTATTTTCAATACTTTGCTACTGGAATGGTATAAAATACAAAAAATATAATTTTATTTCATTTTTAGTCTTGAAATATACTCATTTGTTATTGTCGGAGTAGGTTAGACCCAACTGGCTTATGGAAGAATTGTTTCTGGTTGAAGTATTTCAAGGTGCATTGGCATATGACCAGACACCTCGACATCCAATAACCGCGTCTGTGAACACTCCCGAAGAGATCGAAAACGTGTTTGACATCATATCGTATAGTAAAGCGGCGTCGGTTCTGAGAATGTTGAAGTACTTGGTGACTGAAGATCTATTTAAATCATCCCTTCAATATTATTTGAACACATTCAGGTAAATAATAATTGTATACGATTTAACTTCAACACCCACTTTCTTGATAGTAAAAATTTCGTTGCGTATTTTATTGTATAATAATATATCAATATTTAATTACATAATAATTTTTAAAATTGTTCGATTATATTTATAGTCAAAATGTAGCAGAGCCTTCAGATTTGTTTGCATCATTCGATAATGTTTTATATGAAGCCGATTATTTCCTCGGAAATGATTTGACAGTCAATGAATTCATGTCAAATTGGACGTTGCAATCAGGGTACCCGGTTCTAAATATCACGAGAAATGCAACTACAAATACATTTTTAGCGACTCAAGTAATAAAGCAAAAACCATTATATTTTTATATAATTTTAAAATAAGTTTCAATCACAGATTGTAACTCAATACGACAGTGATAATATTTTGTTTCGCTCAAACAAAACAACCCCGTAAATATATTTACGCCATAATAATGTATTTATACGTAGACAAATTTTGTATTTGTATTTATTTTTTAAATTTTGTACAGAGCCAATTTTACATTAATAAAACCGATGGAATCGTTAACAAAACGGCGGCATGGCACATTGGTCTCACGTTCACCACCAGTGCGAGCAAAAATTTCAGTTATTTTCAACCGTCCATTTGGACGAACAAAACATCGGCGTTGACCGTTATACCAGCTCCTAGATATGTAGATTGGTACATATTCAACATACAATCAATCGGTAAGTGTTAATGTGGCACGTTTAAAGCAAAAAAATAATCGATATCAAAATTATTTGCCTATTGATCAGGTTTGTACCGAATAAACTACGATTTGGACAATTGGATGGCGCTGATAAAGCAGCTGAACAACACACCCGCCGATATCCACGTGCTCAATCGCGCTCAGCTCATAGACGACGCGTTCAATTTGGCAAAATCTGGCCAACTAGACTATTCAGTTCCGTTGCACTTGTCCAAATATCTGAGGAACGAAAACAATATTACGCCGTGGTATTCGGCGATGAACGGTTTCGC
The DNA here is from genome assembly GCF_002803265.2 of Melanaphis sacchari. Classification (NCBI taxonomy): domain Eukaryota; kingdom Metazoa; phylum Arthropoda; class Insecta; order Hemiptera; family Aphididae; genus Melanaphis; species Melanaphis sacchari. Next base: position 7,663,352 of record NW_020270976.1, read on the forward strand.
GTACTTGTTAGAGCGCATGCCTCGTAGTGACGAAGGATACGCAGACTTTAAGGTACGCACGTATTTAAATTACAAACTTTGTGTGTGTAATGATAATAAATTAGTAAACGAGTATTAATGAAATAAGAAATTTTAACTTTTTGCGTTCAGTCTCACGTCAGTAGCTTGGCCGGGACCATATATAATAAGCTAGAAAATCTCGTGTCAAATAATAATACTGAGTATAAAGTGTTGAGTGCTTGGGAAACGTTTTCCAAGTGGGCGTGTAGGTTGGAAAACAAATATTGTACGGAAAAGGCACAACAATACTTCAACAAATGGCAAGCGGGAGAGAAGTCAGTAACTTTATACTAGCACTTTTACCATCCATATACCTAACTTAAACTATTGTACCGCACAGAATACCTGCCGATATCAAGGATGCGGCGTTCTGCGTCGGAGTGAAGAACAGCAACGGTTCGTTGGTCTTTAATAAAATGTTTTCGTTATACATCAACACGAAGTCATTATCGGAAAAATCTTCCGTTGAGTTCGCTCTAAGTTGTTCTACTAACAGGACACAGCTATCTGAGTACGTTGATAAAGTTTAAAATATTACATTTTGTGGGTAAATAATACTATAACTTATTATTATTTATTTTACCTATGTACAACAACTCAGTTTTGAGTTATTGTTTCACTATATTATTTAGCATGTACGCTTTTCTCAAAAACTAAAATCCTTTTACTTTTGACAACCTTGTTCAAAATACATACTATTACTGCATAATATTTTATTTTAGGTACATTAATCACATAATAGATGGTCAAATTGAGAAGAGATACTTCAAATCTGTTATATCTGTAATATCGGCGACACCGTTAGGTCTCGATGTGTTATACGAATTCCTTTCAACTAATTTGAACATAATTTTGAATGAACTACCTGATGGTAAAGGCGTCGCATCATATATTTACTCAACCCTAGCTACCAGGATGACTAACGACGATGAATTTGAAAAAGTTAGTACTGGATTTATCATTTGTTTCCATTGATACTATGAGCAAACGATAATTGCATCGCATAACATATCTTTTCTTTTCTTTTTTTTTTTTAAATATTTTAACCGTGTATTTTTTTAAATCATTATGTAATAACTTATAATGTTTACCATTTTTTATTAAAAGTAAAAAGTCTAAATCTCATAATGTCTAGGTTTTATTAAATAGACTATTTAAATGGTAATAATTTGTTTGATTGAAATTAAAAATCAAACTCAAGTGACTACCCATATTGTAGTTCTTAAAAATTATTAGTTATTCTACTAATATGTATCTAAATATAAATTTTAAATATTTTAACAACAATTTTTTGGAAGCTTCATAACATTACTTGCATAAACTAATTTTCCTTTATTTTGTTAGTATCTCAGTCATAACGATACATTAACTTGTTGACTTCACATTATGTTATTAATTTGATTGACTGAATAATTATTTTGAAAATGATCTAAGTATACATTATTTTAGCTAAACGATTTGAAAAACAATTCCACTGTGCCCGACTCTGTAAGATTGTCGTTTGAAAAATCTTATGAAAAAATCAACTATAACCTGGCGTGGTTTGATAAGTATGCTGATGGAATTAACAGATGGATATTAGAAAATCAAGAACTAGAAACACAAAGTACAGAAGCCGAAACCACATCGACAGCAGTGATGTCTACTACGTCACGAGTAACGGATAATCAAACGTCTACGACAAAATTATCTACAACTTCTCCCATGCCAGTTACTGAATATGTAATGACGACTACACACAAGCCACCCAGTGCAGCGCCGGATGTACATATAAGTTATATTATATTAATTTCATTGGTTTTAACAATTTTTATTCTGATATTTTTTAAAAAATAATCTCTCAAACATTTGATTCTATGATAACCGTCAAATTGATGACTTATTTTCTGTTTTTTTTTTTTTTTAAGCCTACACAAATGTATTACAAAGTCATGTAAAAGCGTTGATACACTACTCTTGTATATTTATTTTTTAAATAGATTATACGTTGTAAGTATATAGATAAGGTCAAATTAGTGTATATACTATATAATATAGGTATTTATTGAGCCCCAATTTAAAACGTTTAAATAAAATTATTTAGAATTTATGTTTAGTATCTAACCATTAATCATACTGAATATGATCACGTCTATGGTATTGAAGAATGGTAATATATGCGTATTATAATATTTATAAATAATACACTTAAATGTAAATAGTTATTCGAGTTGTGAATTAATAAACTTTATTTTAAGTTATTGTATACCTAATATTAATTTTAAAATTGGATAATTTATTATATCGTTTAAAATATTGTTGGATAAACACACGCGGTGGCGTATTAGCATGAAATTACATAACACGAGTAGCAGACACCCAGCCAACGCTAGAACCGAATCAACGGCTTACATAGTGAACCTTTAGTACCTTACTCATCTCAAGAATCTACACAACATTTGTGTACGGTGACATAACTAACATTAATAATAATAATAATAACTTTACCGTGCACTAGATTCGAGTTATTACAGGGCATGATTCGGATTCGATGTGTTTTTAATACAAAAACTTGCCTTCCAAAAACTCTCACGTCTCGTGAAATAAATAGATTTTGAAAGTTATTTATTTATTTTAAAGATACAGACACTACGCATATTGCATACTGTATTAGACGATATAACATTTTATTTTGAGAAGTAGTTGTAATAAACGTTTAATCAATCACAAACGCTTCAATGTTTTTAAATATATTTTTCAATTGTACCATTAAACATAAATAAAAAATTGGAATTTAATGCGACCTTAATAAAGTTTCTCTTTTGTAAAAAAAAAAAAAAAATGATTAAAATCTGAGTACTTGACGAAACTTGATTTTTTTTTTCTTTAAAGTTACACTTAAGATAAAATACTATAAACAGATAATTCCGGCAACATTAGTAACTTTTTAAATGGTTTTATATTATATATTATTCAGATAATTTAATTGAAAAATAACATTGACTCGCGAACAGAGACTATAACAATTACACATATAAATTTCACTTTTAACGAATATTTTTATTGAATAAATATTTAATATATATCAACATATAATTCTGATAGAGTTTTAATTTTTATATTATGTATTAAATCGTAACTATATCCTAATGTGTAATGTAAAAATATTTAAATATATAAAAGTTATTCGATTTGTAAGTAAAAGTATTATGGCAATATTGTATTAAATTTTGAGACCATTAAAACAAATAGAATAAACAACATAAAAAAGTAATCCATTTTTCATTTTAATCCATGAAGTTTTAAAGTTATATTATATCCATAGAATTTACACTAAAATTAAAAATTTTAAGTATTTCAAATTATGATTTTTTAAATATAATAATTATTGTCAATAAATTATTAAAAAACAATTTTAAAAGCAATGGAATTTTTACAGATTTAAGGTTAAGATTTTTATATTTTTATTATAGTCTAAAATTGTTTGAAATATATAAATTTAATTTTAAATATGTTCTTTTATCCATTGTCTAAAATATACATATGTATACATAAGATAATATGCCATTTGAAACTTATTAAATTCAGATTTTCGATAAAAAGATATGTGAACAGAAAAAATAATTTAATTATAAACACATAATATTTTGAATTCAATTTAAAATATAGAGAAATGATTTACTCACGATTTTCTATATTAAGATGGTATATGATTTTAAATTATACTACTTCATAATACCTTGTATAAAAATTGAAATATTATCTTTGGTTAATAATTTTTTAATAATTCTAAAATCAGTGATTTTTGTAAATATTGTTATTAGGGCAGAAAACTTCTAAGCTATAACATTGTATATTTATTCAGTACACTCATACAAACAACAGAGTAACAAACATGTACGTTTTATGTTGAAACAAAGTTAGTTTATAATTTTATTTTTTATATAAACGCATATCTTTTCCTTCCGGGGCATACTTTTTTAATTTTTTTTTACTTTTTGATACATAATACAACTACTTAATTAATAATTTTATAAATATTTTATTCATTGTCGTTTTCATTTCATTTAATACAATCAAAATTATTTTTAATTTTCATCATTACACGGTTATTGACCAATGACCAGACACAATATTTTCTAAGAAACGCTTAAGGATTGCCGATTAAATGAATTTTCTGTTTATTAATTCTATTCATAGATAGATTACTGCACAAAATATGATTGATAGTCATACTTGGCTGTTGTAAATTTGTAAGTAATAATTTATGACTAAATAAAATAAATTTATTACAATACAAAAAATATCTTGTTTTAAAATTGAAAATATTTATTTTGAATTTCATATTTTGAGTGTTTAAATGCATATTTGGTTAATTTTTAATGATTCATGTTCTCTGTTCGAAATATAATTGTATCAGTAAATAATAATATCAACAACTCGATAACTCGATATGAAATTAAATTACTTGAAATGAGAATTATAAGTACTATTCAGTATGGATTAGCGTCTATAGACATAATTTAATTTAATCTAACAATTCAAAATTGAATAACAAAAGTAAATAAGAGCATAATATGAAAATATTTTGGCCTAGAGTTAAATATTATGTTGTGGAGAATATATTATAATTATTGTTAATTTAATAAGCAATAATTATTATCGAAGAATTTGCATTCAGTTCTTGAGCTACAGACACGTGCGTGAAATTAAGAAATTTTTTTAAAGACATAATATATATTTAAAAACTAAAATTACTGCATGGTAAGATTACTAGTTCGGATTAATTAATTAACTAGTTTTAATGAATAGCAAATAATGTAATAATTTAAAGCAGAAAAATGCGTCGTATTTTTGTTATAAAACTTTTATCATTAAATATCATTATTTTGGAACGTCAAGTACAATTATTTGTGTTTTAATACATGGCATTTATTTTCGTTGGTTAGATTTAAATTGAAAGAACTCTCTGAATAAAACCAGGATAAACATATTAAATACATTTTATTTATGTTACAAATAGTACGATGCATAACTTTTTGCAGTTCTTAGTAAATCACTCGACAATGATGCCACTAGAGATTTGATGCGATCTAGAGTGTTTTTCTTTTTTTTTCTTTTTACATAGAAATATGTTTCGTAATCGTTATACATTGTGTGTAAACGGCGAGTACTTTGGTTTGTAAGTATATTATACGATAATATAGTTTTATCTAACATATTTGTATATTAAAATATTTATAGTATACAACAATGATTCGAGCTGGATTAAGAATAGTGCTTGGCTAGCATTTACGTACAGTTTAAGCTGTGAAATAATAAAAGTAATTGGAAAAACGTGAAAAGTGATTTTATTGCGGTGATTGGTTGTTGTGACCGCCATTGAACGGACAAGACTTTTTTTTTTTTGATAACGTCGCGAAATGCGAAAGAATTACGTATGTTTTGTCGTGTACGCGTGTGTTAAAAATAATCGATGTTTATGTAATAAACTATTTATTCGGTAGAGTCCTCTAGATGAGTGTTAACGTCGAATGTACGTTCACATGATGGTATCACAGCTCGAGTGTGCGTCCAGATAAGACCATAATTGCGATCGGGCTTCGAGTGTTGGCAGCAGAAAACGGTAACAATCCGCCGTTGTCTGTTCGACGGAATCGTCAGACGTGTCGATAACATACGTTATGTGTACTAAATCGGTAATAACGATCGTCGTACTCGTTTCCGTAGTCGTCGCGGTCCATCCGATTGCTGGATCGGCGGAGGACCATCGGACGGCTAAAGCCGAATCGGCCGAATCGCCGTCGTACCGGTTGCCGCGCGATACGCAGCCGTTAGCGTACGGCCTGCGACTGGTGCCGAAATATGACAAAGGTTCAGACATGTACACATTTGGCGGTCAGGTGGAAATTCTAATTTACGTGAATCGCATCACTCCAAATGTGACGCTGAACGCCAAGGACATGCAAATTAAGAGCGTGTCCATCACCGAGTTCAAGACCCAAAAGGATCTGGCGGTGGACTTGTACGAATTGGACAACGACGCCGAGATTCTGACGATATACGCGGAAAGTAACCTGTTGGCAGGCCGACGGTACCAGGTGAAAATAGTTTTCCAGGGACTACTGAGGACCGACATGACCGGTTTCTACAGGAGCTTGTACAAGGAGAACGGAGTAACTAAGTAAGTCGAGAAAATATGTATTTACCCTCAATTTAAATTATAGGGAGGAGTGAGATTGGAAAAGTTTAGTATCAGACACACATTAAAAAATTATTATTATTTTTTTTGTATACACTTTTGGGTGAGTACATAAATTGTAAATTAATTACAAACACAATACTATTGTATGTTAGAATTTTTTTTTATTTATGCTTTATTGTAAATCTATATTATTTTGTTAAGCAAAGGTTTTTATAGATTAATTTAAAAGAATAATGTTTACTATTTTATTAAATTCAAAATTTACTATAAATGATATATAAACACAAGTCACGGTCACTGTTCACAAAATACTTTTTTAATTTCAAGTTTCGGATATGAGAATATTATGATTATATTTACATGCATGAAAAAATAAAAAAAATATATATATATATAAATATATATTTTTATACATAAATATTTCATAACAGCTTCAATTTACAGTTAGATCACTTTTCTATAGATATAGCTCGATTTCTTTGAATTAAATTTTTGCACTACTCCGTAAAATATAGATAAAATGCCTCTGTACCTTGCGATTTTTTTTTTTTAATTTTTCTATGATGTAATATTGTTTTATTATCGCGTTTCCAGATGGATGGCTGTGACACAATTTAAGCCCACATACGCTAGGAGAGCATTCCCGTGCTACGACGAGCCTGCGTATAAAACTCCGTTCAATATATCACTAGGCAGACAAGAGTACCAGATGACATTATCCAACATGCCTCGATACTTAACTCAGAGACTGTAAGTCATCAAGTTTACTCAGAAACAAACATTAACTATCGTCCTCGTATCGTGGCGAGTTTTATTAAAATAGAAATAAGTTTCATTGTATGGTTTTCAAAATAAAATTCATGTTATATGAGATAAACATTAGAAGTAAAATTAAAAATTAAGTAGTTATATACAAGAAATAATAAATTCATAAACATCTGAAGACAATATATACATTATATCATCCCGACTCTTCGATTTATGAATCAACTCAGGAATGTAAAGTGATGTTTAAAGTATAATATTGTCTTTATTTAAAATTTACTTAAAATACAAAATTACAGTAGTAAGTTATTGGTGGGGGGGGGGGGGGGTAAGCGGTGTTGCGGTGTTATGACTTGCATTGTATACTGATATTTAAGACCGTGAGTGATGTTACGACCTACCGCTGAACATCTCAGATATTAATAACTGTCTGCCAAACTCTTGCAACGGTCTCTTTTTTATATGATCTCATCATTAAGAGTGGTAGTCGTGGTAGTGGTGGTGAATTAACTGTTTTGGCAGATTTTGGGATCTCTTATTATAATTTAGTATTTGGGTCAATTCGTATCCTTATCTGTTTCAACTTTCACGAAAAGAGACGTGTGCCAATACTTGAATAGTTTAGTTAAAACAGTACAATGTTCACTATGCACTTTCGCCCTGACCTCAACACGCTTGTGTAATTACATCATTTTCACCACACCGGTATCGGAATAAAAAAAAAAAATAAATAATACATTTTTATGGATTACGGTTTATTTACGTCATATATTGTGTATTACTTAAGTTTAAAAATAATGGTTTTATTTAAATATAACTCAAATTAAGTTGAACTGTCAAAATAGAAAAATTCACGTGAAGAAATGCATTCATGTGGTATGGTAATAATTAATTAATTGAATATACCATATTTTATTTATCGTAGCGAATACTATGGATGGTGGGCGGATCATTTTGAAACGACACCACCGATACCCACGTATTTAGTGGGAGCACTTGTTGGGAATTTGAAAAAATCAAGTGCAATAGAAGGAAGCTTAATCGATGTATATACGTGCAACGATTATTTGAATCAAGTTCTGTACGTTACGGAAGAAACGCCGATGTTGTTTAGCGTCATGGAGAACTACACCGATAGTCAAAACGAATTAAAAAAAATAGATTTCATGTCGATACCTGATTTTGACGGGGATGGAATGGAAAACTGGGGTATAAACGCTTATCGGTATGTAAACGCGATATTGAGTTTGGTTTTATTTAATATTATAGTATTATTTATTTTTCGGTTGCGTTTGTGCGTATATGGCGTGTGTGTCTTAACTTTGCATCATCGACAGAGAGAAATACATGTTGTTCGACGACGATTCAAAAATGAAATTCAAAGAGCAGTCGGTAATGGTAATCCAAAAACTTAACAGTCACCAGTGGTTCGGAAATATGGTGACCTGTGCTTGGTGGGATTACCTATGGTTGAACGAGGGGTTCGCTCGGTATTTTCAGTATTACGCGACGGAAATGGTGAGTCCGGTTACAATGGTTTTTAGAACTATGCCCGTACATGGTCTGTATTTATTGTGTCATTTTTTAGGTGAAACCAGACTGGCGGTTGGATGAACTTTTTGTCGTAGAGCAGCATCAGACTGCTATGGAATTCGACCAGACTCCGAGACATCCAATTACTACGTCTGTCAAGACTTCCTCCGATATCCAAAATATATTTGAAAAAGTGGTTTCCAACAAGGCTGCGGCTATTTTAAGGATGTTGAAATACATAGTAACTGATTCAAATTTCCAAGAACCCCTATTGTTGTATTTGCAAAACTTTAAGTACGTCATATCTTACAACTAGTTCAGTAACTAAGCGAAGTAAAATATTTTTCTTTGCCATTCTTCAAATTGTCCCGTTTAGATATGGTGCAGTAACTCCAAGTAATTTGTGGGCGGTTTATGAAAACTATTACTTTGAAATTGAATATAAGTTGTCGGAAAATGTGCCATTCACCAATTTCATTGAATCGTGGACAAATCAACCAGGTTATCCTGTGGTAAACGTCATTAGAAATCAAAGCACGTATACAATTACTCATGTAAATATTTTACTAAATATTGTTAATAAAATTATATCAAATACCAAAAATAGTTCATGAATTATTTTATTTTTTAGAAACCATTTTCGGTTTGGCCGACTGACAATAATACTTCCAGCTGGTACATTGGTCTTACTTACACTAATAATTTGGCGAGAAATTTTAACAATTTTAGATCGGTTAGATGGCTAAAACCTTACACGTCCGTAATGTATTTGCACGATACAAGCCTTTGTACTTGGGTGATTTTCAATTTGCAATGGACTGGTATTGTTTGCTTTAAATGTTTATATAGATTTCTGTTTATAGAATATGTTTTTTATCGTAGGATTCTATAGGGTTAACTACGACCTCAATAATTGGCAACAACTAATAATACAGTTGAACGAATCATATAGCGATATACACGTTCTGAATCGAGTGCAACTAATCGATGACTCGTTCAATCTCGCTAGAGCAGGAATGTTGAGTTATTCAGTGCCTTTGAACCTGTCAACTTATCTGATGAAGGAAAACGACGAAATACCTTGGTACACAGCCATCGAGTGTTTGTCTTACGTGGTCGAACGAATGCGTCGTAGTGCCGAGGGTTACGATTACATAAAGGTACGCAAGGAAATTTACATAATTTCCCATAAGAAATTATACAACGTGTCCTCAAAGTGTTGATGAAGTAATGTTTATACTCCACTTCCAATAATTATTATTAAATCGTTATATGTTTACACACAGTAAGTAGATATGACCAATGTAACGAAAAAATGAGTTAGTCACATAATTTAATGGTTAAGATACGTACACGTACTGCATTTTAAGAAAAGAAAAAAATAGTAGTAAATCATTATTTTTTCCAATAAATATATGTTTTATTCTATAGTATTATTTGATAGTTATGACGTGTTTAATACGTTACGTTTGTTCAGAATAATACGCATAGTTTTTTTTTCAATTTATCTACTACAATACTATGTTAGCTATAAGTAATTCGATACATTGGGAGTATCTACGTGAAATAGAAGACAAAACATTTTATTTAGCATTTTTGGATTAAATTTGTTTTTTTATTTTTTTGCGTATCAACGCAGAATTGAAATATTTAGTAGATTTAGGTATTTTTAAAATAATTTTTGTTTATATGTCATATAATGTGTACGTATATTAAGATTACTCGGTTGGTTTTAACTTAAATAGTGTTTAGATTTTACTTTTTAATTTACTTCCTTATAATTTATAAAAGTGGATTAACTTTAACTTGTAATAAATATACATCATATTCACTTCAATAATAAAAATACAAATTGTACAAATTAAATTTTTTATTTTTAAGTTTTTAAAATAAATTTTAGTGTTTGTTTTAGGATACTTTTCTTTTTTTTTAAATTTGTTTAGTTTTTTCGATTTTTATATTAAGTATTTTTATAACTTTTTAATCATAAATCTAGTCATAATCAATAATGTCAAAAAGGCGTAAATATGAAATAACGTATTTTTAGTTCTTATTAGTTAGATAAATGTTAATACATTCTGTTCTCTGCATTGTGTATTATTAAGAATAAACAGTATTGTAGCCTGTGAATAATATGGTTTTACAGTCATACGTTCGAAAATTGGCCGAATTTATTTACAAAAAAACTGAAACTTTGGTTGTCCAGTATAAAAACGATGATCACACGACCATAACCAGTTGGAATAAGTTTTCTGTGTGGGCTTGCTACTTAGATGGCGAATATTGTACGAATAACGCAATAGCCAATTTCCAAAAATGGACGGAGAAAAAAAGGTAACGTTCAAATGTAGACATGGTATGAAAATATTATGTTTGCTCGCTACTTGCTTTAATTTAATTTTATGGTATTTTTATTATTTTACTTTTAATTTTTTTATCAGAATATCGCCTGATATGAAAGACGCTGCATTGTGTACAGGAATTAAACTAAGTAATAATACTGATACGTGGCAAGGTGTGCTCAATGTTTACATGACCACTAAATCGGCTTCAGAAAAAAACTCAGCTCAGGCAGCACTGGCTTGTTCAAAAGATAAATTAATATTATATAAGTACGTAAAACAAATTTACATATTCGAGAATGCCAAAAAAAGTATATATCTAATCGTCGTAAAAAAAACTAACGTTTTCAAATATACAATATTTTATAGGTATACGTGAATATAATTTCAACAAAATATTAATTTATGAACAGTATTTTTGAAAATACTATATTTTTGATCAAAAAATACTTCCAAAGTAATCGGAATTGGCACTTCTGTTATATATATATATATATTTTTTTTTTTAGTAACCATTTTAAAATAATATATTTTTATTTGTTTTTATTATCTATCTTGTGTTGTGTACCTCGTTTCGTTCAAACGAAAGCTATAATTTGATTTCTTTTTTATTTTAGGTACTTGGAATTTTTATTTGATTTTAATACTGTTGGTCCAGTACGTCTGCAAGATTTCAAAGACATATGCGATGCGATGTCTTTGACACCCCAAGGGATCGAAGCGTTAACAAATTTCTTAATGAACAACCTAGAACGAATTCTAAGACAGATACCTACCGGAGAGAGTATCGTTACGTATATGTATAGGATTTTAGCTTCCAAAGTAGCTCTTGATATTGAAATAGCTAAGGTGAAGTCCAAATTAAATTTCGATAATAATCAACAAATATCGAGTTGTTAAAATATATTTATTTTGAGCATATGATCACCGAACTCCTTATTAACTGAATATTTTAATAAACTAAACATATAACAATACGTAGTTGATACATATTTGGGTACTAGGAAATTAGATCTATGATGCTTATGATATTATTTTTTGTATTCTTAGAAATCTTCCTTCAGATAAAAATTTTAGGAAAACAAAAAAAAAAACAGTTAAAATAATATTGTTTGTAGAAAGTATATAAAACGAATAATATGATGTATTAATGCTATTATATTTTTAATGGTTGTTTTTTCAGTTGACAAACCTGAAGAACGCGGCAGGATTACCGCCGAGAATAAAAGCTTCCTTTGAGGAATCGTACGTACAAGTAGAACAAAATCTATTGTGGTATAACAGTTACCATACTACGATTAACCAGTGGACAGGAGCACCCATAGAACTAATGACAACTAAATCACCGGACGTAACAGTAACTTCATCAGATTCGACTGTGTCGTCGTCTGATACGACTGTGTCGTCGTCTGATACGACTGTGTCGTCTTCTGATACGACTGTGTCGTCGTTAGATACGACTGTGTCGTCGTTAGATACGACTATGTCGTCGGAAACGACTGAATCAACGAATGCGACTATTTCAATGAATACGACTGAGTCGATGAACACGACTATTTTAATGAATACGACTGTGTCGACAGTGACCGAACCGACAAAACAAGCGCCGATGGTTTCGGAATTTGATTTTGACAACCCGACGCCGCCAGCTATAATTTCCAAGTGTCCCCCTAAATCTGGTAAATCATCGTGTCGGAGTAGCTTAGTTTTTGTCATTATCGCTGTCAGCGCGGCGATGGTCGTTTTGTAAATATTGCAAAAGTATAAAATTGTATACTTTAATGTTTTTGAATTAAAAAATTAAAATATATTTGCGTTTGGCACTTGCAGACAAGTGGACGTTATTGAAATAATAAAATTTGTATTTAATTTTTTTCTTTTTTTTTTCATAACCGTTATAATAAATAAGGTATCTTTATTAGGTATCTTACCAACGTCATATAAATCAATCGTTCCAAAAATATTACCTAAACTGATTGTACTTACACCTATGTATTGAGAATAACTGTAAGTTAAAACAAGTAGAAAAACCGGGGGAACATTTTCAAAAATCCATTTTGTAGTCATGAAACGTCATTTCAAATATAGACATGTAAGTAGTTGTTTGATTTATCTACTGAAAAAATCCTTGATAAATAATTGTAAATTCTTATAAATATGTGTTAAGTTCGTACACCATAGTGAAACCTTAACATAATTTAGTGACTTAATTCTACTTGTAAATTATCTATGTTCATTTCAATTTTTGTTATTTTAATTTTAAATTATAATTTGCATAGTCTTAATTCTATTTATTTTGTTGATTATATTAATTTCAACATTGCCTTTGGATTACATAGTTAGTCTTGATAATTCCCAAGTTAGTAATCAAATTCCGTAACTCCATAAATACTTTCAACCTTGTCTGATTTGCTTAAGTAATTGTTATTAATAACTATTCTTTTACAAGATGACATTGTTATTGTTGAAGAAAATTATGTTCTATATTGTATAGAATTTTAGAATATGTTAACACTAACTATATATTATATTTTAAGCTTTGATTACATGTAGTTTATTCATTATACCTATAGATATAGGAGGTACTACAATAATATTCTAAAATTTTAATTAATAAATAAAAGGTATTTTTTTAAAACTATAAAATTTGATTTATTGTACTCAAACTAATTTTCAACTGTCGCAATAGTTTCCGATTTACGAACAAATAGTGTACATTTCATAATGTATATAATATATAGCCAGAACGGAGTAGAAAAAATTTAGTCTATTATAATTATAGGTACCTATTAATATTTATTTATTTAGTTTTAGAACACACATTCAAAATCAATATTAGATTAGATAATAAAAAAAAAAAAAGTGTAATTTAGAATATGAAGAATACGTAAATAGTTTTTATTAGAAAAGAAAAACAATTTTTATAATTAAGTGCTTACTGATAAACAAAACGCACACGTTAAAAAAAAATAATGAGCAAATTCGTCAAAATATTTTATGAAATAACCACAGATTTGCTTATTATTTAACTTTTGTGTACCTACCTGTATAATTAAAATAGGTATATCAATTTCTTTTTTGATAACCACGTGCTGCATATTATTATTTTGTTTTTGTATTAATTAAAAGTAAGTGTAACTATAAGGTAAAAATATAATGTTATTATTATAAAAATTAAATATAAAATAGATATGTAGTAATTTGATAAATACTAATTAAAAAATAATGAGTAAATAAAATTGAAATATCGGTTAATCAAACAAAAAAATTACTATAAATACAATAGCCAAAGTAATTTTAAATAAATCTCACCTATAAATTATATGTTCGTGTGATACATTAATATATAGTGTCATTACGCATTATTGTTTCATATTAAATTATCAGTATTGTCACATAACTATCAACACAATAGGTAATATTATGCAAGCGTATAGCAAAAATATTAAAATAATTAGGTTATTAGGTACTTGTACATAAACATTTATTATACTATTGTAATATAAAAATGTTTCAAATTAAAATAGACTTCTTACTAGAAATTATGTATTATGCGATAAATACATGACACATTAATACACGACTAGTTTTAAAAATCGATATCATAATCAGAGTACAAGAATTATTTTAGAGCCGTAGTAACTTACCGGTACTAATAATAATATTATAATGTAATATGCTTATAATAGGTATATCTTATTTTTTTATCAAGTATGATTTTGAGGGCATACAAAGCAGAAAATCACGAAATCAATGTAGAATAAGTTATTGGCAGATTTGAGTGCTAATAACGAAGAGCATCATACTATCATACAGCGTTTAAAATCTTAAACTTCTTTCATCTCGACCGGAATCTAAAACTAGATAAAATGTAAATAGTTCATCATAACGTGTACACAATGTATGAGGTCAGGTTATCGTACCGAACCTATACGGAATTGTATGCGATTTGCAAATCATTATCACAGGCGAGGTATGAATATTATGAGATATTTCTTGGAAAATCATTTCAGTTGGATATCTAACGTGTTCTAAGAAACACGACCAAATTAGGAACGAAAATAATGGTGTCGTCAAATTCGAGTACGAAAAAAAAATAATAAACAAAAAACACTATTGTATTATAGTTTTTTTTCTTTCATTTTGTTCTTTGCATTATAAAGCTTTGACGTTAGTAGTTAGTACCATTATCCCTTTTTATCCATCATATTATAATTGAACGTAATAAATATAAGTGTATGTATACTGTTCGTACAACATAATGTCAAATTTACCTATCACTGAACTACAAGAACTGAGCGTGCTCTATGGTTTAATAATAATACTATTCTATACAAGTATATAACCGACATACTATAATAGTATAACGTGTTTAACTCTGCTAATGTATGTTATTATATAACATTTAATTGACTTACTATTATTATTATCAAAAGTAAAAACGATAAAGTTATCTGTGGTTTTTAATAATTGGTTCTCTTCTATGTGTTCGCTTAAGATCGAGTTATACCTACCTACCTATTAGTATTTCAATAGGTACCCAAACAAACAATTGAAACGCAGTTGTGATGCAATTTAATATAAAAATAACTATTATAATATCTACTGCGTGAACTTAAGATTAATTTACGCATTATGCGTTATACGACATTGCTTGGTCAGAGAGAGAGAGAGAGAGAGAGAGAAAGAGAGACACGTCAAATTATCGAGTTTAGTAATAGTCCTATTACGGGGTTCATCTAAAAAAAAATACACGTACGGTGTGAATATAATATAATCTATTATAATATACTATGTGAAACATATTTACATAGGATTCAAACAAATATTAGTTATTGTGCAAATGGTGAACAATTTTATAATTTTAATTATGCATAATGACAGAGGTGCTAGATTTGAAAATGCAATGAGTAGTTCACTGTTTTATAAACATATGTTGACTGCCCCAAGGAAAAAGGTCGTAACTCGTTTTTTCTAACTTTTCAGTATGATTAAAATACGCATTGCAATACATATTCTTATTTTATTTTTAAACGTAAATTTCCCAAAATAACATCATTGATAGAATTAAGGTTTCCGTAATTATTATAATAATCAGTTTTTTAAAAAAATTATGACTTCAGGGTTTTTTAAGACATACTACTTATAAAAAAAAAAAGGTAGTATCTATACTTACGGACCTTTTTCGTGAATGACTAGCAAAACATTGTATAGTTTTATTTAAATCTTAAGATACTTTCAAATTTATTTTTTATATAATTACTAAAATATAATTATTTTTTGTTGTGTATGTTATTAAATTTGAAGATGAAAAATAACTAGACAAAAATTTTTAAAAAATAATTTATTATTGAAAATTATGTGTTTTATATAAAAAATGTATTTTTCCGCACTCTGGAATTAATGAGTTGGTTTGCAACCATATCTAAAATCATTTCTTCATCGCGGTGAACATGAAGATCGGAAATATCATTAAACCGTATTTGACTCACTGTACACCTTATGTATGTCTTAAGCCTACAATGAGCAAAAAAACAATTTTTCAGATTTACCTACATCATGAAATTGATATACTTCACGTCATGTATAATATTTTATTTAACTCCAGTAACATTTGACGAAGTGCATCATCGTTTTTCATTGACTTCAAGCCATCATTAACATTTTTAAGTAGCGCCTTTCTTGATTTTGTTACATTAAAAACACATATTTGTGTAATTGCAATGTACGTATCACCATCAAAGTCAGATTCATAAAATTTAATTATATCTTTGTGTGAAGTTTTTTTCCCAATGATGAGTCCTTCAAACATTCGATAATGTTTTATCGAAACCTTCTACCTAATAAAGCTAATGTTACATCAATAATTTCATAGAATAATATTTTTATTTTTCCTTAATATAAAAAAATATATACAAGTATGAGGTTCACTTATTCCTTCAGTAAATCGTTTTGGTAAATATTGGATTCTAGTTTCATTTTTTCTGTGACAATAATTATTATGATAGTAGTAAAACACGTATTTATGTACTTTGAATTGAATGAACGAAAAAATTAAAAAGAAATCGATTTAAACATCCGTTGGTTACGATAAACTTTTTCATTAAAATAAAAACCCGGGAGCGTCTAAACATCTTTTCAATATTCACGTAAATGTAATAAACGCGACTACGAACAATATCAGTAGTACAATGGTGATTGTTATAAATGTTATAATATTATTAGGTATTCACCCATTAACTTTTTTTCTCTTTGAATATAAACTTGTATATACTACTTAAACAATTATTCAATTCGATGTTCGATGTGATATATCAAATAAATATGATGACTTTCCCAAAGCTTTAGAACGTAATGCAATTATTTTGGCTCGTTGTTTTGTACGAACGCCCAATATGGAATTTTGTTTGATCATCTGCTTCACGTTCATATATCGAGTATTACCCACGCACTTATTGTCGTTATGACTGATTTTGATAAAAATCCCGTTTATCTTGTACATAATATTATAATTATACTGTTTACCGTCGTCGTTTTGGTTTATTAGCACACCATTATACACTCCCAATACCATTTCGCATACAATCCATTAGCAGCACTGAAAGTGTTACTTAAAAATTATTAATTTGTTTAGAATCTCATGCAGTCATGCTACTCAAGTGATCTTTTAACTGAACCTCATACCTCTAATCGTCGAGCGTAAACCGTGAGACAACACCACATATCAATGGCATTAAAACAAATTTAAAAATATAACATTTTTAGGAATCTGATTCAGTAATATAATATACACTTAGATAGTCTTAGAGTGGAACAATAGATAAGTGCTCAGTAAAGTACATATACGGGCCAATTGAGTCATTGAATGTTTTTTCATTGCATTTATTAATATTATAATTAATTACGATTTGACGTGACACTCCATTTCAAGGATATAAGATTAACTCGGTTTTATTTGTCTGCACAATGCCCAGAGATGATCGAGCTATTGTCGAGATTCACTTTATTACGAGTCAATAACGCAATGATGTCGGAAAACGTATCGGTACTGCTGTTTTTCGTCTTGTTTGCGAGCGTTTTAGGTTCTGATGGACGTTCCTCCACGGAAGTCAACGAACCGGACGAAATGGTCGTTTACCGACTACCAGGAAATACGATCCCGGTCTCGTACAATTTGAATATTATGCCGGACTACAATTACTTTACAAACACCGTTGACTTTAACGGGGAGGTAGAGATTTTGATCGACGTAATATCAAAAACTTCAACGATAACATTGAATTGCAATGATATCCTGATTTACGTGGTGTATGTACACGAAAAAAAAACCAAAGACAACATTGATGTATTAGAAGTCAAAAATGATAGCCAAAATGAGCAGTGCAACATTTTGTTGAGAACACAACTAAAGGTTGGAATTCGATACGTGGTAAACATCGAATACCATGTGAACATTCGAGTAAACAACATGGAAGGATTTTATAAAAGTACATACAACAATAAGGACAATCATAAACAGTAAGTGGGTTATTGTTATTAAATAATAATTATCATTACACTTATGACAGATATTGACTCGTTTAGTCGTGTTTTAAAAATTACCATTATAGGATCGCAAACTTATTTTTGCTTTATTATTATTTTGAGCTGGTTTATAATATTAAAAATAATATTAAATTGATAGATATAAACATGCATACCTACATATTATATTCAACGATTGTGTTATCTCAGAACAATCTATTTTTATTTTTTTAGTTCAATCTAACCCAGAAGTCCGAATTCACATTGTGTATAATAATATTAGCATATCGTTTGTCGTGTTTCAATAAGGAATCACTTCGTATACATACACGTTATTATAATCATTTTATTTTCGAAAACTTTGTTATGTTTATTGTAGATGGTTGCTCCTGACATATTTCGAACCAACTGGAGCAAGGAGTATATTTCCGTGTTACGACGAACCGTCGTACAAAACGCCGTTCAACATAACGCTGACTAGGCCAAAAAACCAATCTTCGCGAGCCAACATGCCGATTTACACCAGTTATTACGAGTGAGTATACTAATACCTATTGTCTACCCTTATTGCAATAATAATAAAATTGTGATTGGATCAAAATTGTTTTTGTGCAAAATGTATTGCATCCCAAAATCCGTTGATCAATCAATTGTCAATCAATAATTGAATCCTAAAAATATATTTTAACTTACCATGCAAATAGTCATTGTACCTACTAATTGAGTCTGACAAAAAATATTCTTTTTTTTTTTTTTTTTTACCATCTCTGCGCTAAACCCTATATTATGGTTTTCTATACTAATTTGTGTTGTAATATGACCTTTTTCTTCCCACCATTAAATATTTTTTTTCCATAGAAAATAGTAGAAATTTTGCTATGCAGTGATCAAAAAATTTACTGTCAAAATTAAATTTATATAAATGAAAGTAACAATACATTTAGTTTGATATATCAAATATCTAATAAGTAATAAGTGAGTTGTATTCCGTTCTGTTTTATAAAACAATTGATCGATCGATAAAATGTTCAAAGATGATAAAAATATAATAAAAATAGTAATTTCGTTTAAAATAATCATAATGAACAATTAGTTTCATTCAAATACAGGCAATGGCTATTAGTAGATAGTAATATTGAACATTAAATACCTAGTAAAAATATAGGTCGAAAATCCTATAATACCTATAGCTTTACTAAGATTTTATTTTAAATATAACCTAGGTTATTAATCAATAATCATTGAATTATATGTATTCATGAGTAAAATACAAATATTAGCTAAAATAATTGTAAAAAATAATTGAATAATAAAATTAATAAAAAAACTAACTGTAACATTATTATTGTAAAAACAAAAATTATACATATTTTTATGGACTTGCAACAATTTTAATGTCATGATACAATAACATTATATCGGTTGTTTTAATTTTACCATAAAATGGAATCTATGAAATTCTCATAAAGGAGTAGGACCCAATTTAGATTCAATTTCTACAGCACTTATATAGATGCCTATTTTTGAGACGCAAGTACATATTATATGATTCAATATCCAAATCTCAAAAACCTGACGAATGATCCGTATTAAATTGTTATATTACACGAAAAAAGCTGATCATGTGAGCACAAAAAATGATTTCAGTAAATCCGTGCAAGACATGCGTGACATTTTTGTCGAGACACCGCCAATTTCCACTCACATGGTCGTGTTCGTCATCAGCGGATTTGATCCAACGACAACTGGCAGCGTAGCCAGTCGTAGCCCCGTATACGTGTTCTCGGACTTTGACCGCTTGGATCAGTTACAATATGTCTCCGGCGAGGCGCCAAAGCTGCTGGCGGCCATGGAGAGTTTCACGGAAGTGCCGTACGAGCTACCCAAACTGGACTTGTTCGCTATACCAGATTTCAAGTCGGACTCCATGGGCAACTGGGGTCTGAACACATTTCGGTAACTACCAACTTTTGACCATATTATATACAGTATTAGTAGTATGTTTTAGTCGGTTCTGTATCCCCCGCAAATCCAGGAGATCCAGGTACCCCGCCCTCCCTATCGTGCGCGTGCCATGTCTCGCCATGCCTATCGCTGCCATGCCCCTCCATGCCGTTCCCGGCCTTACCCCTCCCCTCCATGCTATGAACGGCCATGCCCCCTCCCATCCATTCCTATCCAGTACATGCCCCCCCCCCCTGTTAAGTTATCAATATACTCCATACGATGTAAACAAAACTATTAACCCTCTATCATCGCAAATTTAGGGTATAAATAAAGTAGAGTGGTGTGTAATATCTTCAGTAGTAATACATTCCCTGCAACGAGTCATTGTTTCTATAGGTACTAAAATCATTTTTACGTTTCAAAATAATATTTCAAGTGCTTTCAATATGCTGGTTCAATCACGGATAATGAGCAATACGTAACTGAACGAAGCAGCTACCA
>NW_020270977.1:0-7857 GCF_002803265.2 Melanaphis sacchari
GTTGTAGTGAGCTGCAAGTACAAATTGCATCAACTTCGGTATTAAATTCTATGCAGTTGAATGAAAACGTGGAGATTGAGACTGATAGTTCAGAAAATGATGAAATATCTGACACGAAAACAAGTGTTGAACAAGAAGAAACACAATTGTCACCATTAAAAAAAAAAAAGCGAGGAAAAATAAATTTCATTACACAAAAATTAGCTGGGGCTTTGGATAGGTGCAAATTAAGTATTCGTGACTCAGTTTACGTTTTACAAGCAACATTAGAAGCATTAGGATTCGACAACGATGATTATATAATTAATTCAACTTCTATTCATAGAGCACGAGAAATGCACCGTTGTGAACGTGCTAAAATGATAAAATCACGGTTTCAAGAATCTCGCCCAAGTTATGTTATAGTTCACTGGGATGGAAAATTATTACCTAATGTCCACGTAAAAAATACAACAGTTGAACGACTTCCAATTATTGTAACTAGTAAAAATATTGAACAAATCATCGGAGTTCCAATACTTCAGAGGTCAACCGGTGAAGAACAAGCGACCGCTGTATATAATGCTTTAGATGAATGGGGTTTATTAGATGTTGTGCAAGGTTTATGTTGTGATACTACTTCATCAAATACAGGCTGTTTGAATGGAGCATGTATTCGTATTGAACAAAAATTAGACAAAGATTTACTCTACCTCCCATGCAGACACCACATATACGAGTTGGTGTTAAGAAGTGTTTTTGAAACTAAAATACCACAAGTAACTACGAGCCCATGTATTCCATTATTCAAAAATTTTCAAAAAAAATGGATTGATATTGATTCTAGTAAATTTATAAGTGGATTAGAAGATCAATATTGTAGTAGTGCCATAGCAAATATTAGAGAAGATATTATTAATTTTGTACGAAGTCAATTAGAAATAAAAAATTCTCGCGATGATTACATTGAGTTTTTAGAATTGGTACTAATATTTATTGGTGGAAATTTTGAAAAAAAAACTAAAATTCATCCACCGGGTGCAATGCATCAAGCTCGATGGATGGCTCGAGCAATCTATTGCTTGAAAATATTTATATTTAGGCATCAGTATCATATATCTACCACTGAGAAAAAAGCAATTGGGGAAGTTTGTATTTTCATTGTTACATTTTATGTCAAAGCGTGGTTTACTTGTACATTGCCAATAAAAGCTCCAAACCTAGATTTACAATTTATTAAATCTTTAAAATCCTACGAAATAGTTGATAGTCAAATCTCTACAGCCGCTATCAAAAAAATATGTAATCACTTGTGGTATTTATCTGAAGAAGCTGCTGCCCTATCGTTTTTCGACGAATCGATACCTTTTGAAACAAAACATTTAATGGTAGAAGCTCTTAAGAAAAAATCATCCATTAATTCGACTAAACGACTTACACTTCAACCATATCAGATAGATGAAAAATTTAATGGTGAGTACATTATTTAAAATAATGACATTAATAGAAAGTAAATAATAATAATAATAATAATACAAACTAATACAATTTATTTTTGAAATTATTTTTTATATTTTACAGAAATGAATATTGATAAATTTATTTCAGAAAATAGCTTAAAACTATTCACCAGATTTGGTATCGATACAAGTTTTTTACAATACGATCCTAAATCGTGGGATAACCATATCAGTTTTGTTAATGGCAAAGAATTAATAAAATCTCTAAAAATAGTCAATGATACAGCTGAGAGGGGCGTGAAATTAATGGCAGAATTTAATGAAGCGTTAAGGTCCGCTCAAACCGAAGCGGTAGCGGTGGCGGTAGCGGCAGCGAAATTTAATGTCCATACGTTTTAATACGAACGCACTCACTATCGCGAAATTAATACCGCGGCGAAAATATTACCGCAAGATTGAGCGCGATATTTTTATTTTTCGCTGCAGACACTATATTTTTCGCTTACCGCTACGATAATCAGTTGTAAATTCCCAACTAGTTATCTACATTATAAGTTATATTATATATTATATAGTTATATAGTTATATTATATTATAGTTATCATTATAAGTTATCTACATTTTATTATTAATATATTAATATCTATAGAAAGATTATCATTACATTGTATGATATATTTTGACTTTACATTCAAACACATATCTATTCATCGTACGTATCATTGCAGTTGAATCTAACGTCGTGGTGTTTGAATGTATGAACGATTGTCTTGTTTAAAATTTATTATAAAAATTATAATAAATAATAATAATTATAAATAAATAAATATTATATTATAAATAATTATTTAATAAAAATGACCAATAAAGTTGAACAGTTAATAGCTATTGTTAAAGAATATCCCATAATATATAATATGACACTTCCAGAATTCAAGGATACGAGAAAAAAAGATTATATTTGGGATCACGAAATAAGTGTTAAAATGAACGGTGAAAGCGGTAAGTAAAATAAAATTAATCTATAAAAATACAAGTCATTATAATAATAGTTATAAATATTAGTTATGATAAAAAAATGAATCATTATTTATTCATCATTAAAATACTCAACAAAACATTCTCGCACTCGAAAAGCTTCAATTGTACACCTTCTAGGATTATTTGCAATGTTATTCCGTAGTAAAAACGGTTCTTCATCGGCTTCAAGCTCATTGTCGTATATATTACAATTTTGGACTCTCAAATAATTATGTAGTATACATGTTGCCATAATAACCTTTTTTACAGTTGTTTCTTGCATTTCCATTGGCCTCTCAAATACCCTCCATTTCTTCGCTAAAATTCCAAATGCATTCTCTACTACTCTTCGTGCCCGGCATAATCTATAATTGTAAGTATCCTTTTTTCTATCATTTCGTGATTGTCGTCTAGGAAATGGTTTCATTAGATAAGTTTTTAATGAAAACGCTTCATCGCCTATAATAACCATAGGCGATTTTTCAACTTTACCGGGCAAAGGTTTATCTTCAGGTACATTCAACATTCCAGCTTCTAATCGTTTACCCATAATAGATTCTTCCAATATTCCCCCGTCAGAGTTTCGTCCATATCCACCGACATCTATACAAATAAACTTATAGTCTGGGTCCACAATTGCCATTAATACGACTGAAAATTTTTTTAAATAACAAAAGTTTCTTGTTCCACTATTATTAGGACATTTAATTGTTACGTGTTTCCCATCTACACTTCCAATACAATTAGGAAATTGCCATTTTTCAAAAAAACCTAGCGCTGATTTTGTCCAAATTTCCTCAGTAGGTTCCGGCATATATATAGGACCCATGTGTTTAATAATAGCTTCACATACCTCTATGACGATTTGACCTACTGTTGTAAATCCTACCCTATAACTATGACCAATTGTCTTATATGAATCACCCGTTGCAAAAAATCTGTAAATAATAATAAAATAATAGATAATTATAAATATATAATAATAATAAAATACTTTTTTAGGAGATGTATTAAAATCGAAGTGGAAAAACCTACGTGATACGTATCAAAAGCATTTGAGAGCTAACAAAACATCTACGGGCCAAAGTGTAAATGGGACCAAAAATAAAAACCTCTCTGCTTATAAAAAGTGGCAGTGGGCGTCTCATATGGAATATTTGAAAGAACATATGAGTTTTGCCGAGTAATTAACTATTTTATTATTTTTATTTGAATATAAATTAATCGTAATTTTTTTTTTTCAAACTGAAAGAACTATATCCAACGTCCACGAACCTGCTCAAGACCAAGATAATGATACTAACGATTTGTTAAATTGCACCGCATCTACTTTTGAACAAAACGAAGTTGTACTTTCTGGGTCTCCTAAAAATCCTCGTAAAAAGTTCAGAGATCTAAGTCAAAAAAATATTGGAAATGATTCGCAATGTTCCAATATTGACAAAGTATTAGAGCACTTTCAAAACAAAAGCAAAACCTCGCATAATGCTATGGATGGTATTGAACTATTAATGATGGGCCACGCAAAAACTATAAAAACTTTTTCAGCTAGACGGCAAGCAATAGCTAAAAACAAAATAGCTAAATTGATCGGGGAACTAGAGTTGGAACAAATCGATGAAGACACAACAACATCATCTTCGTCTCAGTCGTCTCACTATAGCATGCCATCAGTGACTCCAACTAGTCCGACGTCGTCGATTATCAGAAATTATGATAGTGCTGACAATTTGGATGCAATGTACTATCAGTTATAGTCAATTTTATTTTTTATTTATTCAAATCGACGAGTGTAAAAAAGGAACATGTATCTATATAAAATTTAATATTTTTTTTTGTTTTAAATAGTATGACTATATTTTCTAATAATTAGATATACACACTAAACATTTTATATATTATAATATAATATTATTGTAGTATTTATAATTTATATATTATTACCTACCTTAAAGCAATAGCGAGACGTTCTGGTGGAGGTATTGGCACACGAAAATGAGTTGTTTCTTTACGTATATCTTCATTAATAAAATTTAAAATTTCATCAAAACAATTTGATGTCATTCGAAAATAAATAAAAAAACGTTTTGCATCATTTCGTAATTGAGGCATTAAATGATTAAATTCACCTAAACTTTCTCTTTGGTTATTAATTTCATGAACCCATTTTCGTCTTTTACGTCTAAAAATTAAATATTACATGGTTTTTTTTATTATATGTTATTGTAACAGCCCAAACCAAATTTAAAAACAATTGTAAATATTATAAGCATATGGTACCTTTTTTGTTCTTCGTCATCCATTACAGCTGCTAACAGTAATAAATCTTCTTCATCTGAACTTGAGTTTTCATAATATATATCCATGGTATAGTAAAAATTAAAAAAAAAATATAGCAATTTGTTGTTTTGTACTTTAAAATATTAATATTAATAAATAAAAATATAATAATTACTAAAATACATGTACGCGCATGGGTGTCACAATGTCGACTAGTAACTTTCGGCGAAATATTTCGCTCTCCGGTTTGGTTAGATCAGCGGTATTTAAAAAGCGATAAATACCGCTGAAGTTACCGCCACCGCTACCGCTTCAGTTTGAGCGGACCTTTAACAGTCAACGAAGAACAAAAACCATATGTATTACAATGTGTTCAAGAACACAGACAAATGTATCCAAATTGTAAAAAGGAAACATTAAAAAAATTATATTAATTTAAATCGTTAATTATATACTTCAATAAATAAAAATATTTCATAATACATTAACTCTGATGAATATTTACCATTAATAATAATATATTTAATGTTTATATAGTTTTAACAGTAAAAATTTTGAGAATACGGTATTTTTATACATTTAAGTCAATATATCTCATGAACAGTAGACGGTATTAAAATCTTGTTAAGACATAATTTATAGACAATTTTGTACTATTTAAAACATATTATATAAATGATTTCGATTTACTCAACGATTTGCAAAATATTTAAAAAAATATAAAAAATTCTCATAAATATTCAAAAACTGAATTAATTCAAACTTTAGGAACAATTCGGCACGGGTTAACCTAGTTTGATTGCCTCAAAATTTTTCGTAATTCATTATTATATGCATACACACGTTTTTAGGGGGTGAGCCCAAAAAAATGTTGCTATTTTTTTTTCATCATCTATAGCTAAGGAACATCCTAATATATATATACAAACCTATTTATTTTTATTTTTATTTTTTTTCTTATTTTTATAATTGACTGTAATTTTAAATTAAATTTTTTGCTACTCATATAAAATATTTAAATATAATTGTTTTTACGAGATACCTAATAATTTTATTGTATTATCACTTGAATTAATATTGTTTTAATAATTTGTATTCGAAGCAGTGGCGTAGCGAACTTTAATTCATATGGAAGCCAAACAATTATTTTCTGGTAGCCGCTTCGTTCAGTTGCATTGCTGTTATTGGGAAAATATCATACCTTTAATGCACATTGCAAAAATTAATACTAAAAGTGTAGCACGTTGACCTTTTATCTGAAAAGTCAGAATAAAATGTTATATATTAGCGAAATAGATCGTTAAAAGATTTGCGTGATATAAAATCTAATTTATTTCTGTCATCAAGACACTACAACTGATGCTATCAAATAAAGAGCAATTTACATTTTGATGAGATATGTTAATAGAACGGGAATATTGAAGAAAGATTGGTTGCGTTAGTAGTCACGCAGATTCGTTACTGCGCATGGTTTATTGAGTATTTTGCAATATCACTGTAGAAGTATGAAATTGACTGGAAAAAGATTATGTGCTCTAGGCTATGATAGGTGCCTTCAATGCAGGGGTAAATATTCAGGGTTGAAAACGTTCATACAGGTAATCCCAATCATTGTATGTTTATGTATCTGCACATTTCTCATTTGGTGAATATTTGACACTTGTGATTGTTGCATGGTAACTAAAGGTTTTGGAGATATTAGAGCATTGGTTGAATTCACATGCGAGCAGGAAGAAGGACTGCTGTAGTTTTATTGATGTCACAAGCAATTTACTATCCAACGCAACGTATAGAACCAACACGTTTTCAAATACTAGATGGACTTCTCCGACAGAGTGATTGGTGTTTATGAAAATATGCAGCTCTACTAAGCACTAAATTTCATTGCTTCTGCAAATGATTCTGACAGAATACTTCTTCAACTGCCAAAGTTTAATTTTGAGATATTTCCTTATAATTTTGTATCTAGCCATGGTTTATAAGACAAATTTTGCCTAGCCTCCATTATCAAATTATCACGTCAAATCAATTGATTTATAAAAGTAAGCTAAATTGGTCGATACGAAAAACGATTGAAGACCTGGTAGACTGACGGTAATGCGCTTGAAAATGATAAGTACAATGACAATTTGCATTGATCATAGAATTATTGAACAAGAACTTCAAAAATAAGACACGAAAAAGCTATGCCTGGGGTTATCAGGTGATGACGATTCTCCATCAAGCTAGAATAATTTTAAACGGGATGTATATTAAATGAGATAAGTATTAGTATATCATTTATAAATTCACTTGATTCTAGATTTAAGACTCTCGTGAGGTTGTATGATAGATTTGAGCCTCTATCTCCAGAACGTCTTATATCTTACAGAAAATGTGGTGGTAAAAAGTTTACCTGATGATGCATTTCAAAGTGTATCAAAATGGATTAAAGTATTGATTTAAATAAACTAAAGTAGAATATTTAGCTTTTAGTAGTAGCTAAATGAGACTAATTGATGGATTGGGACAAAGCAACTACACAATAGTACAAGCACTTTAAATACCCGCATGAGATGAGATGATTCTGAAAATACTTTACTGAAAAAGTGAGAGCAAGATGAAGAGTAGAGAGTAATGTGACGTTGGAAAAATGACTTCATAAGTATCAAGCCATGATTTAATGAACAGCATTTCCAATTTAGCCACTATAAATCGCGGAACCTATTCCGCGTCATCAGCATCAAGCTGTAGTAGTTTTTCAAAGGTAATATACAAATTTTTAAACTCTTTTTCTACAAAATTACATTCTTGATAATGTTCTCAACTATATTTTAACATTTTATATTATTTCAAGGTGAAACTTATAAAACACGTCTTCGATCTACAGTTGGCCAGAATAGACTTGAAAGCTTAGTACTTTTAAGTACTGAAAAAGATATAACTATCGATTACAATGAGGCTATTGATAAGTTTGCGTTAACATCTGATTTATTGACAAAGAATTAATGTTTAAATAATTAAAAAGTTCCTGAAAAAATGTTATAATTGGATTGACTTTATTTTGAGTATTACCCCCTCCTATTTAAGCATTGTATCATATACACCGCTTAGGTGGTGGGGTGGGTCCTCTTTCAT
>NW_020270978.1:0-6094 GCF_002803265.2 Melanaphis sacchari
AAAACATGTATAATGTAAATGTAAATGTATACAAAAAAGTTGGCCAAATATAATAATTATAATATGTAAAATTAAAAAAAAAAACTAATTTACCTATGTTGCATTTTGATATCATTTTATGTTTCGCAGTTAATTGAAGGTGGAATAATCTGTAAATAATAATTTATAGTTGGAAAAAAATAAACTTATGTAGGTACATAATATTAATTATTGCTGTTATACTTCGCTGTTTTAATACTTACACGTTTTTTGTATTTGTATGCAACTAATGCAATGAATGAAGTTCTTGAAATCAATTTATTATTATACTGGTCCAAAGCAGCTTGAATTTGTTTCGTCCGTTGACATGTTTGAGAAGTTATTCTCGGAGTTATATGTAAACTTGATAGTTTTATATAAGTATCTGTTTGAAAATCTGTTAGAACTTTAATGAAATTGAAAATTTGTGGGTGTGGATGATAAAACTCTGCGTTAAATTTACTGTGAAAGGATTCACATGCATTCGTTGTATGTGTCGACGACGATGATGCAACTGCCCAAATAAACGGTGGAAATAATGAATTGTTGTCTATATAATTGTCAGTCAAATAGTCAGCAAACATTTGAAATTTTATATCGTGTGGTATTGTTGACATAAAGTCATCAACAAAACATGAGCCCACTTCATTAGGATTTAAAAATATTAATCCAAAAATATTATTCAACCATTCACCTTCGGGGGTTTTATTATTTTTATACGCTTTACATAGTCCTAAGTTTTGTATTTTCCTGTACCAAGACTGTGTTAAGTGAAAACGACATCCAAAGATATTAACATTGTTCCAAACTTCTCTTAATGCGATATGAATTGATTCTTCAAAATCGCATATAACTGTTGTAGGTTTTAATATTAGACCAACATTTTGACATTCAAGTACCAAAATATTTAAAAAATGTGTATACGTTTGTTTTGTTTTATTTGGTAATAGCGCAAATACAAGAGGAACATAATTATTATTAAAATATCCATGTAAAGTAAAAAGTTGAGTGAATAATTTCGGACAATAATCGAATGTCCCATCAAGATAGATTGTTTCACTTTTGCATAAAAAATCAATGTTTGTTTTGCAAGAAAATATAATTATATTTTTATCAGAATCGTTTGATAATATAAACGGTTCACCTGTGTGTGTTTTGATATCCATTGTTAACAGCATTGAATGTACTTCATTCTATGATACTGGAAATTTTGGCAATATCTTCCTCTTCGTATTATATATATTACGTCTTAAATCCGAAATATCCTTAGTAGTGATAACATTGGAATCTGTTGAATTTTGCACTACATTTCTTAAAATTTTGGCTGGTTTTTTCATATGGTGATTCTCGTGCTTTTATTTTGCACAATTGGTTTAATTTATAAACGTTTAAGTTTTTCTCGTTGTGATTTACATGTACACTTTCATCACGGACAATCGTCAAATTTTCACCTGTAGTAAACAATTTTGCTGAACATTTTCTCTGTGTACAACGCCAACGAATTATATTTGTAGTTTTTGTTTTATATGCAA
This sequence comes from Melanaphis sacchari, assembly GCF_002803265.2. Classification (NCBI taxonomy): domain Eukaryota; kingdom Metazoa; phylum Arthropoda; class Insecta; order Hemiptera; family Aphididae; genus Melanaphis; species Melanaphis sacchari. Next base: position 1,551 of record NW_020270978.1, read on the forward strand.
AATAAAAAGTATGGTTATCGTATTCTAAAATATCTTCCCCGCGATTACTTTTAATTAACTTAACTTCCATATTTCAAGAAAAAAATTAAATACTGCAATACAAAAATGTTACGTTAAATTACGTATTACGACGAAACGGCAAGACTAAACGTATAGCTTAGTTGATATTTGATCAAAATAATAAACTGATATACATTATATAAATATATATATATAACGCGATATAACGCGATTACGACCGACAATTGGACGTAAAACGTCAAACTATTACCAGATAAGGTGAAAAATCCCGAAAAATTATTATTGTCATTCGTGTTCATCTAGTCTTGACGTCGCGTCAACGAGAATATCGAGTAATAACACTATCGATACTAATGATACTATCGAAAAAATAATCGATTTTAATTTTGGTGCAAATTACAATTCCTATTTCTTACTACCTGAGGGTGGTGCAAATTACATACCCTTATTTTGGTGCAAATTACAAACACTACTTTCGACTACCTGGAGTGGTGCAAATTACATATCTTTAATTTGGTGCAAATTACAAACTCCCCCATAGGCCACTCAATGTGGCAGTTGACTTCGCAGAAGATATTGTTAAAGCATGTGTTGTATTACATAATATAGTACGCAAGCAAGATGGTTATAACTACGAAGATACTCTAATGACACCGGATTTTATACGATTTGAAAATAATGAAGAATATCGTGTAGGCAGGTCAGTGAATTTAGTCAGAGATACATTTGCCGACTATTTTATAAGTCCAGAGGGTGAATTACATTGGCAGTATACAATGTAATATAGAAATAAATACAAGTGATTTGTATTAAGTAATAAATATCTATAGTATTAATAATGTGTAACAATATGTTTATTAAATAAATAGTTCTTACCGCATTTATTTTTGTCTTTTTGATTCTTCGCTTCAAAATCTCTATAAAATTTAAGACAAAGAGACTCCCAAGCTTTAGCTTTTGTAATACGATTACTATAACTGTTCGAAGTATAATCATAGGCGGTGATTTGGGGGGGCTTAGGCCCCCCCAAAGTTATCCACAGCCCCCCCCCAAAAATTATTCCATACTTTCTTACGAAATATCTAGGTATTTTAATAAAATAATAGTAGTACAACCTTAAATTATCATTTATACGTATTGCAATTTATATCTGGATATATTTCTGTTAAATTATATTAACCTAAACTGTTGTACAAATTTAAACTTTATAAATTCAATAGGTACTCGCAATTAGCGTTATCGTAATCGGCGATAATGTAATTGGTCGTAATTCGTGTTTTCACTGAATGTGCTAATTGCGTTCCTTATCGACACTGTTTCGTAGTAGGTATGTATGTATTTTTGTCCGTTATGAAATTGTCGGGTTAAATATTAGTGTCCGTGTCCCTAATAGAAGGAGTCCGTTATTCGTTAAATCAGGTTTCACTGTACACGTTATTTTAACAGTGCACTAGTGTCAATACGAATAATATTACTTAACGGTGTTCTGTGTCTTGTTTTATTTTTCTTTCAAAAGTGTTTTTGAAATGTCTGATAATAATTTAAAATATTTTGGGATTTTTAATAAAAAAAACAAAAACGAAAATTCTAAATCTAAGAACATAGTTGAAAATGATCAACAAATGGCATCATTGACGCAAAATTCACATTCTGATCATCAACCTTCGGTTATTGACATAAATATAAATGTTAATGTGACTAAATTAAATAACGATGGAGCAGATTTGGGTGATTTATTAACTGGTCCATCACGTCCAGTCTTAAAGGTAGATATTTATAAGTATTATATCTGATATTTTATAAGTATTATTTGCTTATTTATTGCTTACTTAGTTCTGTGACTTCAATATTATTATCTTATTAGTTATTATTATATTATATTTTGCTTATTTTAGTCATATCCGAAGACAAAATATAAACATCAAAACCGTAGCTTTAATGCAGCTTATTACAACAGCTTTGTATGGCTTGAATACAGTATTGCAAATGATGCTTTATTTTGTTTTGCTTGTCGTAATTTCACTATGTCTAGTAACAAAAATAACGAGGATATTTTTACAAAAACTGGTTTTAAACATTGGAAAAAGGTAAAGTAGTGATATTGAATATACATAGGTATTGTGCTTGTGTTTAAGTAATTTGTTCTGTGTGTTTAATAAACACAAAATAATAATAAAAATAATAGTAATATAATAAAATATTAATAATAATAAATAACAAATACTGTTTATTAAAGTTAAGTGGTTCAAGAGGTGCCAATAAGGGTAGTAAAAGTAAGCTTGAATTACATGAAGCAACAATTCATCATATTACTTGTATGGAAAAGTGGATGGCTCATAAAGAAACTGAAAAAACTGGTACTGTATTGACTCAAATTTCATCTCAACATAAGCTGTTAATCGAAAGCAATCGTATGTATATAAGAACCCTTAGTGAAGTAATATTATTTTTGTGTCGGCAAGGTTTGGCATTCAGAGGTCACGATGAATCCATCGATTCACTTAATCAAGGTATTTTCTATTTTACTGACTAATTGCATTCAGATTAAAAATAAAATAAATAATAAATGAATACTCTTTAGGAAATTTTAAAGAAACCTGCAATTTGTTAGCAAAATTTTACCCTAAATTTGCTCAGAAGTATAAAGAAAAAACCAACCATACAAGCCATGGAATTCAAAATGAATTAATAAGTATATGTGCTAATATATTAAGAGAAACAATTATAAAAGAAGTCAATGATGTAGGCATATTTGGTATCATGTGCGATGAAGCTAGGTAATATATTCATACATTAATTTTTTTATACATTAATTTCATTGCTAGGAAATTGTGTACATTCAATTTGATTATTTGAATTGTAACTTTGCAGGTGTTTTAAAGAAGAGCAGATGGCATTATGTATAAGATATTGCAAGGGATTGGATATAAAAGAAAGATTTTTGGGTTTTATCGATTGTTCTATGAAACAAGACTCAGAAAGTTTAAGTCAACTCATGTTAGAATATCTTAAACAATGCAAGTTAAGTCCCCAGGTAGCAATTGTAGCACAGTCCTATGACGGAGCCAGTGTAATGTCGGGGCGTTTTAATGGTGTACAGGCAAAAATTAAATCAAAATACCCATTTGCAATATACACGCACTGCATGGCACATCGAATTAATCTGGTGGTATTAGATATGTGCAAAATTGTGAAGGTAATTAATTTCTATTCAGTATTTTACAACTTAGTATTATTAAAGCAGGTTAAATATAGACTATATAATTTTAAGGATACTAGATGTGTTTTTAATACATTGGAAGCACTTTATATACATTTTTCCAATCCAACCAATAACCAAAAGTTAATTGAAATTCAAAATAAGCTGGGTATTAAGAAAAAATCTATAACAAAATTAAGTGACACAAGATGGAATTGCCGTTACAGGAATTGTGAAGCTGTGATTACTAATAACAAAGGAATATTAAAAATATTAAGCAATGAAATTGAAAATGAATCAGATAAGGACTCAAATGAAGCATTAGGTAAATGCATTTGTAATTGCACTTATAATTTGTAAATTATTTATGTATAATTCTTATAAATTTGTAGGAATACTAACTAATTTAAAAAAAGGACATTTCATTGTTAATTTATTTCTTTTACGCAAATGTTTAACAATCTTAAATATTTTAATAAATCAATTTCAAGAGAAATCGGCGACTCTTGGCAACTCAGTAAAAATTATTAAAGCTGTAATCAAAAGTTTTGAAGATTCTAGAACAGTTGAAAGTTTTGCTCAAATTTGGTTTGAAATAAATGCATTTTCTACTGATAATAATATTGTTATTGATAATCCATTTCAAGGTATAATTTTGTAAATAATTACTTTACTAAATTATTTATAAAGTATTTAAGTTACTAATATAATATATTTACAATTTAGGAGAAAAAAGAAGAAAGATAGAATCAAAAAGACTTGATAATTCCATAGTTACTGCAAGTACAAGTGCACAGTACACTGCACCTTTGAATGATGATAGTCAGTCAACTGAGTCATTTTACAGAAACAATGCATATTATGTTCTGTTAGATACTATAGTGACAAGGCTGAAGGAAAGATTTTCAACAGATAGTTTAGCCATGGGTGAATCTGTTGATAATTTTTTTAAATTGAATTATGAAGGAAGTTTGTTTTTCATTGATCATTATCAAGTAAGTTAATATTTTTTGACATCCTATGTTTAAGTGATATTACATATTATTATATTACAAAACTGATTTTAGGGTTTATTGAATTTATCAAAACTAAATATTCAATCAGAGATGATAGTGGCGAAGAACAGTCTATTACAATTAGGAATTAAGGATAATGAAATCAACTATGAATATGAAATCATAAAAAATGTATTAACTGAAAGTGTATTCCCTAGCTTATACAAACTTCTTCAAGTAGCCATGTCTTTACCTATTGCATCAGCTACATGTGAAAGAAGTTTTTTCAGCTATGCGTAAGATAAAGACATGGCTACGCAATTGTATGT
>NW_020270979.1:0-6720 GCF_002803265.2 Melanaphis sacchari
CATGGGTGATGGTGTTTACGAAGATGTTCGTTTATTGCGTTTTTAATATTTGACCCATTGTCTGATACCACAGTTAATATTTTATTTGCTATATTCCACTCATTAAAAATATTTATAAGTGTAGCGGCTATATTTTGACCAGTGTGTCTGTCAGAAACGTCTTTAGTTGCAATTACTGGTGAATATAATTGGTCGTCAAAAATAAAATGGCACGTCACTGTTATATATGATTTATTGGAATCGGATGTCCACATATCTGTCGTTATTGATAAATCATTTACATTTAGAAGAATAGATTTTATTTTAAGGAGTATAGCATTATATAGCAATAAATCCAACGTTTTCTACTAACGAGAGTGGTTGATAATCAGCGACAATCATTTTAATTAAAGATTTATTAATAGCCTTAATTTCAGAATCACTAAGTTCATTTATTTTTGTCGAACCGTATAATATATACGTGTAAAATAACACGGTACGTAACAATATATAATATAATTTAATTTATAGGAATACAAATTAAAAACACAAGTTTAGGTTCAAATAAAATTTGGCGTCCTTTAAATTGTAAATACCTAACAATCCTAAATAAAAAAAGATGTATGAATTGTAAAAAACTTTTAAATAAATTTCGAGTTTATAAATGGAAACGTGAAACACCAAATAAAGAAACCAACAATAAATTATAGGATATACACTTACTCCAATTCGACTATCTTCTTTTAAGGGAATTCAAAAAGCAAAATATAAATTGAAGAAAATAAATAACAGGTATAATAGTCAATCTATAATTATTTTAATTTGTAATTTATTACTCAGATAGCTGGATACTTCTCAGTATCATATTTCACATAAGGTATACAATTTACATAAATAGTTAAATTAAAACTACCTAACAGTTTATAAATTATTTATTTCTCAGATCTCCAAGTGCATATAAATTTTAAAGAGACCAAAATGTTATTCCTCTTCCAAGCCCTCGTACTGTGAGAACATATTTATCATGTATTAAGTCTCCTTGTGGATTCGACAATCAGTTTTTTCAGTTATTTAAAAAAAAAATAACTATGTTATCCCAAGAACAAAAACATAGTATTTTGTTGTTCGATGAAATAATACTCCGTGAAAGTATTGCTGTTAAATCATCCAACCTAGGCTATATTGGTTTCGAAAATTTTGGAAACGAAATACAGACGTCAAATACTTAAGCTAACCATGGTTTAGTATTTATGTTTCAAAGTTTGTCAATTTTTGCCAACCTGTTGCTGTTTTCACATCTACTGGCACAATGAAAGGTATATTCTCTGTAACACATTAATATAGATTTATAAGTATTAAATTATTATTATACATTTTTTTTAAGTATAGTACTTGCACAATTAATTGCCAAAGCAATTTCTTTACTGGAAAATAGTGGTGCAAAAGTGGATGGTATTGTTTCCGATGGTGCACAAACTAACAGAAGACTTTGGGCTGAATTAGGTATTAGTAGATCTATAAATAATTTCAAAAATTAATTTCAAAATTCAATGGATCAGAGTCGAACCATTTATGTATTTTCTGATGTTCCTCACTTAATTAAGAATGTAAGAAACAGGCTCAATAACAAAATTACATTAAAAGTGAGTAAATAATTAGAATTTCTTTTTAACATAATATTTGAAAAATATATTTTGATTTGATTGATAGGTACATCCAGATAGACCTCATATAAGTTAGTCACATTACCAAAAGTTTTAGGAATTGGATGTATCATAAAATACAGTTGTTCCTACACGTGTGTGTCCTAAAATTACAGAAAGGCATTTAAAACTGGACACTTTTTCAAAAATGACTGTAAAATTAACAACTCAAGTAATTTATCATTTGTATATCTATATTATTTAATAATGAATACCTAATTACATATTTCAAAATTGTGATTATTTACTCTGTTAAAGTTATTTAGTGATTCTATGGCAAAAGAAATTAGCTTTTATAGAGATCATGTAAAAAATGAAGAACTTAAGAACAGTATTGAAACAGAAAAGTTTACAAGTATACTAAATTCAGTTTTTGATACTCTTAATAGGAAGTATGCAACCGAAGGCATAAGAAAAAGAAGCAATGATTTTGAGGCAAATTAATTTAATATTTAAAATTTGAAATTGTTATGCTTATATAAATCTGGATATAAAGGTTTTAAAGACTACACTTGTTTGGGTTGATGATTGGGAAACTAACTTTATTAATGGTAAAATAACTTCAGACGAGTTTCTTACAAAAAGTACATCTGAAGGATTACGGGTCAACAATTGAACTAAGTAACTACCTTTTAGATGAAGTTAAATTTAAATATGTTCTAACCAATAAAATAAATCAAGATCGACTTGAAGTAATTTTTTAATTTTTTTAAGAAAAAATAAAATATTGAAACTTACATAATATTTATTTTAAACTTTTTGTTAGCAATTTTTTGGTATGGTTAGTCAGGCTACTGGTCCAAATGAACATTCAACAACACCTACGTTTTTACAATTATATAAACTTTTGTCAATATATTCGGTATTAAAACCTCCAAAAACAGGAAATTGTCAGATTCTTGATTCAAAAACACCTAAAATAACATTGACTGATTTAAAAGATTTATTTAAAAGCAATCAATCAGAAAGACAACTAAAAATAGAAAAAATAATTAATATTATTGATAAGATGATGAATGTGATCCATTAGATGCTGCAGTTATTGATATTATACCAATTCATAATAATAATTGTGAAATTCAAAAAGTTACAGCCAAAGAATGTGTTATATATTATATATGTAGTTTTATGTGCCGTAAAATAGTTCTTAAAAGAAATACATGTTTGAATTGTCTTTCTGCTTTAAAGAGTAAGTTTATGTCACATTTAAAGATATATCTTTAAATTTGGTTTACATTAAGATTTGTAATAAATTTATTTCTTGTTTTATTAATTGTATTAATTTACCTTTTTCTCAATACTGTTTTATTATTCTAGAATCTGATACAAGACCAGAGGCAGTTTTAACAAACTTGAAGTCGAAAAGATTCTTGATACATCTAAATTATACAGTTTTTACATTAGTTTCAACAATTGAAGAAGGGTTTGTACAATACTGTGATGTTCCAGAGGTGTTTGATAAGACTGTATATTTTTTATTACAACATTATCAGAAATGACTAAAATTTCCTTGTCTAGAACATGAAAGTGAAATGCTTACTTTTATAATAGATTTTTATATTACAATGCGGATAAAACAGTACAGCAGAAGTCTGAACAGAGAAACCAAAAAATGAAGTTCAAAGAAAAAAAATTGTCAAAACTTTGAATTCATTAATAATGATATATTCATCCTACTTTATTTTAATTATAACTTGTTTTAATAATTAATAATTAAACAGAAAAAACGTATTATACAATTATTTAATGGTTCGTTAATAATTAACAATTTTCATGATTTGGTTTTGCTTTATTAAAAATAGTATTCTCAATTATCATTCTCATTATTTTCAACAAAATAGAAATGTTATTTATTATCAACAGGTAGCGCTGAGGTTCAAAAAGGAAAATCCCTCCGTACACCGGCTTATAGTATAAATTATTCTGACCGCGTTATACTGAATGTTACCAGTCCTATATATCTTAGTCCACGGTCTTAGAAGATAAGGTCCGACGACTGTCCCCCTTCCGCTTATTATCTGGTATCCGCTTGTTGAGGCAGTTTTAGTTCCTATTTAACTTACTAGCGCTGCAGATTATACTTATTTGAGGTTATGTATTTAATTATTAAAAACGATCATGTCATGTCCGGGCCGGCAGGCGGCATGTCGTAGTGCTAGTCAAATAGTCGATTTACATCTAATGTCTATGAACAGTATGAACCGACCAGTTTACTGTGAAATGTAATAATTAAATGTAATAATTTTAATAATTAATATATTGAATAACGTGAACATTTGAAAATATTAAAATAATAAAATATGCCATAAATACTGATACAGTTGTTTCTTATTATAAATAGGTACGTATTTGTACCACTCACCATGGTGTTTTAGGTTTTACAAAACTTTGCGACTTTTTTTTATTTCTGTTTTCTGTTTTTGTTTGCCGCAATAACTGATTTAAATAAACACGGTTGTACTTCGACGGTTTTAATTGCTGGATGTTATCATATGATGAAAATAAGTAATCAATATTATAAGTGGACTGTATAAATATAATGCAAATATAACTTAATACAATATATTGTAAATTATCTTACACGAAAGAGTCTTAAAGCTATGTTAGTCCTAGCACAACATAAGTAATACGTATAATAATAATAATAATAATAAAATAATAATAATAACAAAATCACGAACGTGATACTAACAAATATAAAATAATATAATAATAAAATGACAAACGTGATATTGACAAATATGAAACAATATATAATAATAAATGTACAATACGTCTGACCTGGTCGTGGAAGGATGAAACGGCTCCAGCCGTTAATCGAATGATTAGTAATCGAGACATTTTCATAATCGAGAGAATCTCTCGAAAAATCACTCGAAATTAAAATCGTTTTTTCATATGATAAGAATCGACTATTATTACTTATCGAGATAATCGAAATATCACTCGAAATATGAATAAACTTATAGTAAATAATTATTAGTTAAATGTTGCTTTTTTTTTATTTGCTGGTATAATATTAATTAAAAATTAGACTATAATTTAGGAATAATAATAAGTAATAACCATGATATAATCATGATAATGCATTATTAATAGGTGCTTTAAATAAAAGACAAGTTTTTTTTTATTTAATAATTATTATCTAAATTTTAAATAAATCTCTTGTTTTAAAATACTGTAAATTCTTAATTATGAAAAACCTCTATAATACTTTTTTTATATATTTTAAATGAAACATTATAAATATATTACACATGTGTATAGCTACCAAACCCAGCAAATGTTGACAACGCATTTTAAGTTTCAAATAAAATTTATTAAATATCCTCCAAATTAAAAATAATAGTAAACTAATAAAATAACTTTATAACAGCTCGTAATAATAAGTATATAAATAATTAATATTTAATGAACAAAACAAGACAAAATGTAAAAATGAACAAAAAAATTTAAAACAAATTTAAATTACTATTTAAAAATATAATGTAATCTAAATTTTTAGGTGATAGCCGATTTCTACGATCATTGGTGATCAGTCCTGTTTTTGAAAAAACCCGTTCAGACGGAACAGATGTTGCTGGAATATATAAATACTTCAGCAGCATATTATACAAATCTGGAAACGTGTTTTTATACTGTTTCCAAAATTCTAATGGGTTTTTTTTACGGTCTAAAAGTGTCATTTCTAAATATTGACGTATTATCAAAGAAGAAGTTATATTTGGATTTGATGTAGTTTTGACTTGAGCGACTTTATTATCAAAATGCTCCCATAGTGATTCAGTTGTATTTATATTAGTACTATTTAACGTGAGTTCTATGGTAGATTCAGTTGTATTAATTACGTTTTCCATTTCAGTATTTGTGCTGATCATCATTGTCAATTCTTCGCTTACCCATTTTTGCGCATTACTAGCGTTTTCAAGTAAACCAAACGCAATTTTTTTGAACCGCGGGTCTAAGAATGTTGCTTTTGCAACAATTTTATTCTTTTCTAAAATGCCCAATCGTCTACTGACTATATCCATCAACATATTTCTAAATACGTCCCCAACATCAGTTTCTGTTTGTAAGTTCCTTAAAATATGTTGAAGACCTCTAATAAGTGGTATAACTACACTTAATGTTGGGTACTTTTCACCTGATAATTCCGCTGTCATTATTTGAAATGGCTTTAAAATATGAGTACAATCTAATATTATCTCCCACTCGGACGCATTTAAATAATTTGGTGCTCGAGGTAGAGTTGACATAGTAGCAGATAAAGGGGCTTTAATGTTTACAAGTCTTTCCATCATTATAAAACTAGAATTCCACCTTGTAGGCACATCTTGCTTAACTTTTAATGAAGGTAAGTTCATTTGCAATTGAAAATCTTTGAGTTTTTCAGTAGCGTTGCTGCTGTGCTTGAAATGCCCTACTATCGTCCTACATTTTTTTTAAATTTGATTTATATCAGAGTTTTCATTTATTGCCTCATTTATACTCAAGTTTAGTGTGTGTGCCACTCATGGGTGATGGTGTTTACGAAGATGTTCGTTTATTGCGTTTTTAATATTTGACCCATTGTCTGATACCACAGTTAATATTTTATTTGCTATATTCCACTCATTAAAAATATTTATAAGTGTAGCGGCTATATTTTGACCAGTGTGTCTGTCAGAAACGTCTTTAGTTGCAATTACTGGTGAATATAATTGGTCGTCAAAAATAAAATGGCACGTCACTGTTATATATGATTTATTGGAATCGGATGTCCACATATCTGTCGTTATTGATAAATCATTTACATTTAGAAGAATAGATTTTATTTTAAGGAGTATAGCATTATATAGCAATAAATCCAACGTTTTCTACTAACGAGAGTGGTTGATAATCAGCGACAATCATTTTAATTAAAGATTTATTAATAGCCTTAATTTCAGAATCACTAAGTTCATTTATTTTTGTCGAACCGTATAATATATACGTGTAAAATAACACGGTACGTAACAATATATAATATAATTTAATTTATAGGAATACAAATTAAAAA
>NW_020270980.1:0-7375 GCF_002803265.2 Melanaphis sacchari
GACAGCGCGTCGTCGTCTTCGGTGTACGAGAGCTGCGACGACGAGCTGAACGCCGTCGTCGTGCTGGGCGCCGAGCTCGGCAGGCCGCCGTTGCGCCGGTCCGCGGCGGCAGTCAACGGGTACGCCAGCTGCTGTCCGTCGTGATTCGCGTCCGCGCGTGTTAGGTAACCGTCGCCACTGTATATTAAATTGCAATATTGTAATATTTCCGCCTCTCGCGCGCACACACACACACACAGTCGCACTGTTTCTGTTTCTTTGACACACTAAAAAGCGTAAGTTACGCCGTCTGTCGTGTCCAAAATTCGACTACTTAGAGCCAACTCTATGCGGTTATAGAAACGTCCCGGTAGTTCGTGATTAGTGGACGATATACACTTCTCATCGCGATTACAGCGACTGTACAGGTCAAGAATTGAGAACACGGTAAGTTCGACTTGGTGCTGTACCGTTATTTCTGGAATAAAAATCATGTTGAAATTTATATAGTAATTTTTTTGCGTGGAAAGATACCATCACTCTCTTTCGAGTCGTCCGATATCTTCTGTGTTACTTGTTTTTGATCACGTTATACATTAGTAGACATACTTAACACCAACAAGTCGCAAGTTTAACTTTTAATATTTCAAACATTTATTTGTAGTAAATATATTTCAAATGTTGTCGATAAATATTAATTGACGCACGTCGAAAAGTTGAATATTTTTCAACTTATCGGTTACGTTTGATTTTAAAAAAGAATAACCGCAACGTTCAGCCATTTAAATACACTAGGTATTGAATCATAGACGACACGATGTAAAGACACCTTTGTATTGATGGACCAATAATTGCTAATTGGTTACTGATTATACTTACTTGTGCGACTATGCCTTAAATAGATAGAATTTATTCCCTGATATGCAGAATAATATACTGACAAGCAACATAATGGTACATCGCTTATTAACTGCAAAATATAAACAAAAACAGTGAAAAATTGTTTTTTTTTTTCGGAAATCACAGTCTACATTGTTATATTAGAGGATTATAAAGTGACCTTGTAAAGCACGAGACACGACTGAAGGCGTAGCTGCAAATTACACCGCTTTTAACATCATCGCTCTTTCTCGCCATTCTTAAAACAGGGTACAAAATAAAACAAGGTAAACTTTTCTAATGTTATATACTTCTGTCCCATACAGGTGTGCATTCAACGTGTGAGGCGGTCGTGTATTATTATTTATTATAATACCATATAAATATAACATAATATTAACAATATGCATATTGTTATAATATAATATAAATATAATATATATTATACCACGGTTACGGTTACCACCGTGTGCACCCATTTACCAGCATCCTACAGCCCTAAATAATTGTAAATTCATCATATACCTACTATGTATATATCGATAACAGCACCACTGACTATAATAAATTTATATAGATAATAAAATATGTAAGTATACATAGTATATAATATGTCATATATACTCGCACACACGTATAATTTATACGTAAATAGAGATTGTACTTTTATCCACTAGGAAATTTTGCTGTACATAGAAGTGTACCTATATAATATTTCATTATATGATGTTATATTGTTCTGTAACACGTAAAATAATATATTAAGTACACATTATATTTAAAACGCGTGTCACACAGTGTTCAATTCAAATAATCGGGGTAATTTTTGATGTTGAATTATAAATTGTATTATTATTAAAAATACAGGGTGCGTGTGTCATATGCATTGTTATTATTATTATTATTATTATTATCATCATCATCGTTATAATTAAATATATATTATAATATAGTTCGAGTAACGGTATTAAAATAAAATATTGTAGAAAGGGTTTGCCAGAAAGAATAAATTGGGTATAATATAAGTAATATAATAAAATAAAATTATCGTATTCTAGATAGTTATATATCCTCGGAACGAAATTGTACACATATATTATAATATTTATATTAAAGTGTAATGATACTTACTTATTTCTTTTATATACTATATTGGTAGGCTAAACGCGCCTGCGAATGAATGATATTAGTATGATAATAAATATTACTATAAAACCATTTTGTTTTTGTCGGTATGTAATTGCAAATCTTAATTGCTCGTAGAAACCCAATAACTATGATCTGAAATCAACCGTTTCTCTTTTCTAAATGCCAAGTCTTGAAAATGCCGAAATTGCAGTTTTCAAAGAATAGGTAATAGGTATATCCTCTATGAAATTAATTGAAAATAGGTTATATAAATTACATTTTAATATTTAGATAGATGTAAAAAAAGAATACAGATCTACTCAATAGTAAGAGACGTGTAATTAGGAATGTTGTTGACTGCAGTATTTTTCACAAACCTAATTTGCCATTCACACTGTTTATAATTGGTTTTCCGAGTCGAGTACTAAACATTTAGGTGAAATACTATAAAATTAAAATAGTCCCTTCGGCAAACCCTACAATCACGCGTCGGTTAATTTATACAACTTTTGTTCCTCATATTTAGTTTTAATTCACTTTTATACTAATAATATTATATATTTTTAAATTATTTAATTACGTAATCAAAATATATTGTACTGGACCAGTTATGTTATAACATTTTACACTAATTATATTATACGATTCATATTTGTATATTTGTGCATTGTTCTGTGTTTGAAGTTGCAAGCTATTATTTTAGCAACTCTATATAAATATACATATTAAGTATTTATCATCATAACTGTGTATTATTTGTTCAAAAAGTTTGTACCAATAAAATATACCTCAGTATTTGGACCTACCTCGTACCAATAATACCAAATCATCTTAAATTTATTATCAAGTTCAACTATAGAAGACACGTTTTTAATATACATACTCGTATATATAGTATAATAATTGTATATAATCGTATCTTGTTAAAAATTAATAAATAAAAAAACCTAAGGTAAATCATTAAAAATATTCATATCATGAACTCTGATACAAGGAAAATTCATTCATATAATATACCTAACAATAAATTTAGCTAACTAGTATCAAATATGCTAAGTTGGTCGTATGTTAAGCGAAGTCATGAATACAAGATAAAGGTTCACTAAAGTTGATGAAATAAATAAAAATATTAAAAAATAATATATTGTTACATATACATAAAGTTCTTTAAGATTTTTAAATTACAAGTCAGTATCTATCTGACAATCTATATTATTAGGATAAGCAGTTGTCTAGAAAAGTGAAGCACAACGTAAGGATGACTATAAGATTGATTTTGGACTCGACAAACCACGAATGATCCAGAGCATCTTCGAGTTTATGCAGGTATTTTTGAATGTTAATAGCATACGCCTGCAACATCAGCAACAACCACGGTCAACGAGAATCGATGACAATGTCTTCATCGTGGCGAAGGGTATTATGATTACGAGATATAAATTCGTGATTAGATATCAATTAAAAGTTCTTCTATTTTTCTAACATTAAGATCGCGATACAATCTAGTTTCTTAATCCTAAAAATATTCTATTTTATACCTCGAACAGTTGAACTGTACACAACGTTTAATGAGTTAACGACTGTCCATTACACCGTGAAAAAATTAAATATCACTATAATTTATTTTTATAATAATTATAAATTTTGAAAGCAACTGAAAGGTCAAAAGTTTTTAAACAAAACCAATATACGAGTATACTATTTTAGAATTTTTTTTAAATTTATTCAGTATTTTTATTGTGTTTATAAATGATATTATATATGAACTACCTCATTTTCATGACTGTGTACATATTAAATATATTAGTGAGCACATCGCGTTTGTATTTAATACGCGGGAATGGAAGTTTTAAAGTTTTATTGAAGAATTCTTTGTATCTTCAAATACATTTTGTGACTCCACTTGTTATCAAAACATATTTAAATTAATTTCATTATCATGGCGTATACATTTTTAATTGGATGTTCTAAAAATCCTTTCATCATCAAATTCACAAGATATGCTTTTAGTACAATGGCATGACCATACTCAGGTTTTAAACTATTTAAGCACTTTTCATATTTAGTATATTTAATTAAATAATTATTTTTATATCTAATAACATATAAAATATGTATAAATAAATTATATAATATAACAGTATTGTTTAATGTTTACCCAGCTAAGAATTACTATACACATTAAGAAACTGTTAATAAATTATAAAACATGCTCTGAAATTATGCTCTCTATAAACATCGTCAAAATCCCAAATCCTTTTTATGTACTATCATTTTTTCTCTTTTGATTTATTAATTTTAAAGTCTTAAGTAGCTTGATTTTGTGTATTCATTATTTCTTTTATATCACTGATCGCTACAACAAGAATGTTTTCTTTACAAATACTTAAAATCAATTATATGTTAAGTAATACAAATGTCTTATGATAATATTAATTTAAAAAAAATATATTTATTTGTACCTTGTAAAGTGGTGCTATCCACCGTTTAAGGTAGTATAATTAATGAATAAACTAACAGTATTCGGTATAATAAGTTGTGTATACAAATACAACCCAGTTGTTAATTTATAATTATTTAGGTACAATTTTGACAGATTTTAATCTATATATTAAAAATTTATACTATACTTATAATATATTTAATTATTCAATTATATCTAATTATTTCTTAAAATAACTGAAGCAGACACAATACCATTTAAAAAAATAATTCATTAAGTTTCTTCCCTCTCTTTTTTCCTCAATCATTTTTTATGACCTATTTTGTGTATTAGAAAAATCAATAATTAATAATTATTATTTTAAAATTAAATTATGAATGCTCATCTAAGTACATATTTTAGTCATTTTTAAGTTAATTTTTAGAATTTTAAGTTCATTTAAGTATATTTTAAGAAATTCCAGTGTATATTTTAGATCATTAAAATCCTAGCTCTAATTAGAAACATAGGTAAAGAGAGCCAACACTACCTTTCCGCAGTTTTAGGAAAGTCGTGGACAGGTCAAGTTCCTCAGGGCGACTACCTAAATAGGTGCGCTAAGTGGGAAACTTTGATAATAGTTATGAAAAGATCCACTTTGTATTCCTAGTAGATCAATTTTACTAACCTGCTGTCGGTTATTTGCTAAATAGCCAGACGTGACACGGCGTGGTAGTATGCAACAAACGCTTAAAAAAGATTGTCGTGACAGCACATCGGACGTCAACCACAAGTCTAGACAGTGAACAACAAATAGTCACTAAATTCAAAGCGGTTCACATTAACTAATACGCAGCTGGTCGTAAAATATAGGCTACCGGTAACACGTTGTCAAAAGCAACCGCGACAAACGTTTCTTGTCGATCGTAGTACAGGTAACTAAAAATCAGACTTTAAGTAGAAAATGTTAAAAAGTGGTCGTCAAAGCATACATATTACGTAATAGAGACCCACGCACAAAGCAGTCCTATGGAAATTGCCCGTGGTATTACAGCTTAAGTATTCCACATGGCTCTATCATATAAAAATATGTGTAGGCACTGAAAAGAACCGTTATAGTAAGAGCAAAAAATTGCATTATCCAAAGATCGACGGTAACCAACAACGTCATCACAAAAAAATACTAGCATCCCCAAACAAAGGTAAGATTCACGAAACGTAAAAGCGATAACCGCCAAGTATGATTCATGCCGATTGAAACAGGTTTCATTTTCAAGAGATCGCCGGTATCAACAGTAACAACAAACGTGACCAAAAAAGAAACGTCTGACGTCCCCGCACAAAGCCAGAATTCACGGAACGTAGAAGGGGTAACGGTCAATTACGATTAGCACCGATTGCATCAACTACGTCACCTAGAATAACAACTAGCGTCCCCGCACGAAGTCGGGATTAAGGAAAGTAAAAACGATTACCATTGAGTATGATTCCCACTGATTGAACCAGATTTCATTTTCATTTTCCAATGATCGCTGGTGTCGACAGTACCAACCTACGTCACCTAGAATAACAACTAGCGTCCCCGCACGAAGTCGGGATTAAGGAAAGTTAAAACGATTACCATTGAGTATGATTGCCACTGATTGAACCATATTTCATTTTCATTTTCAAATAATCGCTGGTGTCGACAGTACCAACCTACGTCACCCAGAATAACAACTTGCGTCCCCGCACGATGTCGGGATTAACGGAATTTAAAAACAATTACCATCGAGTATGATTCCCAATGATTGAACCACATTTCATATGCTATTTCCAATAATCTTCCAGAATCGACGGACATCATTTACGTCACCAAGAAAAAACAACTATCGTCCACGCACGAAGCCTGGTTTCGTGGATCAAAAACGATTACCGCCGAGTATGTTTCGCGCGATTTAACAAGATGTCCACGTCTTCGGGTGATTATTGAAGCAGCAAATGAATGTTTTCAACTCGGGAATTATACTGATGGTAATCGTTTTACATTCCGTTATTCCGGCTTCTGTGCGGGCTGCTGTTGTTTTTCTAGGTGACGTAAGTGGTTACCTTCGATACCTGTGATGTTTGGAAAATGAAAATTTAAGCGATGCAATCGGTGCTAATCGTAATTGACCGTTACCCCTTCTACGTTCCGTGAATTCTGGCTTTGTGGGACGTCAGACGTTTCTTTTGGTCACGTTTGTTGTTACTGTCGATACCGGCGAACTTTGAGAATGAAAATAAAATCTTGTTAAATCGCTCGAATCATACTCGGCGGTAATTGTTTTTAGATCCACGAAACCCGTCTTCGTGCGGGGACGATAGAGTTATTTTCTGGTGACGTTGTTGTTACTGAACCAGTGATCTTTGGAGAGAAAATAAAATGTTACAATCGGCGCGAAACATACTGGCGGTAATCGTTTTTTGATCCACGAAACCGGTTTCGTGCGGAGAAGGTTTTTCTTGGTGACGTAAAATCCGTCGATTCTGGAAGATTATTGAAATAGCATATGAAATCTGGTTCAATCATTGAATCGTACTCGATGGTAATTGTTTTAAATTCGTTAATCCCGACATCGTGCGGGGACGCAAGTGTTATTCTGGGTGACGTAGGTTGGTACTGTCGACACCAGCGATCATTGAAAATGAAATGAAATCTGTTCAACAGTGGAATCATACTCAATGGTAATCGTTTTAACTTTCCTTAATCCCGACTTCGTGCGGGGACGCTAGTTGTTATTCTAGGTGACGTAGTTGATGTCCGTCGTTTCTGGGATTATTGGAATAGCAAATGAAATGTTTTCAAAGTGGGAATCATACTGATGGTAATCGTTTATCGCACGTTAACTTCCGGCTTCTGCGGTGCGCTAGTTGTTTAGTAGGTTTAAGTGGTTACCGATACCTCGCGATGTTTGAAAATGAAAATTTCAAGCTGATGCAATCGGT
>NW_020270981.1:0-12385 GCF_002803265.2 Melanaphis sacchari
GAGTTCAGTGGATTAAAAGAATTGGCAATAGATATCATTCTAGTCCATCCAGCTCAGTAGACTCAGAACGTGCATTCAGACAGCTGGATTTATTTGTTCAAAAGTAGAAATGCATTGAACCAGAGAAGGTCAGACAATATTATTCTGTTCAAGAAATATTAAATACCTGGAAAAATTTGCTTAAATTTGTTAAAGCCAAAGGGATATAGTATTATTTGTTATATTAATTAGTAATTACCTATACAAGTAGTATTTGTTATGATTTATTATTTAACTATAACTTTATTATTTATTTCATTTTATATTTGTTAACAAAAATGGTTAGTGAAGGTTCATTTATGGTTATTGTTATTTGTTATTCATTATTTTTAAATTTGTTATAGGCTATAACTTATAGCTTATGCATTTTTTTATTTAATATACTACTATGTATTACAGACTGAAAATAAACTAACATGTGATAACTAAAAAAATCATGTTTTCACTTTCTAGGTAATATTATTTGTGTTATCGGGTATCGTTTTATTATATATATCGGTGATGATATCGGTTTATGGTGGTATTGGCTCATGTATTTTGTCAAAATGTTGTTTTAACATGTTCATATATTATCGGTTATTTTATATCAGCAGCATATATCGGAGTATCGGATATCGGTAATAGTGGTATCGGCCCATCCCAGTGTCAAAATAAGTTTGCGCCTCGGGTTTTTATCGCTCGGAGCTCACCCCGGTCTTTCGCCAGGAGGAAGTAACTTCACTGTTATATAAAAGGGCAAAGTGTCTTCGAGGTGAAATCCGAAAGAACTTATCAAACCCCGCAACACACGGAAAGATGGTGTCTCCACATCATAAGTCAAACAATTAAATGTTATTTTTGACATTTCTCGTCTACTACGAGAGAGTCAATATGTGTATTTGGAATAAAACTAAATTGTTTTAGCATAATTACTCTCAACATTGTGTTAATTTCTAATTTCTTGAAAAAAAATAAAAATTTAAGTAGACTTATAAACTTGTTCATACGTTGAAATTTTAACACAAATTACATACGCTTTACACCATTCATGATAAAATATGATAAAAATACATTTTCAGGTACTTATTAATAATATACGAACTACATAAAACAAATTTACATTCAAACGTTCGATAGCGTTTAATTGTGTAAAAAGTATAAAATTATATTTTTTTTAATATATACAGTAGTAATGTTAATATTATATACTTCACAGCCCATAGGTTGGGACCTACTGTATTAGTATATAATATATTATATATTAGTAATAAATAATTATTATTACAATGGCCAAACGGAAAAAGTGAAACTAACATGCTACGCACGAGGTTACAGTTAGAGTTTTCAATTCGAGTGACAGATTACAGATAGACATATCAACTACAGCCGATGAGAAGTCACGAAGTGTTTGGTCTCCATCCTCCTCGAAACCGCGCCGTCGCAATCATCATTCAACAGTCGTCGGCTCCGATTTCGTCGCTGTCACCGCAGTAATGAAAGTATTAAGATTGATAACGACGAATCGGGCGGTATATATTATGTTTTAATGGGTTGAACCCGATTGCGTACGATTTACCTTTTAGAGAACACGAGTGCGTATGTTTGCTGTATAACAGTGGAAACCCCTAAAACGACACGATTGTGTATGCAGCGTTGCCAAATTTATAAATATACATAAAGTTCACCATGTATACAAAATATATACATATATTTCAATGATCTGCAATATAAAAGTAATTTCAAAAATATATAAGAAATAATAAAAATCACATAAACTTATAAAAATTAATATTTTCCTTGATAAAAAGAGCACATTTTAGATAGATACATTATAATATTTTTGTCAATTTTATACTGATCATACATTTTAATTGACGCTTTAATCCGTTTTAAATCAGATGGAGCCATATTTATATTTATAATTTTCTCGTAAAATCTGATGTTCGATTTTCTCTATTGTATTTAAAATATGACTGTACTCACCCAACATTGATAATACTTTTGAACGGTTATTGTCAGATAATATACTGACATAAAATGTTTTATGTGTACATTACCATTTAACTTGCCTGTCTTTTCGTTTTTATAAAACGATATTTGTTTGTACCAACCATTGTCGAGTCTTTGCCTCGTTCTGAAGTACAGTTTCATTTTCCATCTTAAATTACACAATTATACTACACAAATACTACTCTCAAAACGTTCATCGGTCAACTAATAAAACCTATAGCGATTATAAGTAGTGTAAATTTTATTGAAAGATAATCACGATGATCATTTGATATTTCCAGTTTCGTCTATATGTGACTTTTGGCCAGCGTGACAATGTTGCAAAAAAATAACATACCTATGCAATCTTGTTATGAAAAAGATTGAAAGAGGTACCACCGGTAATCAACGTACGCAATCGTATTCTACCCATTTAGTTGCATACGAAAAATCCGTCTTAAAAGTACTTGAACATTTTTGGTTATTATAATATTATCATTACAAAATGCTACATGGGTAAATTACAAAAACATGTAAAAACTATAAAAAAACTACTATTTTTCAACTTAAGTGGTGAATATTAAACATTATAAATTATATAAATATACGATTTATATTTTACAACTATAGATTATTTAAAATAATGTTAAAATTTTATAATAGTGCAGATTGTATGAACCATGAATGTATAAATCTTCTTCTTCTTATAATATAAAACGAAGAATACTTAGCACACGGGCAGATAGGTTTAGTGTCTCGACCAATCGAAAAATTCCGTGTATACTTCTCCCCATCGTTATCTCCTGCCGTCGTCGTTATTATTATTGTTTTTATATACCGTTTTTTCCGCTTTTCGCCCGATTTTCCGGCCTTTAGAGACCTTGTTCCGTCGCGTTCTCGATGCTATACCCAAGAGCGGGTGTTTTTCGTCCTGTCCTTGTGCGTTTTCCGTTCGGATCCGGTCTTCGGCCGCGGCCGTATCCGTCGCCCGTTTTTTTCCGGTTTTTCTCTCCGTTCGAATCAGTTTTGCCTTTTTCGCGTCTTTGCGTTTTTCGATTGCGTGGAACGCGTCTTTCGCGAGCCGCGTGTCCCCGAATTCCGTTCGTGGCCGTCGCCGTCGCGTCCGGAATACGCGTACTCGCGGCGTGTTCTCCGGTCGGTTATCGTATCGTCACGTATAATCCTGTTTGTTTATTTACGATTTGATAAATTATTTATCCGTATTTTTTTTTTATTACGTCTCGACCCTCGGACGCCTCCGCGACCTCATCAGTACTGTTTCGATAGCGTACGAAATACGATTATGTGTATAAAAAGAAACACTCGTCGGGTTTAACAGAGTCTTATGTGTATTACAAAAACAGATCTCAAGAGTCTTGCTCCCGAGTCGTTTTAATACTTTTAATTGCATAGATTTGGGGCGGTATCGTGATATGTGTCCGTGATAATAAACTTTGTACATCATTAAGACATATAAAATTAAATAATGTAAATGAATACGTCAGAAATACTCTAGACGACAATAAATATGCGATTTACGGTTTCATGACACGTGAATCGTAAAAATTGTATTGGTTAAACACTTAAACGACGTGTAATATAGTATTCGTCGCATCTATAAATGTTATTTCAATTTAGTAGATCAATTATTTTTGATTCAGGAGAATGAAGAGTGTCACCTTGCGAACAAATTAAAAAAAGAGTCATATATTTTTCTTCAAGCAGAAGATGAAGGTAAAGTTAGCTATACAACTGTTAAGCTAATCTGTAGCAGATGTGTGACATTTTGCAAGTATAATTTAAGTCTTTAAGAATTTTTTGATGTAGATGAAACAGTTAGGTTTATAAAAATGTTCAATGCGGCATTTGATATTATGAATTCTGTTATCTGTAAAGACAATTTCCAAAAAGTGTTTGAATTTACAAAGTTAATGACTGATTACATAAGAGGACTAAAAATTAAAGACAATGACTTATTTGTACCTGTATTAGAGTCAAATAGAAAGACTGGTTTTCTAGGATTCATTGTATCTTTAAATTTTACCTTACACTTATACTCAACTTTCATTGATTCAGATATCTTAGACCACATTAGAATGTACAAAATAAGTCAAGATCATTTGGAGTAAGTTGTTTTTTGGTTCAGTAAGAGCAATGGGTAGTTACAACAATAATCCTTTAGCATGCCAATTTCAATCCGCATATAAAAAATTAGTAGTACAATCACATTATGTTGGTAAATTTAGCACTGTAAATTGCATTCCTTTGGAAAATATTGATATACTGTGTTATTCCAGTTCTGATCCAATTAAAACAATAAATAGTTCCACATATAACTATAATAAAGACGTTATTCTTCTGAAAAACATATTGAAGAGGTCGATTCATTTATAAATGATTATGATTATATTTGTAATCAAAGTTTGTATAATTTTTCTGATTTAACCCCCCCCCCCCCCCACGAAATAGAAGGTACAAAAAATAAATTATCTGATCTCCAAATTTATTACTAATAAAATTTCAAAAAAATTAAAATAAATTATTAGTTATTAAAAAATTACCCTTCTCCTGTTGTTTGTAAATCAATGTATACATTAAAATTTATGATAAGTATGACAGTATGTTATAATTTATTAATAACTGATCGACATTGGTGGCTGTCAAATCGATGATGTACGTAATGTAGACAGACGACGAGTGTAATTAATTACCGTCTACGGGAAATTTGCAATGACCCGTTTTATCTAAAATCTAGATAGTTTTAGAAATTGTATCCTACCATATATATACCTACCACACCGCTAGGAGCCAACAGACGTCAAACACGACATATCTCGTATTCTCGCTGTACTACTATTCACTAAAGTTTTGATTGACGACTGTCGTATTATACTCGTATTATATTATATTAAACGCAAATATTAAAAATGAGTTTAATTTTAAAGTTTTTTAAACCAGAAAATAAAAATGTTTCGAATGTTTCGATTGATGTAGATTCAGATAAATCGTCCGTAGGCAGCGCACCAATAAAAAGACGAAAACTCGAGATGTCACTATCTGACGCAAATCATAATGTGAGTTTTGACTTTTTGTTAACTATCTATATTCCATGTTATAAATAATTTTTAATAAATTAAAATTTATCTTTATTTTTTATATTATAAAATAAAACAAGCTGGGTATCAGTTATGTTTGAAATACAGACTCGTTTTTAACGTGATATACAATTGTAGCTTCCTCTTAAGACATTATTATATAATAATATATTATTTATTATTATAATATTGTATCATCGTTATTTGTTATATATTTTATTTATAGATTTTTTCGAATGATATTGCAAATTTTTGTCGTAAGCAATTGAATGACATTGAAAAATATGAAGTTCTTGTGCATAATTGGATATCTGATAAAGACTTCAAGTTTCCGACTTCTGGCAAACGAAATTTGTAATTTCAGCATTCTTGGTTACGTTCATTTGTGTGGTTGGTGTATTCTGTTGCAGAAGACGGAGCTTACTGCCGTTATTGTGTCTCATTTGGATCAAATTCTGTTGAAAAAGGGGGTCATAAGAACACAAATTTATTGGTTCAGACTGCGTTTCAAGATTGGAAGAAAGCACTTGATAAATTTAGAGAACACCAAAAAAAAAAAAAAAAATTTCATCTTGACGCCATGGTAGATGGACAAAATTTTAAGTAAAGTTGATTTACAAAAATCGGAAGCGTGATGTGATCAGCGAAATTGTTAAAGGCGAAAAATACAACAACTTGAAAACAGACAAAAGTTAATTCCGATCGTCCGAGCCGTTTTGCTGTGTGGCAGGCAAGGATTATTATCATTAAGAGGTCATCGAGAGATCAGAGCTCTTTATCATTGAAAATGCCAGTAGAAAACGACGGTAATTTTAAAGCGTTACTTCGTTATGCCCTAGATAGCGGTGATCAAGGTTTAGCCAATCATTTAAATACTGCGGGTGCTTATTCTACATATTTAAGCTTTCGCATTCAAAATGAAATAATTGATGCAGCAGGGACACTAATAAAGTCGAATATTGTGCAACGTGTAAACAAATCTGGATATTTTTCTGTCATTGATGACGATAGTACGGATGTGAGTGGTATCGAACAGTTTTCAATATGCGCTCGATTTGTCGATAAAACTGACGAATACAAAATTCGAGAAGACTTTTTGTGCTTTATTCCTGTTGAGGACGTTACCGGAAAGGAGCTTGCAAATACGTTGCTGATCACTATGGAGAACATTGGCATAAAGCTGGTCAATATGAGAAGGCAAGGTATGTTAATAATTATTAGGTTATAATTTTATACATATTAGGTTATGTTATATTTTTTTTTTATAAAATGTTTAGGCTATGACGGGTTAGGCCAATGAGTGGACAATTCAACGGCCGTGTTGCCAAAGTTCGAGAACTATATCCAGGAGCCATTTACGTCCACTATGCTAATCATAATTTGAATTTGGCCATTACACATGCGTGCAAAATATCGTCCATCCGAAATTCATTGGCACAATTACAGAGGTTGTAAATTTCTTTCGTCTATCTAATGAGGCAGGTCTAGTTTTAAAAGAAAAAATACAAGCATCTTGCCCAAGTGCGAAACAAATATATCTTAAATTCTGCGAAACGAGATGGGTTAAGCATTTGGACTCGCTCAGTTTGTTCAACGATGTATACGAACATATCTGCTTATCGTTAGAATATCTGGATGAAAATAATTTGAAAACCATCGGAGTCAAACCTCATGCCCTGCTCTCATCGATACAAACACCACAATTTATTATAGCTTTAACAGTAGTAAAGCCGATTTTCAGCATAATGAAAAATCTCAGTGTATTTTTACAAAAGGAAGATTGTGATCTTAGCTTATGCATTGATTATGCAAATAATGTTTATGATGAAATCAATGAGATGCGTTGTGATTCGGAGTTGAAATTTAAAAGCTTGTATGCAGTAGCAAAAGAAATGGTCGACAAAATGGATATTAATTTAGCACTTCCGCGGAATGTTGGAATACAGAATAATCGAGACAATTGCGAAGGCGGTCCAGAGGAATATTTCCGTCGGTCCATTTTTCTTCCTTTTTTGGACCAATTATTGATGCAGCTAAAAATAAGATTTCTTGAACACCAGGAACTACTGTCAAGAATTCAAAATATTCTTCCGACTAAGTGCTCTGAGCTGAATACAAAATAAATCAGTAAAACAGTAAATACTTTTACAAAAGAAGGGCCAAATAACATCAAGGGATCTACTGATGATTTTATAACTGAGACGACCATGTGGTACAGGTAACAAAATATTTAATTTTTTATACATAAAAATATTGTTTGTGATCTATATTAAAACATAAAATTCATTGTTGTTTCAGACATTGTTTAAATATGTCAAAAGATAAACGGTCTAAAACATTTATTGAGACTCTTAAAAATTGTAATTCTGCATTATATCCATCAATACGCACATTTTTCAGATTGGTGCAACTTTACCCGTTTCCATGACAACAAGCGAACGGTCTTTTTCTTGTCTTCGAAGATTGAAAACATATTTGCGCAACAAGACTGGTGAGGAGCGATTAAATGGGTTGATGCTATTAAACTTATATACAGAGACGTGGAACTGACTTATGAAGAGGTCATTGATATAATAGCAAAAAATCCGAGACGTATAGATCTTGTTTTATAATTTAAATTGAATTGACAAATTTTAATAATTAATTATTAATCTATGATATCGTTGGCTACACGGCAAAACCTCGTAAGTCAAAATTTGATGCACTGTACTTTTGTGCACATTTTGATATCACAATATCGATATTTTTCCCGGTACTTTAATAAGATAATGCATAAAAACAAAACTCGTAACTATAGTAGTAATAACAAAACATCGTAAGTCAATTGTAGATATTAAAATGAATCATGAATAGCATACTCCACATACACCATACATTTACATACGGTTTTGAGTTATGACATGCATTCTATTGTTTTAAATGTTTGAAATAATTAAAAACATTATTGTATTAAAAACGTTACCAGACAGTGAAATTCAATCACTTTTAAACAGTTTAAGTGATCCAGAAAATTTAGATACTAGTGCTGGGAATTCTTTGATTGATTTTGTTAGAGATGATGTTGTTAATATTGATACACTTTCTGTAGTTGAAGGTAAAGTATATTATATATTAAAAATAAGTGTTTTTTCATTTAATTACATTATTTTTTCTATACAATTATTATCATAGTTCTTAACTTTTAAATTATTAGAGTTGGAGACTGATAATATTGAACACAGTGAGGACTGTAATACTCAAATTAATCTACTTAATATAGAACCAGAAGTTATTAAATCCTATGTAGAAAAATATTGTGATATGGTTGAATTAAATAATTTACATACTGTTCAAGGTAAATGATAGTATTAAATGAATGTACACAATTAAATATAATATTTGTTATTATTCATAGTTAAATAATGATTTAAATTATAGAAATGGAAAAATATGATGATAGTGGTTTAACAGAACTTGTAGTAAAAGCAAAACGGAAACTTAAGTACGAAGAAAGGGATGAGCATGAATGGTAAAAAATAAAAACAAAATACTTAGAATGCAAGGTTAAGACTATAAAGGTCTGAAGAAAAATGAAATGGGGAAATTTTCATTTACAGAAAGTAGATCTGCAAGACAGTTAAATATGTGAATCTACTTAAAAAAAAAAAAAAAAATTCAAGTACTAAAAAATAATTTTTTATTAAAGATGAAGACCGACAACAATTGTTTTCCACATTTTGGAAAAGTATGACTTGGAGTGACAGGAGAACATAAGTGTCAGCTTTATGCCAATTACAGCCTACTACAGCTAACAAAACTGGTACGAATAGTTCTCGGCGCTCTAGTACTATAAAATATTTTTTTTAAATAAATAATGAGCCTTTGCAAGTCTGCAAAAAAATATTTCTGCAAACACTTGGTTTAAAAGAGTGGTTAGTGAGGAACTGAGTTTTAAATTCAGATTCAGGTACTGCAATAAATGTTAGTTTTGAATATGAAAAGAAAACAAAAAAAGTTAACAAAAACAATTATTAAAAATAAAGAAATGACATTTTTGACACAAAAATATCTTCGTTTAATGCCTACATTAAAAAAAAATGATATTGTAGTTAATAAAACTGATTTTTTTAAAGAATTTCATAGGAGAAATCTTGCTCTTTACTCGCCCAAAAAGGATTTGTGCGATGTATGTGAAGGCTATAAATATGGACACATAAGTCAAGAGATCATCATCAACAGAGAAAAAAGATGCCAGAAATTGCAAAGAACTTAGACAAACAAGTTGCTATGAAAAATCCTACTGAATATGTATCTCTAACGTTGGACGTACAAGCGGTTAAATTAGCTCCTTCTATTAGAGCATCATTAATGTACTATAAAACAAAACTTTGTGTCCATAACTTTACAGTTTTCAACCAAACTACAGCTAATGTATGCTGTTATTTATAGGATGAGACAAGTGGAGGATTGGAGGCTTCTATTATTGCTACCTTGGTGGTAGACTATTTAGATAACATTATTGAAAAGACACCTACTATTAACAATATATCAATCTATAGTGACGATTGTGGATTTCAAAATCGTAATACGACTGTATCAAATGCAATATTAAAATTTGCAATTGATCAAAAAGTGACAATTACCCAAAACTTTTTAGAAAAGAGCCATACACAGATGGAAGTGGACAGTGTCCATCACACAATTGAAATGAAATTAAAAAATAAGGAAATTTATTTGCCTACTGACTATAAATGTATGTAAATATGCTCGAAGTAAAAATCCATACAGAGTTAAATATTTGAATTTTAGTTGTTTCAATGATTATTCATCATTAAAATATTATACATCTTCAAGGCCTGGTTTTAAAAAAGGGGACCCTACAGTTACTGAAATAAGATGCCTAAAGTACAACTCAGACTCTACTATTCCATACAAACTAAATTATGATGACCAATGGGCAAATTTACCAAATAAGTACAGAAAAGAAATGTATGCACCTTCAACAGTTAAAATTAGTCTTACCTAAGCACACTTGGCAATTCTATGACACTTTACAGTACACCAAAAATAAAAAAAATAGAAATTTTTATTATTATTTAATAATATTATGTGTTTAATATCATTATTTAATGTTAATTATTTTTAAATTGTTAATGTTTCAATAATTAACTCAACATTGTTTTTATTATAATTATTATTTTATATATATATATATATATATATATATATTAGTTGCAAGAAGTTAACTATTAAATTTGTTTAAGAAAGTTTTTATGAGTTCAATAAAAAAATATTTTTATTTATGTTATTATTTTTCTCAATTTTAATAAAAGATTTTTAATGTTTTAACAATTCTATCAGTAGTTTTTTTATAATTTTATAACGTTTTGTACTTTTTATGATATTATATTGTAATATTGAATGATATGTCTGTGATTTTGTACAAATAAAAGAATTTTGACATTTCATAACAAACTTGTAAGTCAAATTTACTCAAAAATAAAACCTCGTAAGTAAATTTAATTAATTACAAGAACTCGTAAGTCAAATTTATTATAAATCAAAAACTCGTTAATCAGTTTTTAACACAATAATATCAAAATATTGATTTATTGATCTTTCAACAATGTGAAATGATTATAAAAGGTGATTAAAGTTATAACTTTTTATAATTTACAAATATTAATTATACGTGTCAGCATTATGTTCAAAAAACAGAAAACCATTTTGAAATTCTTTAATTGCTGTTAAAAGTAAAGCAGATGATAAAGGTGGCCTAAATTATCCCAGTGACGATGTTATTTTGATTTGTATGCAAAGTGAAAAATTATTAAAATCATTCAACTATCAAAATCGACCTATAAATACATTACATTTCCAAACTAAAGTTTTTCATCATTTTTACAACTCTAATATATTTATTTCATTAAAATCACACAGTCTAGAAAATAGTAGTCCATTAGCTGATCATTTAACACTATTAACAAAATCAATTTCATTTACTTATATTAAGTTTAAAGTCAAAAACTTAAACCCCATTTTTAAGAGTGTGGTATAATAAAATGATACTATTTAAAGGACAGTAAAATGTTATATTTGTATTCATTTTTTAATTAATTATGTTTTTATTTGTTATTTATTTTTTTTTTTTTTTTGTTATGGTTTTACCAAGACGGTTTTTTTTTAGTATTATAACAATGTATTTTTTTTTCAGTATTATAATCATGTTGTATTTGAAAAAATCAGACAATTTTTTTATTTTTTACTACATTAATGTTATAATGGGTACGTATCAGTTATTTATAATGCAATTAATTGTAAATATATAATATATAATCCATCTATATTAGGGTGGTCCCTATCTTATAGATGAAGACAATTTTTTTCAATTTTTGATTGGGTTACCATTAAAAATTGTTCAAAACTACAAAAAAAATGTA
Organism: Melanaphis sacchari; assembly: GCF_002803265.2. Classification (NCBI taxonomy): domain Eukaryota; kingdom Metazoa; phylum Arthropoda; class Insecta; order Hemiptera; family Aphididae; genus Melanaphis; species Melanaphis sacchari. Next base: position 11,522 of record NW_020270981.1, read on the forward strand.
TTTTGTAAAGTTTCATAGTAATTTTTCAACCCTAAGGTGTACGCCTCAAGAGGGTTGAACTTCAAAGAGGGTGATTTCCCTATTTTTGTAATTTTACTGTTTTAGCCTTAAATATTTATGATAGGCCAAAAATTATAAGTTTCAAATATTTTTTTTATTAAATTGTTAATTAATATAATTTATTACTTTTAGTTGAAACTGTGGAATTATGTTTTTCAAGTGATACATAAGAAAGTTTGCCTGAATATTGTGAGTTATGCCAAAACATACTAGGTATAACTATTATTATGGAAAGCTATGAAGAATCTTATGAAGTCGGCCCTTCAACTAATAAGCGAGAAAGAACAGTATTCATCAACGATAAACTTGTAACTGTTTTAGATAGATGCAAATTAAGTGACAAAGATACAACTTATATATTAATTGCCACGGCTCAGGCATTAGGTTATAATCTTGACAATTCAGTAATAAATTGTTCATCAATTCACCGAGTTCGTGAAAAAGTACGAAAACTGCGAGCAGAACATCTACGCTTAAGTTTTAATAACGATTTATTTAAAGAATCCGTTGTATATTAGGATGAAAAAATGTTACTTTCATTAACTGGTAAAGATTTAGTGGAAAGACTGCCAGTGCTAATTTCATGTGAAGGACGCGAGAAACTTCTAGGGGTTCCTAAGTTATCAGCTGGAACTGGAGAAGAACAGGCTGAAAACGTTTTTCAGTTATTAATAGATTGGGGGATTACTAACTCGATTGTCGCAGTTTGTTGTGACCAGGGCCGTAGCTAGAACAAATTTTCGGGGGGGGGGGGGGCTTAAATCAAATAATATTTTCATTTTAAGTAATTAAAAGAACACTTAT
>NW_020270982.1:0-9875 GCF_002803265.2 Melanaphis sacchari
CTTGTTGTGTACTTCCAGTTACGTATTGCTAGATTTACCTAATATAGAATAGAGTTACCTTCAAATAACCTTCATCTTTAGAATCTTGAAATTAATATCGTGCGATTATGTCGATTGAGTGACAGATGACACAGTGTTCATCGGAATAATTCATAATACACTCCTAGATGTGTCGAACATAAACCTCATATTCCCTATTTGAAATTTGGTTTAATCAATAACTTACAATTTTCTTAAAATGAAAATCTAATATGAGGTAAAGGAAATTAGTGTTCAGTGTAAAAACACATTAACTATCAAAGATCACTAAGCACATTTTTAGAGATTATTATTCTTTATTAGATTTAATATGTATCAATATTTAGATTGATATAAATAATATTGATAGCACTATCTGTAACTACTAAATATTAATAAGATTTAACGTATTTTCTCTATTTCTCACTTGTTGTATTGGCAATTTCTTCGTTGTAAACAATTGTTGGAAAAAAGAACTGTTTTCTTTGAACGTGGTCTTGATTCGTCATTAAAGTCTACTGAATAAATTCAAATTTCTTCCTATAACGTAATATAATACCTACATACCATGACTATTTATAGTATAAGTATTATTTATGTGAAATTTACTAAATTATAAAGAAAATTATATATTTAAATGTAAATATTACCAATAACCAAATGCGAATTCAATGTATGTCAATAAATGACCAAACGCAGTATCAAACACATTTGTTTCATCAAACTTCGAGTAAGCTTATTCAAAATTCCCTAATATAAAAACATCATTTATATTATCAGTTTATAAGTTATAATATGGTCATTCAATAAGGTATTTAGGTAATGTTCTTATACGCGATTTTAAATATTTATCAAAATATTAGTTTAGTATTACTCATAAGATGAAGTTAGAATATAAATCATATTCAATTTATTACATTCAACTTACAGTATGGTAAGCGATTTTTTTGTCACTTTCATCAATGCCATCTTCCTCAGCAATTCCGTTTTCTCCGATAAATATTTTTGGATTATTCATTTTTTCATTAATCCATTTTAAGCAATTTAAAATCCTCAAAAACCTTAAATCACATGAATTTATTTTAATGATCAATATGTGTATGAATTTTAAAATAGAAAAATATGATAATTTTACTTCAGTCTGTGTGGTGTCATAATTCCATGAATATCCTCGATCTCTTCTTTTAAGATTAAGTTCAGCGGCCAATTCTTCTTCAGTCATTGGTCGTACTTTTACGCTACTATAATAGTTGAATAAAATAAAATCGTATGACCCTGTAATTATAGTTTGGATAATTTAGTGTCGTATTTAAAACTCTTTAATACGATTTCAATGTTTAACATAGTATTTATTTATTTTTCCTCATTATGTCGATAAGAAGAGTTAATAAGGTTTAATAAAAATGTTTGGTCTACATTTTTTTTGTACATTGAATTCGTTTTAGTTCAAATTCCTTGAAAATAATGTATGATATAATCAAAATTTGTGTAAGGAGAAAGAAGAATTGTAATTGACTATATTGAATGGATTTCTAGTGATTACTAGTGATGAAATCTATTTGAACGCTTTTTCAAAGTATTTAGCGATTTCTATTTTATATAATAATGATGATCAATTTAAAGAGGTGAAATCTATTTCATAAGTCGATAACTATATAATATAAGGACTTAAAAATATATGTTATCTCTGTATTTTACTGTATTTTTAATGAAAATATTATTTGGATACCTTTGATTATTTTTTGTTCTTCCTCGGAAAATTGTTTTACTCGTTCGACGCGTATTTTTTCTCGTTTATTAGTTTTTTTGATTGATTCTAAAAATTCATCCGGGTATTTTCCCGTGGATAATACATGTGTTATCAATCCAAACTAAAAAAAAATTCATGTAAGAATATAAAATGTATAATGAATGACATTTTAACGAATAATTACTGTAGACATTCGTGCCCTTTCGGCAGATTTTTGATGTTCTGAATTATTTGGATCTTTTGGATAGAACCATACTCCTTCTATGGCTAAACTTATTTGTCCTAACCAAAATCATAAATAAACTATCTTAATTTAATTTAAATTTACGGCTGTAGCCCATAAGCGCAAAATATTACCCAAACATAACCCAAAAGCGCAAAAATAAATGTTCTATAAGCACAAAAAAAAAAAAAAAATAATAATACCTTTTTAAGAAACCATAAGCGCAAAAAAAATTTTACAAATATTAAGTATATTTTATGAGTTAGAAGTAAGTTTATACTGTATGTATTATATAGTTATCTTTAATGTTTATTAACCTTCACCGTAATTCGTTACGATAAAATATGATAAAATAATACTAAATTTCAACTGTACTCGATCACTGTTGATGTATTTTTGAATTATAAAAATACTATATACTTAATTAAAATTAATAATTAATAATTTTAAAATGATTCTCATAATGTAACGTCTACAATATTCATTTTGGAGCTTTTATTCTATTAGGTACTAAGTTATAAAAACGCAAAATAATTTTGAGTTTTTGGTCTATCGAAAAAAATAGACAGTTGCTTTTGGGTTTCACCGAAATTAACTTAACAATTAAAAGTAATATATAATAAAGTGGTAATAAATAACTACATTGATTAAAAATAAATGTACACATTTGTATATAATAGTTTACCTTTTTGTTTATCTCTGAATTCTTTATTGTATAATTGATTAACCATACCATGTACAATAATACAATGATGTAATGCTTGATAATCTGAGTATCCACTAAATATTAGTTCTTGGTAACCAGGAGCAAAATGCTCAGATCCATATCCTTCAGTCGCCAAATGAATGTCTGATACTGTTGTCCAATATTTTACCTAATAGTACATATTTAATTATTCAAACTTTAATAATTCGTGACAATACAATACAACCATATATAGGTAGTATATGTGTATGATTATAATTTACGTATGCACTTACTCTGTCTCCAAAATTCTCAAAACAGATTCTTGTGTAATTTATATAAAATATATAACTAGCCGAATTTGTTAATCCTCCAAGTTTATTGAAAATTTCTCCCATATCATAGTGGTACAACGTCACCTAAATCAAGATTTCAAAGCGCTTTAATATTGTTTAGTTAATGCCGGTACATATAATATATAGATTGCTTAGAAGAATTATATTTATTTTTTAATCTTGTGTATGTAAACTATACGATAATTTCATAATATTATAAATTTGTATAAGTACCATTGGTATGATTCCATTTTCGATTAATTTGTCAATTAGATTATTATAATAAGCTATTCCGGCATTTCCTAGTAAATGGTCATGAGCCATTGGAATAATTCTAGTCGGGCTTATTGAAAAACGATAAACTTGAACCTAGAATAAAATTTTAATACTTACATAATTATTCATTACAAATTTTAATTAATATTGAAAATTGGAACTATTCAATGTTTAATCAGAAACTAACACCCAATTCCTTAAGTAGTTTGACATCTATATCTGTTTTATGGTACGTATCTGCAGCTATATCTCCGTTGAATTGAAAATGCGTACCATCGCTAATTGCAGATGACGGAAATTCATATACTCCCATTCCCTTATATATATCAGCTAATCTAGGTTTGATGCCTTTCTGTATGTGTTTTTCGATTACCGACTTCGGTAAGTCTAAGAAGTATCTAAACGATTTGTTTGCTTCATTGGAATGAAAATAATGATCCCAGATTGATTCCGCTTTATCTGAGATACAAAATGTTTTATTGATCTTGTAAAAACAATATTAACGATAAAAAAAAAAAAATAAAGAACCAATATATTCAATTACACAAAATACGAGTGACAATTTTGATAGTAGAAATATTAAGTGTTTATCAAAATTCAAATATAATATATCTTTATTCATGATAAATTATAAAATTAAAAACATTTCATAAAAATACTTCAAGTCATACCAGATGTTATGAAGTACTCAATTAAAGCTCTCTTAAATCATTAGTTTTATAATATTACAAAACTAATGATTATACCAAAATAGTTTTTTTAAATAACACGTAATTGCATTGAAAATATTTTAAAAACTAGTTATTGATAAAACTTAAAATGGCTTTGTAATTTACAATAGGCAGGTATTTTTTAAAGTTATTTTATTTTATAATTAATACTGTAGGTATAATACGTAAACTGTTTTCGTTATTAATAACCATTTAATATTATATACAATAATACACTGATTATTCATAAATACTATTTATTTGTCTATAATCGCAAGTATATTTAAGTATTTTATGATAGTTCATATTATTGATGTGTTATTTACTTAAACAAAATGTATTATGTATAGTAAATTTTAGTGTACGGTCTACTGTAGTGTATAGTGTACTATACGCAATATGCTATACATAGTTTCTTCCTATGTTTGTTCTTGCATGTACCTACTCATCAGCTTACTATGTATATATGTAGGTACTCTTTACTACCAACTTACTTTGCGTAAGTTCCGCTACATAAGTTTACAAGGTATTAATATTTAATAGGACTTAATAATTTAATTTCAAAAATATTTGCATTAATTAGCTCTGTATTGGATTTTTGAGAAACACAAAAACAAATATTTACATTTTTTATATTATTTTTAAGTTATGAAAGTAAAATCAAAAAAAATAATTTAAATCATTATAAGTGTTATGAAGTATTCAAGTAAAACTCTCTTATATCATTAGTTTTTTAATACTACAAAATCAATTTTTTTACTGAAATAGTTTTTTATTAATGTTAAGTACTCGTAGTTTAATTGAAAATATTTTAAAAATCAGTTATTGATGAAACTCAAAATGGTGATGAAGTTTACAGCATGCAAGTATTTTATCATTATAATTCACTATAATTATATATTTATAATTAATACCGTAGGTAATATATACCTAATTATATTCTATGTTTATTTATATTTGAATAAACGCCTGGTAGATTCAAGTACAGTTTTATAAAATAATTTACGGAATGTCATATAACAATAATAGGTTTAATATTGATTATAATATCATATCAAATTATTCATTCATCATATTAATTATTTATCGTATTCAGATAAATATCATCGACCTATTCATATTTATTTTATCATGATTAAAGTATTTATGATCTGTATAAATTAGTATTATTATTAGATAATGAAATTGAAATTTTAAATTTAGAAGTAACTATGATTTATGAGTTATTGATTTATCATAGATTATTATAAAAATCTAATAAACCAGATAACATATTTTTATTATTGTTAAAACAACCATGTTTATAGATATAAAGTGATATCACTTGATATTGTTGTAAATTAACTTAATGAATTACATTTTTAATGTTTAATAAATATCTAAAAAATGTTTAGCTTGAATTTAATAATAATTGCGGACGTAATTCGAATATCGCGATTTATATTTTCATATTTTGGGATGCAATTCGCATGCAGCCTAATAAATAATATGTACCTATGATTAAATCAATTTTTAACGATGTATTACAAATAATATTTATGTTTCAAATGAAAGTTATCAATTTAATACTTTAAAGAATCATATATACAATTGTTAACTATTTTTTAAATAATTTAATATTACATTTTACACAATTACCCGTAATGGGTAAAATTAAATGGCTTATATATTTTGGTTTTTTTACCATTGAATAGAAAAATATAAAAAAAAAAAAAATTGATTGGTATTTATTATAAATTTAAAACATGGAATATAATTGATAATTTATCAATGAGGATAGGAATCATAGGTCAATTTAACGTATTTAAATTTATGAACTTATAAACTGTAATAATTGTTTGAACATAAAAGTATTTATTTGAAACAATTGATAAAAAAGTTTGAATTATCAAAATAATCTATTTCAAGCTCATTACTCGTGCTCTAAGTGTTTAAACTTTAAATTTATAACTTTTTTAATTTTTGTCAATTATGTTAAAATACCATCATTAATTAACCGAATCTATTTATAACAATTAAAACTATCTTTACAAATGATTCCATTCTTACAACTATTTTATAATCTTTATAGTAATAGACAAACAAATAAAAAGTTCTTATAATTTTTGTATTTTCCATTTTTATGATAAATAGAAGAAAACATCATCTAAATTCAAATCAACTTTATTTCTTTAATAGATTTTTAAAAGTTCAATCAATTTTTCGTAGTTATAGAAAAAATCCGCGTACTGTTATGGAAGAGGTAAATTAAATCCTTTAACCCATAGGATTTTTATACAGAGAAAGACTAAATATATTTCAAGATAATATTATCCTTCAGTATGGGATATAATTTGACTGAAACTGAAAGCTAACGTTATATAATATTAGCACTCTCCACCTTCTTTACAAAAAATAAAAATAAAAATTATTTTGCTGGTATGAAAAACATAAATTTTAAGATAACTGTTTCAAAAAACGTGTACAAATACTGCTTTAATTATTTTGAGAGTTATTTATACTACTTTCAAGTAGATAAAAAATATTTAAAAATTTGACAGTTTATACAATAGAATATCACTCTCTACGAAAACTAATTAGACTTGTTAAGTTTAATATTGATGTTCAAAATTCACTAGAAAATGAGTTAGATAAATTTAACGAATAATTAAGCTATCGTTGGTATGAATTTGAAACTAGTACAGAAATAAAAATGTATTGCATTTTGAATTAAAACTCAAAGTTAATAAAATTTAATGTTTACCAATACTAATACAATATTATAAGTACTCATATTTAATATAAGAACTGTAAACTAGGATAAAGACTAATGAATATATTATTATATAAATACATATCAAGATAATATAACTAATATTTAGATAGGTATCTATATATTTTTACTGCCAAAATATATCATTATTATAAAGGTGAAAACAATGAACTCTTCAAATGAAAATATTTGTATACTATATTTAATTAATTACATTTTCTTAGAATTTTCATCTTTTTAATCAAAATCGATAATATTATTTTATAACAAATATATATTTATATAAACAAGAAAATTTGGAAAGCTTTTTACAAAGTAAATTATAATATTCAAACTTAGATATATTATCATTTTAGTATAATAGGACATAAAATGAGAGAATCGTAAATGAGAAACTTACCTTCATCCCAAGCTCCTTCTACTTGGTAAGAACCAGTCGCTGTCCCAAGAAGAAAATTGTCAGGAAATTGTTTTGTTGAGACGAAACTGTTAGCTAAATTTTTTTGTTGAAATAAATATATTAAATATTTTATTTATGAAAATAATTAAAAAAAAATCTTACCTTTTGATTTTTCATTTGCCATTTTTAGCAGAAGAGATGAAGAATATGTTTAATAAGTATGTGAATTTATATTATGGAACTCAGAACACTTGAATAGATGAACGTTGAAGAATATTCTAATACTTTAAAAAAGGCATATTTATATAATATAAATAAATTAAAATATGCCTATTCATTATTTTTCTTGATTATGAAATTGATAAAAGTCTGAAATACTAACTGTCGAAAAAATTTTTAATGATGATTTATACACTCATTATTTGCTTTTCAGAAAAAATCAGTTAAATTTATTGTTAGTTATCTAGATTTTATTTTAGTACTATAAATCAATATTATATAATTAGAAGTATTCGGGTATATTATAAACACACTGAAGTTAAAATATTATAATTAATATTTAATTAGATGATCAAAATTAGGTCATACAAAAATTACCAAAATACATAGTTACGTAAATAAGAATAATATTAATTTTAACTGTAGAAAGGTAAATTTAATGAAATTAGGAGTTATGTAAAGTTAAATAATATTTAGGTATGATGTTATATTATAAATATTTTAAGATTTGTATGTATTATTTATTCGTTAAATATAGGTTTACAAGTATATTAACCTAATAATGAGAAAACAAGCTGTATTAACTTGATATTCTTGTGGGTTTGAGTCATGACGTTTTTAAACATAATATAATTTTTTTCATTTGTGTTTAAATAATAAATAATAATTAATTATTTATTTTCTATTAAATAGCAAAAACAATACGCATTTAATTTATTTTACTAGTTCATATTTACAACTGCATTTATATCTGTTGATTTTAATTAGAATATTAATTTAAATTAGATTAGTTTATTAATAATAAATGTGTTATCATTATTAGAATATTTTATCGTCAATGCAAGTTAAAATATATATATGTACAATTAATACAAAAATAACTAAATTCTCCACGATATAATTACTATTAATTAAAATAAATTCATGTTTAATATTATTAATACAATCAATGATATTATAATATATTTTAATTTTTAAAATAATATTACATTGATATACATTATTAAGAAATTTTAAATTCTGATCAGAACAATAAATATATTTATTTTGTATTGATATATGTTTATATATTTTTTTTTTTTTATAAATCAAAAACAGATTTGTTATACATGTATATTTAAAAAAAATGACTTATACATTATTAAGCTATTTTAGAATATTTAAAACTTTTTCTTTCTTCTTAAAATATTGATATTAAAAATGTTCGTTTGATGCTAATTATTGAAAATTTAACACCAAAAATCTCAAAAATCTTTCATTCTGGAACCCAAAAATAAATAATTACAATTCTTTAATGGATAATAAGTTATATATTTTAATTACAAATACTAATTTTAGTTATTTTGTTTAATAATAACTATTAAGTTATATAACACGCGGGAGTTTGAAATGTTTACAAATATGCGCAATGCTACACTAACATTTTTAAATCGTTTTTACTAGTGTTATGATTTTGTCTATTTAATCACGAATCTATTCATATAGTTTAACTTTAAGTTTCTCTTGGATTCTAAAATATGTAATATGAATATATACTATTTTAATAATTAAATAATATTTATTTATTAAAATAATGCAATGATTTTGGAAAAAAATAATTCAAGATACCTTTTAATTAATAATAAAAAAAAGTTACATAAGTATCAAAATAAATCTATTTTGAATTCTCAGTAATTTAATCTATCTGACAGTTTTTCTCATTCATGTGATGATTTATCCTTGGATTAAAATTTAATAGATAAGCTAAAGTGTGTATGATGACGATATAAACTCATCATATTTATTTTATACTGTACAAAAAGTGGTTACAAACCTTCCCGTTTTTTAAATATGATATTATTTTTACTGACTTACCATGTAACTTTAGTATTGCATAGAATTCAGTGGTTCCTAACCTAGGTCTCGAGGCTCACAAGTGGGCTGTGAGTAGCGTGATACTGGATAACGAACTATATAATTTTTTTAATTACTCTCCCTTAATCTATTCCATTGCTAAAAAAAGTATGTATAAAAAGTTTCAGATAAATTGATTAAATTTAACCCGTGCCATAAAATCTCTAAAATTTAAAAAAAAGTTAATAACAAAAATTTTCAGTTTTTTTTTAACATTACCAATCATAACTCTAGAAATACAAATCCTGCATTACAATTTCAGCAACATTAGTTATAAGAAATTAAATTTTTAATAATTTTTTAATCATATATTTTATTTTTAAATATTAAATTTTTATGTGTATTCGATTATAAGTATAAAATCAGCACATATTTTATAGATTTCGTAATTAAAATAATGATAAAAAAAATAATAATTTAATTTAATTATAGATAATAAATAACTAATTTTGGGTTATAAATAATTACATGAAATACGTTTTAAAATATAATAATACAACTCAATTTATAATGATGTAACAAGCGTTTCTTTTTTGTGGTCATGGAATTTTTTTGCGGTAGTCGCTAAGAACTTGTAATAAATACTGTTTTTGTAATTCATTCTTAGTAATTTT